>NW_006383009.1:919965-923723 GCF_000327345.1 Myotis davidii
CCCCTCCCACCTCCCCCTGAGCACACTCAGATCACTGCTCACCTCCCCCTGAGCACACTCAGATCCATTCCCACCTCCCCCTGAGCACACTCAGATCACTGCTCACCTCCCCCTGAGCACACTCAGATCCATTCCCACCTCCCCCTGAGCACACTCAGATCACTGCTCACCTCCCCCTGAGCACACTCAGATCCATTCCCTTACCCCCCTGAGCACACTCAGATCACTGCTCACCTCCCCCTGAGCACACCTGACCCACACTCACCCTCCACTGAGCACACCCAGACCCACACTCACCTTCCCCTGAGCACACTGATATCACTGCTCACCTCCCCGTGAACACACTCAAATCGCTGCTCACCTCCCCCTGAGCACACTCAGACCCACACTAACATTCCCCCTGAGCACACTCAGATCCCCTGCTTACCTCCCCCTGAGCACATTCAGATCACTGTTCACCGCCCGCCCCCCCACCGAGCACACTTAGACCCACACTAACATTCCCCCTGAGCACACACAGATACCCTGCTCACCTCCCCCTGAGCACACTCAGATCCATTCTTACCCCCCTGAGCACACTCAGATCACTGCTCAGTTTCCCCTGAGCACACTCAGATCCACTCTCACCTCCCCCTGAGCACACTCAGATCCATTCTTACCCCCCTGAGCACACTCAGATCACTGCTCACCTTCCCCTGAGCACACTCAGATCACTGCTCAGTTTCCCCTGAGCACACTCAGATCCACTCTCACCTCCCCCTGAGCACACTCAGATCCACTCTCACCTCCCCCTGAGCACACTCAGATCCACTCTCACCTCCCCCTGAGCACACCTCATATTTTCCCCAACCAAAAAAACACACTCAGATCCAATTTCACCTCCCCCTGAGCACACTCAGATCCACTCTCACCTCCCCCTGAGCACACGCAGATCCACTCTCACCTCCCCCTGAGCACACCTCATATTTTCCCGCCTCAAGGCCTTCTTCTCATGCTGTTTTCACTCAGTTTTCCCCTTGTGTGCCGTCCCTGCTGGCTGAAATCCTGCTTGTTCTGAAAGATCATGGCAAACCCCAGCACTTCCCAACTGCCTCACTCTCCCCCTAAGAACCCATCGTGCGTGGGTGGGGAGCGGAGAACCTCCCACTGAGCATACTCCTGTTGCGGGCAGGAGGATCTAGATTGTAGGGCTCACTGGTGTGACCGTGGCTGATTTCACATGTCTGCGTTTGCACTCGCTCACTCATGACACGGGAATAATCTTATCCTCTAAAGAAGGGGCTCCATGGGAGCCAGCCTTGCATGCTGCCTGGCCATCGCCAGAGCACTGCACACATCAGGTCCTCACTTCCCACAGCTCCCCTCTCCTCCTTCACTCTCTGGGGAGGTGCCAGATGCTGCTTTGCTCTCTTAGCTGTAGGAGAGTTCCAGAAGCCCCAGGGAGAACTGCCTCTTCACGGATTTACCCCCCACCACCACCACCAAACTGCTTGACTGGGGAGGATGCAATCTTGTCCATCTTTTTAATTAACTGAGGGGCGAGCACAGTGCTGTACAGTACAGGGAATGGATAATTCCTTGGATGAACTGCTTAGGGCCCGTCCCCACCCAACTACACCTAAGGATGGAGGGTAAAGGCTGGATTCTGGCTTCTCATCCTGCCCCCACTGGGAGGGACTACACTATGCCGGATGCCTTTCGGCCTTCTGATGGCTTATTGCCTCAATAAATCCTTATTCTGCATAATGTACTGTGCTGAGGACGGGGGAGGGGGCACAGACAGGCTATTTCCACATCTGCAGCACTTGCTACCCAGCAGATCCATGGCACAAGCATCAATAGTACAGTCTGGACCAGCTGTGATATGTGCCAGAGGGCAAGGGCGGTGCAGCCCAGGAGACCAGCACAGTGGACACCGCTGCTGCCCCCGGAGAGCGGGGAAGTCACGGGGCAGGCAGGGCGACTACGGTCCGGAGGGCATGCTAGGCCGTGGGAACGTCATGAACAGAGATGGACACGCGCGCTTGCTGAGTGGCCAGGACCGCAGTTTGCCAGCGTCTTGAAGAGGAGCTGTAGGGCTGGAGCTGGGAAGGGCCTTCTCAGGACTGAGCAGGAGCCAGGAAAGCCATGTGCTTGCTAGCGACCGACCGTGTGACAGGATCTGGGTGTGCGGTAGGTGAGGCAGGCTGAAGAAACGGACATCGTGGAGCAGGGGTGGGTGGTGCGTCAGGAGGCAGAGAGACCATTTAGAAGCTGTGCAGCGGTTGAGGCACCCGGTGAGGGCTGGCAACGGTGTTCCCGAGGAAGCAGTCGTGGCGAGGGGGTGAGAGCTGAGACCAGACGGCTCAGAGGGACAGCAGGGAGAGCAGGAGAGTATGCCCCTATGAAGAGGAGGCAGGAGCGAGAAGGTCGGAGCAGGGGAGGCGGAGAGGGCGAAGGCAGGACAGCGCTGGCAGGCTGAGCGAGGAAAGAGCGTCACAAAGGGTGGTCCTCGCGCGGCGGGCCCGTGAGGCTGAGGACACCAGGTCCGAGGCAGGCTTTTTGGCTTGGTGACTGGGAAGCTGCCGCCATGGGGGTCTCAGGGGCGGGGCCGAACGGAATGACATGAGTAGAAGCCAGTTTGCAACCACTAACAAGCGTGGACTCCACCTCTGACTTCCTGCTTCGGCCCCTCTCTGCCTCATCTGGCCTTTTGGAGGACAGGACAAGGAGGAGAGATCAATATAGAAGCTATTCTTAGCTCAGTCTTGGTGATCCCAAACGGGCACAGGACCTGAGGCACGCCGCTGCCACCTCCCTCCGCCTGTCACCTCCTCCCTGACACGGACAGGTTCTTCTTGCCCTAAGTCCCCCTCCCCCCATCCCCACACTGGCTGAGGATCTTCGGGCACACAGAAGCAAGCAGGGTGCTGGAGCCAGCAGCGGGCTGGCCGAGGCCAGGGGAAGCCTCCCTCCTACCCCACGTTCATGCTTTACACCCCCCACCCCTCCGAGGGCCCTTGATTAGAGACCCACTCTTCCCACCTCTTCCTGTGAGCATCTTGGAAATGGCCAGCTCAGAGGGAATGAGCTGAACAGACACCCCCACCCCCCACCCCCGCCGCCCCGTATGCAGAGGCACCCGGGAAAGAGCCGGTCTCTGCAGAGGCACTAAATGGTGCGGTGAGCCAGGGACCCAAGGCCACACGCAGGCCTGAGACCTGCCAGGCTTGGGGTGGGGCGCGGGCACCCTGAGATGGCATAAGCCTCCAAGCTGCCGTGCTCCCTCACCGTCCCCCAGTTTGTCCCTCTCGGCCAGGTCTCACCTCAAAAAGCAAGCAAGGAAACAGTGAGGGCTTTCTGGAGCGGGCCCCCAGAGGCCTGTCTGTGCTGGGGAGGTCAGAGAGGGAGGGAGGGAGGGCCGAGAAAGGCAGAGAAGAAAGCAAAGGCCAGACAAAGGGCCCGTCCACCTTTGAAGCCGTCTCTAACCCAAGCCAGGGAAGGTGGGGGTGGGTCTGGGAGCCTGGCAGGGGGAGGCGGTCTAGAGTTTTAAAGAATGTCTCAAATTCCTTCGGAAATCAGAGGGATTGTAAGACCTGCCCCTCCCCAACACACTTCCTTCCCAGGCCCCCCAAGTCCAGGCCTCCACACCTGGGGGCGCCAACCCTTTGTCTTCAGGTAATTGCTGGGCGTTGCCCCGAGTTTAAAATCCCATTGATCTTGCCAGTTATCAGCTGTGGCTCTAGACCACCCTCCCCTCACCCCCTTCCCACCTCCGC
>NW_006383009.1:923755-924892 GCF_000327345.1 Myotis davidii
CCGCCCCCAGTCTTCACCGGGATTAAGGCTCTTTGTGACTGGGGAGGTGGGGGAGAGAAAAAAAGCGACCTGGTACAAAGCAATTATGACAAACTGGAGGGAGAATGTCCTGGGGCCTGGGAACCTCCCTCTGGTCTCAACTGCCCAGAGCTGGGGGTGTGGGGCTCCAGTCCGCACGGAGAGGGGGGTGACCCCTCCCACCGCATCCGCTCACACTCCCCTCTGCTCCCAGTTGGGCTAAACCAGGCCCCTCCACTCCCCCGCGGTCCCGATGTTTAGGCCCTTCGCGGGAGAAGCGGTGTCTTTCATCTTTTCCTTCTCTTTCCACACTCCCCTTCCCCATGTCTTCTCGGAAAGAGGGAAACTGAGGCCGGGGTCCCTGCGCAGCAGAAGGACTGGGGAGGGTGCTCCCCTCGGCGCGGACTGGGGCTTGGAGAGACCTGCAGGGGAGGGCCTCCCCCTGGACAAGACTAAAAGCCAGGCGGAGGGGGCCAGAGGCGGCTTTTATGGCCTCTGCGCTCCAGCCCCGAAGGGCGCACCTGGGGCGTCGGGGAATTAAAACACCACGTGGGTGTTCTAAAAAAAACCTCAAACCTAGAATTTATTATAAAAGCCAAAGAGTATAAGGGGCCCTAAGCAACTGACAGAAGCAAATGCAATCTCCTCTGGAGAAACCCAACTTCATTATCCTGGACTTCAAACATTTCCCAAGATACAGTTCTGAGAGAAATATGCAGTTCACTCCCACTCACTCACATATAAACAACAAACAAGGAATTAAAACACCATGAGCAGAGCAAGCCTATTTTTAAAGGCCCAGACAGAAACTTGTAATAAATATTATTAGTAGAAACAAAAAATGCCCCGCGAGCGGCCCGCCAGTCACCGGTGCGGTTTGGGGGTTGGATCCGTGCCCCCCTCGCCCCCTCAGAGCAGCCGTTTGCGGGAAAATGGTTTTATTCTGGGGCTGGGAGCCGGGGCTAGGGGTGCAGGCCTGGGTAGTGGAATGTGAAGAACGGTCAGCCTCTTTTTTCTCCTTTTTTCTTTTTTTTCCTGAAACAAAATCGAAAGTCCCTTCCCCGGGGCTGGCCAGGAGGAGCTCGGAGGCGGGGGCGGACGGACACCGGAGCCAGGCTG
>NW_006383009.1:925087-928874 GCF_000327345.1 Myotis davidii
CGCTGGTTCTGGCGGCTGCGGGAGGCCTGGCGCGGCCGGCCCTGCCGCGTGAAGGCCATGAACCAGCCCTCGTGCCGGGCGTTCTGGAAGGCCGTGTAGTTGTTCTCCAGCACAATCTCCGTGAACACGCAGTCCTTGCTTTTCCCGCTGGGCTGCCCGGGAAAGGAGGAGAGGAGGGAAGTTTGTCCACCGCCTTTCCCGCTGCTCTGCCTCCCGGGCGTCTTTTAAGACCGCGGAGGGCTGGGCGCCCCAGGGTTTCTGCCTGGTGAGGTGGTGCCCTGGCTGGGGAGGCCGTGCAGGGAGAGGCGGACCGGGTGTGCTTGGAGTCAGACCTGCACTGAAAGGCAGGCTTGTCGTTTGGAAGCGGAGCTTCATTTCACCAGGATGAGACGGAAAGATCTAGGGCAGCGGTTCTCGACCTTCCTAATGCCGCGACCCTTTAATACAGTTCCTCATGTTGTGGTGACCCCCAATTTCAGTGTTACAAATTGAACATAATTAAAGCATAGTGATTAATCACAAAACAACATGTAATTATATATGTGTTTTCCGATGGTCTTAGGCGACCCCTGTGAAAGGGTCGTTCGACCCCCAAAGGGGTCTCGACCCACAGGTTGAGAACCGCTGATCTAGGGGATTGTGTGGTTTCCTGCTTAACCAGTGGGCACTCGTACACAAGAGCGGCCCTCGGTGGGGGGATGGCGTTGCTGGGTGGAGGGGAAGGAGGCACCATGCTCTGATGAAAAGAAGGGGCAAACATTTATGGACACCATACAGGCAGCCCTTAGACCAGTGGTTCTCAACCATGGCTGCACATTAGAATCACCTGGGAATCTTTTTAAAATCCTGATTTCTGGACCTCATCCCCCAGAAATTCTGTTTCTTTGTTATGGGATGAGGCCACAACATTAGTAACAAAGAAACAGAATTTCCAGAGGATGAGGCCCAGAGATCAGGATTTTAAAAAGATTCCCAGGTGATTCTAATGTGCAGCCAAGGTTGAGAACCACTGCCTTAGACTTTACAGATAAGCCTGATGCTATGCCCATTTTTATAGATGAGTAGCCCGAGGCTTGACAAAAATAAGTAAATATTTGGTGAGAACAGCCAGAACCGGAAGCCAGGATTGACCAATGCTAAAGAAATGGAGTTCTGCTCAACGGTGCTGGGCCCACCACCGCGGCGTAGGTTATACTAGCACGCGGTGCCACTAGGTGCACGGTTACACTAGCAGGTGGTCAGTGTGCATCTCGCTGGCTGGGTCCATGGAGCCCACTGACCTTGGGGGAGCTTCTGACCTGGTCTGAATGCCCACTTTCAACCCCAGTTAGCCCTTAACCCGCAACACAGGGGCTGTAACATTATGTAGGTGCTGAAATTCTTACTCATGGAGCTGGGAAATGCCCCAGGGATCTGAGCAAGGGCCCTGTGGACCAGTCATTATTCTCAGAGTGCTTGTCAATCCAGAGGGACTCCCTGACACGGAGAACAGAGTGACAGTGGTGGGTGAGAGCAGGAGAGTCATGTCCCCCGTCACCCTGCAACAGGGATGCTGCCAGCCCAGGGCACCCCACCCCAGGAGGATCCAGTCAAGGGTCTGCTCTCTCCTCCGGCCTCACCTTTCCGATGAGCTTGCCCCTCTTGTTCATGCAGATGTACTTCTCGCTCTCAGCCCCCTTGATGCGCACCCGGCTCCCAAAGGTGTCTGTCTCCACTATGAGCTTGGCTGTCATGCGGGAGAGACTTCTGTCTATGAGGGTTGCAAGCCCAGGGGGTGGGAGCCCCCCACAACCCACAACCCACCTGACCTCCGACCTCAGGTGGGGAACATGGGCAGGCCCTGACACAAGATCCGGGATGAACCAGGGGAAGCCAGCCAGGGGGACGGGTGGCCTCAGATGAGGGCTGGGCCTCACCGAACTTGTTGCCGTCTTCAGCGGTGGCGGAGATGCGACGCCCGGTCACCTGCACGTGCTTGCCGCTGGTCCGGCTGTAGAGCTGGTACTCACGGATCTGCCGCCGGCTCAGCTGGTCGGTCATGGCGCCCTGGTCCCTCACGTACTGGTTAAAATTAGGAGACGGGTGATTCTCCCCCTTTGCGGTTACCAAGGGAAAAATAGTGTCAATTTGCTTTGGGTGACACCACCGCTGGTCCATCCAGGGGTGAGGGGTACAGAGGTGAGTGTGGCGGGGCAGGCCATTTGTCCTGGGAGGTCGCGGTGCAGGGTGAAGGGGGCATATAGCCATGACTTTCTTGGGCCAGTGGATGAGCCAATCATGACCTCTCGGCTCCCTGTCCAGCCTGCAGCAGAGAAGTGCTGGCTGCGCAGGCCTGAGGACTCCTGGTGACAGAGTGCAGACTTGGAGTCGTGACTCTGGGAGCTGGAGGGAGCCTGCAGTTCTGTATCTGACCCCCGTATTCTATGGAGGCGGTGCACAGGCCACACGGCTAATTAGAGACAGAACCCTGTCCTGCCCCTTGCGTGGAGCTTGTCACCCCTCCAGAACTCCGGGCGTTGGCTCTGTTAGCCAGGACAACCAGCTTTCCTCCATCCTCCCCGCTAGCCTTGAAGGACCCACCCCAGCACATGTGCGCACACGCACACGCACACGCACACGCACACGCACACGCAGCGGCTGGTCTGTTAGGGTCACTGGCGAGCATTGTGGGGCTGTAAGACCCTTGTCTCTAGCTCTGCGGGCCCTGGAAGCATGTCTTAGTAGCCTGTGGGGTCCTGAGCTATGCCCGCTCCCCCGCCTCTCCCCTGGGTGCTCGGGGGCTCTCAGAGAAGCCAGACCCCCTTCCAGTGTTCCTCCCCCTGCATGGGTGCGGCACCTCCTTAGTGGAGGGAGGCCAAGGAGTTACGAAGGTGCTGTCAGCAGTGGCCCAAGGGCTGCTCCTGCCAGGCCACCTGCCTGTGGCATAATGTAACAGAGGCCGGTGGGCATCGTGGCTGCCACCCACCCGCTCCTCCTCCTCCCCCGGGCGGGGGGAGGGGCTCTTCCGCCCACACTGCCTGCAAACAAAGGCGGGAGGGTACCTGGCTCTCCTTAGCCCGCTGCGCACTGAGCCGAGGGACCCCTTCCGCCTCTGCAGCCAGGTGCAGCCTGACTGCCTCCCAGCTGCTGCCACCGCCTCAGCCGGCACCGAAATGCTTCTCCACCTGGACCCGCGGCCTGGCTGGGACAGCCTTTCCCAGGCCCCGTCCCTAAGGCCACCCTCTGGACAGAGCTAGACCTGGCCGGCATCTGTTAGGGCCCCCGCTCTCCTGGAGGGAGAGGGGGGAGTGTTGGCTTTGAGGAAGGGGAGGCGAGGGAGCAGCCTGAGGCTGACACTGTGACCCGCTGGGGGTTAACCCTTCGGGCGTCACTGCTCATTTCCAACCGGAGCTGTCCGCAGGCCAGGACCCAGCCTAGGAGACCCCGGCCCGCCCCGCCCCACGCGCCTCCCTCCAAACCCGAGGCCTGAATCTGGGGCGGGAGACCTGCCTCCCTGCCAGGAGGAGGGGTCTGGCTGGCCCGGGACCCTCGGTGGGGACTATCCCCCTTCAAGCCCTGCACAAAGGCAGCCCCACGCCCCCCCACAGCCCACAGCCCACAAGTCGCTCTCCCCGCGGGACCTTGCCTGTCCCTTTCATGTTCCCGCTGTAGGGAACCTCCCCTTCCAGTGCCGCAGACAGCTGCTTGTCAGCCGGCCCCTCAAGCATGGCTGTGGTCCGGCCTGCGGGGCCCCCTCCAGGGGGGTGCGGGGGCACTTCAAGGGGGAAAGGACAGCTTTGCCACCTTC
>NW_006383009.1:929173-931032 GCF_000327345.1 Myotis davidii
CCTGGGAAAGCCAAGCCGTGTCCCCAGCGCGTTCTGGACCAGTGCATTTTAATAGCTGCACTTTTATGGAGGATCACAAAAAGGGACCAGCCTCGAGCTGCAGCTGGGCAGGGGGAGGTGGCATGGGGGGCAGGCTTGGGTGGGGGAGCATGGAGAAGCGGACCCTGAATCTCGTCTCAGACAACCCCTTTTGGGTTTGACCTCATTGTGTCTGGAGTCACCTGCCCTGGCTGGGCACTCTGCTCCCATAACCCCCCAGGACAGCACCCCCAGGACACCTGTGCTGGTGGGAGTGCGGTCAGGAGTGGAATACACAGGTGGTTTTGCATGGAAACCTGTCCTCTCACATACGAGCCTCACTGGAGCCATCACCTCCACCCTCTTCCAGCCACTCCCGGCTCCCTCCCTCAAGTCTGTGTGGCCTCTGCACCTCGCCTTGGGGTGACCCAGTGTGGAGGGATGCAGAGCGAGGCAGAGACCCCAGGGGGAGCAGGGAGGGTCATGGGAAAGAACACCGATAAAAACTCAGCCGATCCCCAAATCTGCCATAGCCCCTTTCCTGCTCCCCTTCAGAGCTGGCCCCCTTCACACCCCAGAGAGAGGCCAGAACCGGCCTCTGTCCAAAGAAAGGAGGCTGCCCCTCCCGCTTCGGTGGGTGGGAGACATGGGGAGAAGCTGGAAGCTCCCGGGGCAGGTTGCCTACCTGAGTTTGACAGCAGAGAATGAGTAGCTGCAGGCACCTGTGTGGGGACAGGAGGCAGACCCAGGTGTGGGTGCCAGCAGCCAGCCAGGGCGCACCGGGCACCGCCCCCGCCCCACCCGCCAGTCCGTGTGGGAGTCCCGGTGAGATTAGGGCTGCCGCAGGCTGGAGGTGGCAACAGAACTCCCGTTTGTCTGTTGTTTGTCGGTCAGAAAGGCCGGCACTTACAGAGTGAAGTTGGGCAGCAGGCGGGCGGCTTCCATCGCCAGAGAGGTTCCTTGGGGCAGTGGCCCCCCTGCCCCCAGAGTCGGGAGAAGATGTGGGCAGTCCCCAGGGTAGAGTCCCAGAGAAGCCAAGGTCTCTTCAAGGCACAGGTTTTCAGGGGGGAGAGGAGGAGAGACAGGGGAAGAGGAGGAGAGAGAGAGGGAGGAGGAGGTGGAGGAGGGGGAGGAGGGCGTAATTGGGAGACTGAGGTGTGATGTGTCCACCTTCCGGGCCAGTGAGACTGCAAAGCGGCCACCGGCGGGGCTGCCACCCTCTCGGGGCTCCCAGCGCAGGGGCTGGGGCTGTGGAGCCCTCTCAATAGGAGGCTGGCCTGTGGCTCCGACCCCAGCGGGAGTGCCCCTCCTCCCCTCGGGGGGCCAGCTTCTCCTGCCGGGTTTGGTGCCCACTCCCCAAGGGTGACAGCAGTTATCTGCCTGAGGTGGTGGGATGGGAATTCCCAGGAGCAGCCTCAGAAGGAGGAGCCTCCCTGCAGGGAGGGGTGGGCTTGGCCAGGGCTGCGCCGCCACTGCCTGGCTCCCCTACCTGCTCTCTGGCCACTGGGAATGAGGGGGTGACTGTCCTGACTGACAGCCACCAGTGGGTGCAACAGCTTGGGGGCAGGGGTGGGAGGAAGGGGCGGCGGGGGCTGGAAGACCCCCACGGAGTGCCGAGGGCTGGCCTGGGGTGGGGACAGAAGTATGGCTGCTGGGCTGTGGCAGCTCCTCTGAGAGACGGGGACAGTGGTGCCCAGGTGTTGGAGGACCCCAGCAGATAACTAGTGGGCGTCAGGGGGCCCATCACTCTCCATCCTTCAGGGCAGCAGCCAGTCCTGGGGCCTCTGGGACCTGGGAGAGTGCCCGGTAGCCATGTCTCCTGCGGGGGGGGGGGGGGGGGG
>NW_006383009.1:931140-935145 GCF_000327345.1 Myotis davidii
CACACCGCCGCTATTGCCCCATCCTGCAGATGAGGAAACAGGCACGCTGGTTGGTCACCCGCTCAGGGCGACCCGGCCAGTGGATGGCGGAACCAGGTTTCCACAGTCCACCGCTGTGTGCGCCACATGGGTTGTGTCTGCGTCTCTGCTCAGGGCCCGCCCAACAGCCAGGTCTCCCCTGCTCCTTCCCCACGGAAGGTGGTGAGAGTGGCTTCGGAGGGGGCTGGTCCTGGGGGACCTCTGGGGAAACCCCTCCTTCACTCACACTCAGCTTGGCTCCGGGGGGAGTCCAGTGCCCCAGGATGGGAAGGGGGGAAAGGCTGGGTGTGGGTTTATTTACCTGAGAGATGAGTGGAGGGCAGAGCTCTCCCCTCCAGGCCTTCTCACCTTCCTGAGCCACATCAATCCACAAAGTCGTCTGCCATCCCTGCCCCCACGGACAACGGGACCCTCCGCCCTGTCCCCCTCAGCACCTGGCTCCCGCCAGCCAGGGAGCCCACAGGCCTGAGCTGGCCTGGGGAGGGTGGTGGGAGCCCCGCCCCTCCACAGCTGGGGAGTCCAGGCTTGGAATCAAATGGGAAAATGTCAAAACTAGAGAGGCCCTTAGAGCTTCCCCATTCACTGATGCAGCCTCAGGGTGTGCGAAGGGGGTGGGGGAAGCAGGGAGAGGGGGGGCAGAGAGGGGGGGAGGAGAGTATGGGTGTCCAGGCTCAGAACACACCCAGCCTGCCCCCCCTCTGCCTTCGCCCAGGCCCAGCCCCCTGAGCACTTCCATTTTCCACATTCCTCCCACCATTTGGGGCCCCATTTAAACTCTGCCTCTTCCATAGACACTTCCCCCATCGACCGCTCCACTTGGACTTGGTGCTGGCTCTGCCGTCGGGGTGCCAGTGCCCTGATGCCCACTCCCCAGCGGCCCCAGCTCCCAGGCAGGGTATGAAATGCTCCCCCCTCCTACCTTCCTCCTGAGGAGAGACACAGGGGTTTGGTGTGGGGGTCAGCAGGGGCACAGAAGTACATAAGGAAGGTGGGTGTGGGGCATTCCACCCAACGCTATCTGGGCACAAGGCCTCTGAGCCTGAGCCCCAATTCCTATCTGTGGGGGAAGAGCCTGCTGTCACTGGCCAGCCCCTAGCCCAGCCCGGGTCCCCATGGTAACAGGGGCCAGCAGTCCAGCTTGGCCTTGGGGTTCAGCCAGGGCACGGGTGCCAGGGGGCTCTGGGGCATGGCTTGCTTCGCGGTGTGACATCTTCTGCTCCTTGTCCCTTCCCATTCCACACCTGCAGGCTTGGCTTTTACGCAGCTTGCTCCTTTACCGCCAGGAGAGGCCAGTGGTGGCCCCAGCGGGGAGGCGGCATGGAGAGTGGTCCAGGCCTGGCTTCCGTCCCCATCCGGGCCCTGGCCGCTCTAGGCTGTGGCTGTGTGACGTGTGGCCCGTCCTTCACTCCTCTGGCCTCAGCTTCCCAGTTTATAAAAAGGAAACAACTGCTATGGATGCTGTCAAATTGTCAGCTGGGAGCAAGGACACCCCCTGGGAAGGCTCAAATATCCTCACAAGAATGGGGGAGGGAAAAGAGACCCTCTTATGTGGTCCAGGCTCAGTTTACCTAAACGTTGCCTGACTTTCTCTCTTGACCAGAGGGAGCTGGGAGGAAGGGAGAAGGGCAGGGTTCGTTAACATTTATGGGGGGGGGGGGCAGCAGGAGGTGATAGGGGAAGTGAGAAGTAGCCTAGGCCGCACAGTGGTTAATCCTCACTCCGGAGTGACAAGTTCGATCCCCCCAGCTGGGATGTCTCACACCTGTTTGTCCTGACAGCCCGGCTGGGGCAGACACAGCCCACCTGCCGACCTGCCCCTTGCCTTGCTGCTTTGCCCCCACCCACACTTTTCCTGTGGAGACCCAGAGGCGTGGGGGCTGAGGGTGGGGCCGGGGGAAGGGCCCTCAGCAGTGCAGGTAGACCCCATCTTTGCTCTGTGACCCCCACTGCCTGCCCCACAGGGAAGTCAAGCTGGCAACAGGGTAGCCGTTGAGTGCCCTTGTGCGCAGACCCATGGCTGAGCCGAGGACTGGGGAGAAGTCCTGCGAGGCTGTGTGCTGCCCCTGCTCGGGCTGCAGTGTCGCGGGCATTCCGGGCTCAGTTCTGGCTGCAGCGCCCAGTTTATGCAACTTTCGAGCGCCGGGTGCTGCCTGCCGCTGCCTCGCACCCACAGGGTGGCTAAAAACAAGGGCTCTGGGGCCAGACCACCTGGGAGTGGATTCTGGCTCCTCCACCGGCTGTGTGACTCTCTACACCTGAGAAACAGGGCTAATGACACCCACCTCCAGGCACGGCTGCGAGGGTTACAGGAGCGAGTCCTGTAGGACAGAGCGGGGCCCAGCTCTCAGGGTCATCACTGCAATCGGATCCGTCTTCTTCCTGCCCGAACCTCCAAGCTCGTTCTGCCGCAGGCCCTTTGCACTCTGTTCCTGCTCCTAGGACTGTCTGCCAGCTCCTCACTTGGCCGGCTGTGTCCTCACCGTCAACCGCTGCCTCTGAGAAACCTCAGAGCTCCTCACTAAGTGCTCTTCCACCCTGGAAAGCAGCCCGTTTTACCTCCTCCAATGCACTTGAAAGTAATTGAAATTATGTTGTTGGCTTTTTTAAAAATTTAAATTCTTTAAAGTATTACATAAGTCTCCTTTCCCCCCACTGACCTCTCCCCGGCCGTTCCCACCCCCAGTACATGCCCTGACACCCCTGCTGTCTGTGCCCATTGGTTATGCTCTGTTGTTGGCTTTCCTTTCCACTGGGCTGTAGGGTGCTTGAAGGTGAGGACTTTGTCTTGTTCGCCCTGCATCACTGGGGCAGGGAGCCATGGCCAACGCCAGCTGCCCCCCCGGAGCCGGGCCTGAACTGTTGTGCCTTTTCATTCTGATTAATGTGAGGTCAGCGGCCCCGTTCCCATGTGTGGGCCCGTGCTCCCTTCATCCCGTGGGGTGTAGAATACAGCAGCAGGAAGGCCAGCCCGCCCTCTGCCACCTCAAGAGAATGGCAGAGCTGAGTGGGAGGCCCCGGCCGGCTCGCTGACCTTCGGTGTGGGTGTCCACAGCCCTCCTCTGGGACCCGGACCTGCGGGTCCTGGGGGACGGCAGGGCCAGCTCCCTATCAGCTCACTGCAGGCCTGGCCAGCGGAGGTGCTGGGAGGGGCAGGGGCAGCCCAGCAGGGGCCCTACCAGTATAACCCGAGTCAGGGCCATCTGCCTGTCACCATGGATGAACTGGCTCCAAGTGGCGCTGCAGGCCTGGGAGAGGGCAGGAGGCCAGAGCATGCAGGGTCATCACCCCTTTCCAATCCTCCGTCGGTCTCAGCTCCGAGAGCTGCCTGGGGAGTCTAGCATTGGAGCTGAAAGTGCTCACCCGTCCACCTCCCGTGGGAGACACTAACAGCGCCCTGGAGCCCAGCTGCTCTACCTGGGAGGGTTTCCTCGAAGGTGCAGGCCTCTGGGCTCCTGCCCAGCACAGACCTTCCCACAAGTGAGCAGGACACACGCCTGAGAGGACAGCACTAGCTTGTGCCCCGAGGCTCCCACAGATGCACCCGCTCTGGCCGGTCCCACAGGCTGGCCCTTCCTGAGCCGCCTCATGCCAGGAGCCGCGGGCAGTTCTGTCCCTAGAAAACAGGGCCTGCCCGAAGGGAGTGTGGGTGCAGGAGGACCCACAGCAGCGCTGGCTTCCTCCCTCAGGCCAGGGGCAGAGGTCAGAGCTGGGTCAGGGACTGAGACACTTGATTCCTCCCCCAAAGAAGGCGGTGAGAGGTGCCAGGACAAGAGGGAGATGACGGAGCAGACCTGGCAGGGCCTGGCGCCCAGGGCAGATGTGGTGGCACACGCCGCCCTCTGCTGGGCACAAGGGCTCACTGCAGCCGGCAACAAGTAGGGCTCCTTGGAAGAGATGCAGACACAGGTCTTGGCAAAGCAAACTTTATTGTGTCCCTGAGGTTGGGGTTCTTCCCTCCAGGTCCTG
>NW_006383009.1:935197-936882 GCF_000327345.1 Myotis davidii
GTGAGTTGGGGTGAGGGGCTCTTGTGTTGCCCCCCAACAGCTCCATCACCTTCAGACTCAGGTTGAGGGCCGGGGGGGATATTCCCTGGGCCCACGCTGCATCCCAGGAAGGCCCGCGGTGCATGGTGGCCAGGCAGGCCCGCCCCCATCACGGAGGCCATGCACTCCTGGCTTCTCATTTCTTGGGTACCGGCTTCCTCACTTTGGGGGTGTATCTGGCCTACGGAGGGAGGGCGGGGCTCCAGGTCCTGGCACCTTACCAGAGACCACCACATCCCCAGGAGGACCAGCCCCTCTCATGCACTCACCTTGTTCACCGGGCTCTTGCCTTTGAGACTGGGTCTGAAATAGGGGTGGGGGGTGAGGAGCAGGAGGTGGGCGAGAGGGAGAGAGAGCTTAGCCTGGTGCCGCAGCCCGGCCCTCCCAGTGCCCACACTGCAGAGCAGGAAGCAGGGCTGTGCCCTGGAGTTCTCCTCTCCACCTGTCACCCACCAGGGGCCGCTCTGATCCCCCCCCACACTTTTTTTTTTTTTAACAAAGATGCTTTTTCTTAGGCTTCCATCTGCTCTCTTTCTTTTACTTTTACCACAAACATGTCCCTTTCATTATAAAAGTAATGGTAACCATATTGCACAAAATAGCAAATAAAGAACAGAATAAACTACTTATGTTGTTTACCTCCCACCAACATTAACATTTCGGTCTATTTCCTCTCGGGGTTTTTTTTCTTCTTCCTCCTAAACATACTAGTATGTGAAATAAAATGAAAGCGACTTAATATCCTGCCCTTGTTAATTCTATCAACACGTCCCAGGCCGCTATCTTCTTCACAGGCACGTGCAGCAGCCACTGGGAAAAGGCTCCGCAGGGGGATCGCTCTGCTCCCACTCGTGGTTCAGTCACCAGCGAGGGGTTTCTCAGCGCACATATTGCTCCCCTCATTCTGGACGGAGTCCTCGGAAAGGGATTGCCACAAGGGGAATGAGGTCAGATTATAAGCACGGTTTCATGCATCTCAAAAAGGTTGTGCCAACCTACTGCGGCAAGACGCCGTGTGCCCTCGTACTTATACACACGCACGCGCGTGCGCACACTAGGCACCAGTGCCCTTTCTAGCACTGTATACTTCGCCCAAAGAGTTCGGCCAAGTTAAGAGATGGAAAGAATTACCTTGCCGCCTCTTCTTTTTCCACTTTTTTTTTCTGGGAACCAAACACAAGCGTCATTGGGTGGTTAGGGTGAGGGCCTGAGCAGACCCCGCTGGGCCCCACCTCCTGCACACTCAGCCCAGGGGCCTGGCCAGGGTCCCTTCCCTCACCTTGGCCACGCTCGTCTGCTTCTGGGACGCCAGCCTCTTGCCTTTTTTGACAGGGGTCTCCTCTAGGGACACCTCTTCATCATCATCATCGTCATCATCGTCATCATCATCTTCCTCTGACTGCTCCTCCTCCTCCTCTTCCTCCCAGGAGAGTTCTGGAATTTCTGCACAGGGGAGAGGAGAGGTGCCTGGGAGAGTCCCTGCAGGAGTGCAAGTGTCTGCCTGCCTCCCTGGGAAGCCCTCCAGGCCTCCCTGACAGAGTGGAGGCCAGGAGGTGGGGGGAAGTGGCCTTGACAGCTCAGAGGGCCTGGCCCAGTGTGGTAGAAGGAGGCGGGGAAGGGTAAGCTGGGCTTTGCCTGGGGCGAGG
>NW_006383009.1:936938-946746 GCF_000327345.1 Myotis davidii
GGATATCAAAAGTCAACAGCACAGCGACTTAGTGGGCCATGTGACCGCTACAGCTACGTACTTCGCTTTAAGTTAACGTTTAAAAAATATATACTTTTATTGATTTCAGAGAAGAAGGGAGAGGGAGAGAGAGATTGAAACATCACAAATAAGAGAGAATCATTGATGGGCTGCCTCCTACACACCCCGCACTGGGGATCGACACCAATCTGGAATCGTGGGAATCTAATAGTGACCTCCTGGCAATAGGTTAACACTCAAACACTGAGCCACACTGGCCAGGCTAAACTAACACGTCAGGTGCGTGCTTGTACTGGGTACCATGCTAACTGCTTTTCCTGAACATCCCATTTATTCCTCACAGCTAGTCTTTGAAGATGAAACCTAGTACACCCCTACCCTCGTGTTCCTGGCGGCACAGGCCCGGTGCAGAGAGGTGAGGTGCAGGGAGGTGAGGTACAGGGAGGTGAGGGAGGTGAGGCGCAGGGAGGTGAGGGGCAGAGAGGGGAGGTGCAGGGAGGCGAGGGGCAGGGAGGGGGGGTGCAGGGAGGGGAGGCGCAGGGAGGTGAGGGGCAGAGAGGGGAGGTGCAGGGAGGCGAGGGGCAGGGAGGGGGGGTGCAGGGAGGGGAGGCGCAGGGAGGTGAGGGGCAGAGAGGGGAGGTGCAGGGAGGCGAGGGGCAGGGAGGGGGGGTGCAGGGAGGGGAGGCGCAGGGAGGTGAGGGGCAGAGAGGGGAGGTGCAGGGAGGCGAGGGGCAGGGAGGGGGGGTGCAGGGAGGGGAGGCGCAGGGAGGTGAGGGGCAGAGAGGGGAGGTGCAGGGAGGCGAGGGGCAGGGAGGGGGGGTGCAGGGAGGGGAGGCGCAGGGAGGTGAGGGGCAGAGAGGGGAGGTGCAGGGAGGCGAGGGGCAGGGAGGGGGGGTGCAGGGAGGGGAGGCGCAGGGAGGTGAGGGGCAGAGAGGGGAGGTGCAGGGAGGCGAGGGGCAGGGAGGGGGGGTGCAGGGAGGGGAGGCGCAGGGAGGTGAGGGGCAGAGAGGGGAGGTGCAGGGAGGCGAGGGGCAGGGAGGGGGGGTGCAGGGAGGGGAGGCGCAGGGAGGTGAGGGGCAGAGAGGGGAGGTGCAGGGAGGCGAGGGGCAGGGAGGGGGGGTGCAGGGAGGGGAGGCGCAGGGAGGTGAGGGGCAGAGAGGGGAGGTGCAGGGAGGCGAGGGGCAGGGAGGGGGGGTGCAGGGAGGGGAGGCGCAGGGAGGTGAGGGGCAGAGAGGGGAGGTGCAGGGAGGCGAGGGGCAGGGAGGGGGGGTGCAGGGAGGGGAGGCGCAGGGAGGTGAGGGGCAGAGAGGGGAGGTGCAGGGAGGCGAGGGGCAGGGAGGGGGGGTGCAGGGAGGGGAGGCGCAGGGAGGTGAGGGGCAGAGAGGGGAGGTGCAGGGAGGCGAGGGGCAGGGAGGGGGGGTGCAGGGAGGGGAGGCGCAGGGAGGTGAGGGGCAGAGAGGGGAGGTGCAGGGAGGCGAGGGGCAGGGAGGGGGGGTGCAGGGAGGGGAGGCGCAGGGAGGTGAGGGGCAGAGAGGGGAGGTGCAGGGAGGCGAGGGGCAGGGAGGGGGGGTGCAGGGAGGGGAGGCGCAGGGAGGTGAGGGGCAGAGAGGGGAGGTGCAGGGAGGCGAGGGGCAGGGAGGGGGGGTGCAGGGAGGGGAGGCGCAGGGAGGTGAGGGGCAGAGAGGGGAGGTGCAGGGAGGCGAGGGGCAGGGAGGGGGGGTGCAGGGAGGTGAGGTGCAGAGAGGTGAGGTGCAGGGAGGTGAAGGAGAACTGGGGGTAGAACTGTGCCTGTGGCCTTCCAGCCCAGGCTACTGGCAACTGTGGTGCCTTTGGGGATTTTTTCTAGTCACTCAGGAGCCCTCCTCTTTTGGGGTGTTTATTACATCCCTGGCCCTGTGCACCCTCAGACCTTACCCAGGTCCAAGCTCAGACTTACCATAACATTCCTGGCCACTGAGGAACACGGGTCCCAAGCCAGCCCGCAGCTGAAAAGTGACTGAAGGAGAGAGCTCCAGGCCCATCGTGACCTGCAGGCAGAGGGATGTGGGGGCAAGAGCAGAGAAGACAGGGTCGCTCGGGCACCCCCAGGCTGGGGGCCGGCCTCCTGCAGAAACAGAGTTTACCCCCCAAGCCCCAGCCGCGGAGTCACTGCGCTCGGCCCCGCCCCCTCTCTGCCGAGGCGGACTCTGGCGGAGAAGATGCGAATCTGACCGACTCACTCTTGCTAAGATCTCAGGTGAGCTTCCAGCCTCGGGGGCAGCTGTTAGTAGAGAACTCTCACTGCTACAGACTGAACTGTGTTCCAAAGTCTTACATTGAAGCCCTAACCCCAATGTGGTGGCATCTGGAGATGAGGCCTTTGGGAGGTGATTAGGGTGAGATGAGGCCATGAGGGTCATCATGGGATTAGTGTTCCTTTAAGATGAGACTAGAGCCCCCTCCTGCCTCACGCCCCGCCTCCTGCCTCACACCCCCCTCCCCCCATGTGGGACAGAGGAGGCACCGTGTAGAAGCTGGGAAGAGGGCCCTTCCTAGGACCTGACCATGCTGGCACCCTGGTCCCACACAGACTACGCGTGAATCAGATGAGCAAAGCAGATGCAAATCTGCAAGTGCAGGGGGACTTCTGTCTTATAAGTTACATGGGAATATGCATATGAATAAAGGTTGGGAAAGATGAAGTGCTAACCATAATTTTCAGTGGGTAGTACAGCATTTTTATTTATTTATTTATTTATTTATTTATATTTTTTTGCTAATATATTTTATTGATTTAAAAAAATATTTCCCCAGACATTCCACACGAAGCATTTTACCTGCTTTATCTCATTTACTCCACACCCATGGAGGAGGTGCCATTACTTTACAGAGGAAAATGAGGCGGAGAGGGATTCACTTAGAGTTTCTGGTTCAGACAGAGAGCAAATAAGCAAAAACAAACTCCGCAGCACAAACACCTAGAAAGGCTGGATGAAATGTAACCCACTGGCTGAATACTAAGAAGAGAGGAGAGTCCCCAGGCATCAGATGTGAGGCAGCCTGTGTGAGAGCCGCTCTGCAGCAGCTGAAGGAAATGCACTCGAGATAACACGTGCGTGCACGGACGGGGCCCACTGTATGGAGGCCGGCACCCTCGAAGGGCTGCACCTCAGTAAAAAGCCCCAACCTGAGGCTCGAGGGGAGGGGACTAAAGAACCCCAAACCAACAGGAAGGAACTACACACCATCAGAAAAAGGTGAGGGGATTAAGGAGCACAAATTGGTTGTCACAAAATAGTGTGGGGATGTAAAGTACAGCACAAGGAATACAGTCAATAATCTTAAATAACAAAAGGCTAATATGCAAATAGACTGAATGGCGGAACGACTAATTGCTATGATGCACACTGACCACCAGGGCACTGATGCTCATCGCAGGAGCTGCCCCCTAGTGGTCAGTGCACTCCCACAGTGGGAGTGCTGCTCAGCCAGAAGCTGGGCTCACCGCTGGCAAGCGCAGCAACGCTCACCTCTGCAGCAGCGCTAAGGGTGTCTGACTGCCAGCTTAGGCCCGCTTAGCTGTCAGTCAGATGTCCCCTGAGGGCTCTGAGCAGGCCAGGCTGAGGGATCCCCCTCTCCCCCCGCCCCCCGAGTGCATGGATTTCATGCACCAGGCCTCTATTATGTAATGACTATGTATTGTGCCAGGTGGGTACTTGGAATGTCACGGGGACCACTTTGTAAAGTACATGATTGTCTAACCACTACGCTATGTAAATTGAAATGAAAAGAAAATATTAAATGTCAACTATAATTAAAAAATAAAACTTGAATTTGAAAAACGGTGTGGCTTGGGCCATTTTGGAGAGTTACTCAATTTTTCTGGGTCTCTCCCAGGTATGCAGGAGATATGCATGTTATTAAACTTCAGTTGTTAAAAAAAAAGAAAGAAACTACACACCACCACCGAAAGGCAACAAGGAAATGCTGGCTGGGATAGAGCTAACACCCCAGGATGCACCTGTCGCCGGTCTGCCGTCTGGATTTGCCTGGTGCGGACAGCCAAGCTGAGAAACCCTCCTAAAACCCAGGGCTTGTGATGTCCCTGGGGCAAATGGCAAACACAAACACAAAACTACTTTCCATTCTTTTTACACAAAAATTTTTTAGAGAAAACAAAACCCTGAAGACAATTTGCCGTTAAAATTACAAAACAGCCCTGGCCAGTGTGGCTCAGGTGGTTGAGCATCGATCGCCCTCCCGAGCACCAAAACATCTGTAGTTGGATTTCGGGTCAGGGCACAGGCCCGGGTTGCGGGTGGATCCCCAGTAGGGGTGTGCAGGAGGCGGACTAGCAATGCTTCTCTTACTCTCCGTCTCCATTCCTCTCTAAAAAAAAAAAAATTAGTAAAACAAAACCACCTTCTTTAAAAAAGTAAAATTGCAAGCCATACAAGAAGCAATCCTGCATCAGCAGAAGGATACAAAGTGAGTGTGCACAGGGGCCTGAGGTCGGAGAATAACAATCCGGACTTCCAGGAAGTAAGGCTGATGAAAACCAAATACATATAAAAACAGGAATCAGAAACCTAAGGACAATATGTTGTGAAAAATAAAAAAAGAACCAAATGCAGTTTCTATCCATGAAAAAATGTAAGTGTTGAAACAAACTGAACAAATGTTTAAAAAGCAGAATAAGCCAGCTGAAGCCAGAAGGTAAACTGGGAAACAGCTGTGAAGAAATTACCCAGAATGCATCACAGAGAGACAGACTAACAAAGTCTGAAAGAGAAGCCCCAACATGCATCTGATCAGACTAAAGGGCTGGAGAGAATGGAGTCAACATTTAAAGTGAAAACCGCCAAGCCTAGCGGTGTGGCTCAGTGGATAGAGCGTCAGCCTGCGGACTGAAGGGTCCCGGTTCCGATTCTGGTTCTAGGACACATGCCTGGGTTGGGGCTCGGTCCCCAGTGTGGGGCGTGCAGGAGGCAGCCGATCAATTATTCTCTCATCATTGATGTTTCTATCTCTCTCTCCCTCTCTCTTCCTCTCTGAAATCAATAAAAATATAATTTTTTTTTAATTTAAATAAAGTGAAAACCATCAAGAGTTTTCCGGAAATGATCAAAGATACAGATCCTCTTATCCGGAGACCTAAAGGCTGAGGATTTCAACATCAAAAGCCAAGAGAACAGAATAACATCTCCAAAGTTTCAAAGGAAACTACCACTCTACCTAGAATTATACAGAGAATATCTGTCATGAAGAGATGAGAGGACAATAAAGATATTTCCAGGCAAAGCCCAAGTAAGTTGACTACTCCCAGGACTACTAAAGGTTGTTTCAAGAATATGGAAATTAGCTCTAGCCGGTGTGGATCTGTGGATAGAGCGTCGGCCTGCGGACCGAAGGGTCCTGAGTTTGATTCCCGGTCAAGGGCACATACCCGGGTTGTGGGCTTGATCCCCAGTGGGAGGTGTGCAGGAGGCAGCCGATCCATGATTCTCTCTCATCACTGATGTTTCTCTCTGTCTCTCTCCCTCTCCCTTCATCTCTGGGATCAATTTAAATAAATAAATAAAAACTTAAAAAAAAAGAATATGGCAATTAAATTGAGAAGGAAGAAGTGGCTACAACAAGCACTGGTGAGCGAGCTAATTGGTAAACAAAGAAAAAAATGTAAGTGAGCATTACCGTAAAATAAGATAGTACTGGTAATGATTAGTGTTGAGTGGGTTTAAAACAAGTTGAAGCTACAACACTACATGACAACAGCATGTAAATGAAGAAGAGAGTAATCAGAAAAACTTCCTGGGTAATTTTAGGGGAATAAAAACATAAATTTTGTACTCTGATCATGCATGATTGCTAAAAAATTAAGGACAACCAATAGAAATTAGAATGAATTCTATAGTTTCCAAACCAGTAGAAAGAAAAATGGGAAAAGAAACTGCAGTCAATCTAATAAAAGACAGAAAAAGAAGAAAAAATAAAATATATAAGAGCAAGGAAAGTAGAAGCACAAAGTATGTTTTACAAATAAATCCAAGCATATTAGCAAACACAGTAAATCTACCGGCCAGATAGACTAAAACAAAGTCTAGCCACATACTGATTGTAGGATATACACCTAAAACATAAGGTCAGAAATGTTAAAGCAAAGAGACGGAAGCATATATTTAGATGTGGGGGAGATTTTTCACTTGCTTATCCAATATCCATTCTTCCTTTCTTGCATAACAGCAATGCCCTGTGATTATTCAAATGTTGTATCCAGCCAAAGACTGCATCCCCCAGCTTCCTCTGCAGCTATGAACGTGTCACTAATTTCTGGACCGGTGAGTTGTAAGCAGAATTTCGTGGGTGGTACTTGTGCAAAGACTCCTTAAAAGTTGGACAGAGAACTGAGAAAGCCCCTTGGGCCTTCCCTTGCTTCTCCTTTCCTGTGACCTTAAATGCAGAAGTGAGGACTGGAGCTGTGGCAGCCTTCCTGGACTGGCAGGTGATCTTGAGAATGGAAATCTGCACTAAGGATGGGAGAGAGATAAGAGGAGACTTGGGCTTTGGTGACCACGGAGCCATCTCACCAGCCCTAGACTGCCCATCTCTGGACTTCTATGCAAGACAGAAATAAATTTCAAACTTGTTTAAGCCCCCATGGTTGGGTCTTTGTTATCGCAGCCATACCTCATGGAAATGAAGCTAGCTGTACCATCTGGTGAGTGATATGGATAATGGGGGAGGCTACATATATGTAAGGAGTAGGTGATACAGGAGAAATCTTTGTACCTTCCTCTCAATTTTATTATAAACCTGAAACTGCTTCAAAAATAAAAAATAAAGTGCTTTAAAATCGAGCTAGTTGTAGTTGTTAGCATTAGATTTGGTATCAAGTGACAGAAAACTCAATAACAGTAGCTCACAGAACTAGGAGCTTGTTGCTTTGACATGTAAACTAAGTCCAGATATAAGCAGCTGTGGGCTTACTGCTCCTCAATCACCAGGGACCCAGGCTCTCTGTACTGCGTAGCTTCACCAACCTCAACACATGGCTCTACCTCCTGGCCCAGATGGCTGCTCAGATTCTGGCCATCACGTCCCCATTCCGGCCAGCAGGAAGGAGAAAGAGACAAAACCAGTCACACGATCTGTTTGAGGACACGGCAGATGCAGGAGATACCACTTCTGTTTACATTCCTCTGGCCAGAACTTCATTGCCATGCCAAACTCAAACGCAATATAGTTTTTATTCTCAGTAGCCTTATGGCCAGCTAAAAGTCATGAATTCCACTACTAAAGAAAAGGCAGAGTGGATATTGAGGGACGACTGGGAAACGAATTAATATCATATGATTTAAGCTTTGATTCAATAAGTACTTTAGAGATAAAGAAGGTTACCACATATTGAGTGATAAAATATATGCCTAATATGCAAATTGTGCCCTCAGGAGTTTGACCAGACCAGGAGTTCAATCACTCGTTATGACGTGCGCTGACCACCAGGGGGCAGCGCAGAACATGGCGGGTGTCAGCGACACTGAGCTGGCAGTGGGCGCGGCAGTGGAGGCACTGCTGCCCCGATGGGCCCCGATGAGAGCTGGACCATGGGGGGATGGTGGAGCAGGTGAGCGGGTGGCACCAGGCCAAGGCGGGGTGCCAGGTGGGGCTATGGGGCTGGGGGCATGAGCTGGGGCTGCTGGGGCAAGACGGGGCCAGACACGCCCTGAAGCCCTCCTGTGGTCCATTCCAGGCAGACCAATCTCCCATGGTCCCACCCCGGCCCACCAGTTGGCCCCAATTCTACCTCTGCAGCCAAAAGAAGCTGGCGTCATCAACAGAATATGTCAGAAAAGCTGTCATCAACAAGTACTACCAATACTGGTAGGAACTGCCTTCACAGCAAAAACGAAGTAAATAAAGATGCAGTTATTGAACATAGCTGTGGTGGAATGACTGTTACATGTCAATTTTGCCTATCACTAAATTTCTCCGATGAAAAACCATCTGATGGAAAATTTACTCAATGTTGCAGCAAAGGTAAAGTTTGTCCAAATGATATAAATTTTCCAGAATACCTGGCATATTTAAAAAAAATAATAAGTGAAGATTCTGACAGCAAAAATTTTATGGAAAATATTTGTTCCATAAATAGTTCTTTTGCTTTTGCTTCAATGGGTGCAAATATTGCCTCACCATCAGGATATGGGCCATACTGTTTTAGAATAAACAGTCAAGTTTATCACTGTACTGGAACTTTACATCCTTCAGACAGTGTTTCTCAGAAGTTTGCTCAACGCTACATTTTAGACACAGCTGAAGCGATGAGTAAAAGATTAGCAATGCCAGAAAACCAAGGTTGCTCAGAAAGACTCATGATCAACATCAACAACCTCATGCATGAAAAAAACGAACTAAAAAAATCATACAAGATGCTACATGAGGTAGAAAAGGAAGCCCAATCTGAAGCAGCAGCGAAAGGCAGTGCTCCCACGGAAGTAACCATGGCAATCCTATATGATAAAAGGCTAAAATGCAAATAGACTGAACGACGAACAACCGGTCTCTATGACACGCACTGACTACCAGGGGGCAGATGTTCAATGCAGGAGCTGCCCCCTGGTATTCAATGTGCTCCCACAGGGGAAGCACCGCTCAGCCAGGAGCCAGGTTCACGGCTGCCAAGTGCAGTGCTGGTGGTGGGAGCCTCTCCCACCTCTGCGGCATCAGTTGGACCTCCCTTGAGGGCTCCCGGACTGCGAGAGGGTGCAGGCTGGGCTGAGGGACCGCCCCCCCCACCCCGAGTGCACAAATTTGGTGCACCAGGCCTCTAGTCTATCTATAATAATAAAAGCATAATATGCTAATTAGACTGGATAGCCGAATGACCTTCTGGACGTCATTCCAACAAAAGCCACGGCAGCGGGGGCCAAGGCAGAGGCGGTTAGGGGCAATCAGGCAGGCAGGCAAGTGGTTAGGGGAGATCAGGCAGGCAGGCAGAGGCAGTTTCTGCCAATTATACAAGCTATGTTTGGAGAAATCTAGCAATGTTTTTCAAGTGTTGAAAGCAAAAACACTCAACCTAGAGTTTTTTACCCAGTAAAAATACCTTTCAAAAGTCAAGTGAAGCCCTGGCTGGTTTGGCTCAGTGGATAGAGCATCGGCCTGCGCACTGAAGGGTCTTGGGTTCGATTCCAGTCAAGGGCACATGCCTGGGTTGTAAGCTTGATCCCCAGTAGGGGGCATGTAGGAGGCAGCCAATCAATGATTCTCTCTCATCATTGATGTTTCTATCTTTCTTTCCCTCTCCCTTCCTCTCTGAAATCAACAAAAATAAAATTCAACTGAGAGTTAAAAAAAAAAAGGTAAAGTGAAATAAGGACTTTTCAGATATACAAAAGCTGAAAGAATTCATCACAAGCAGGCATACATTACAAGAGATGTTTAAGTCCTTCAAGCAGAAGAAAAATGATATCAAATGGAAACTTAAATTTACACAAAGGAACGAAGAATACCAGAAATGGTAAATATGTAAATGTTTTATTCTAACTCCTAATCTCTTTAAAATATAGACTGTTTAAAGCAAAGATAATACATTATAGTGAGGGATTTATAGCATATGTAGAATCAAGAGTTATTACAGCCCTGGCTGGTTTGGCACAGTGGATAAAGTGTCGGCCTATGGATTGAAGGGTCCCGGGTTCAATTCCGGCCAAGGGCACATGCCTGGGTTGTGGGCTCTATCCCCAGTGGGGAGCGTGCAGGAGGCAGCCAATCAATGATTCTCTCTCATCATTGATGTTTCTCTCTT
>NW_006383009.1:946793-953440 GCF_000327345.1 Myotis davidii
TTATTACAATAGTACAAAGAAAGAGAAGTGAGAAATAAAGTATGCTGTAGTAAGAGACTCATCATACATGAAGTGGTACGATAGTATTTTAATTAAGTAAAAAATGTATATTGTAAACTCTAAAGCAACCACTAAAAAACAACAAAGCAATGAGGTATAAGCCAATAGAAGAAATGAAAATGTAATAATAAAAAACAGTTAATCCAAAAGAAGGCCAGAAAAGAGGAAAAAGGGAGCAGAGGTAGAACAAACAGAAAAACAAATAGCAAGATGATAGATTTAAACTGAATCTTGTTGATAATTACAGTATATATTAATCACTTAAATACTCAAATTAAAAGGCAGAGCTATCAGTTTGGATAAAAAAGAATTACATGGTATCTAGAAGAAATCCATTTTATACATAAAGATACAGAGGTTAAAAGTAAAATGATAACAAAATAGTAAAACAGGAAAAAAGCCCTGGCCAGTGTGACTCAGTTGATTGAGTGTTGTCCCATGCACCAAAAGGTTGCTTGTTCGATCCCCAGTCAGGATTCATGCCTGGGTTGTGGGCTAGCACGTGCTGAGGGCCAGCACATAAAGGATCCTGGATCCCATTCTCAGTGAAATGGAAGCCATGGACCTAAGCAGAGAAGCAACACAGCCTGACTTTGTTTAAAAGAATCTTGCTGTTGGGGGAAGGGAGGGGGAGGGGAGGGGGAGGAGTCAAAGGCGTAAAAAGGGACACCTGTAATACTCTCAACAATAAAAACAAAGCTTTTAAAAAATAAAAAGGTTGATTGATTTTTTTTTCCCTCCCTCTCCTTTCCCCTCTCTTTAAAATCAATAAAAACATACTTTTTTAAAAAAACAGGAAAAAACACCACAGAAACATGGATGAAAAGAGAGCTAGATTGACTATATTAATCAGATTAAGAAGACGTCACAATATCTACTAGGGATAAAGAGGGGCATTTCATAATGATGAAGGTATCATTAACCAAGAGGATATAGCAACCTTAGAAGTGTATGTGCCTAATAAGAGCTGTAAAATACTTGAAGTAAAAACTAGTAACTGAAAGGGGGAATAGACAAACCACAATTATTGTTGAAGACTTCAACATTCTCCTCTCAGTAATTAATAGATCAACTAGACAGATAATGAGACCATAGAAGACGCCAACAAAACAACCAACCAACTTGATATAATTGACATTTACAGAGCAACACCCCCAACAAAATGAGAACACACCTTCTTCAAGTGTAAATGAAATATTCACCAAGATAACACATTCTGGGTCATAAAACAAGTCACAACACAGTTTAGACTGAATAGAGCATGCTCTCAGACCATGATGGAATTAAACTAGAAATCAATGAAAGAGTCTTAGAAAATCCCTATTATTCAGAAAATTTAAAATATGCATACTTCTAAATACCCTAGGGGCTGAAGAAGGAAAACTTTACAATAATTTCAACTGAATAAAAATGAAAACCATACTTGACAAAACTTGTGGGATGAATAAAGACTTGAATAGATAGTTCTCCAAAAAAGATAAACAAATGACCAATAAGCACATGAAGAGATGCGCAACATCATTAGTCATCAGGCAAATGCAAATTAAAACCATACTGACCTACCAGATCACACCCACTACGATGACTAATCAAAATTACAGACAGTAACAAGCGCTGGGGAGGATGCTGGAGTCCTCGTACATTGTTGGTAGGATTGTAAACAGTGTGACTACTTTGGGAAACAATCTGGTAGTTCCTCAAAATGTTATATACAAAACTACCACACCAGACCCAGCAATTGCATTCCAGGGAGATGCTCCAGAGAGACGAAAGCATGTGCTCCCTAACAACTCTGCACATGAATGTTCATAACAGCGTTCATAACAGCCAAAAGGTCGAAACAGTCCAAGTGTCCCTCACCTGCTGGAAGGATAAGTGGAAGGTGCTATATCCAGGCAATGAATATTCTTTGACAACACAAAGAAGTGAAGCACAGATACATGCCACAACGTGGATGGGCCTTAAAAACAGTATGCCAGGTGAAAAGAGCTGGTCATGAAAGACCATAACACCTTATAATTTCATTTATATGAACTGTCCAGAACAGGCAGATCTATAGAGACAGAAAGTAGGTTAGTGTTTGGCTAGTGCTGCATGCGATTTTTAAAAGAAGTCCTATTCTGAAATTTATATGGAAATGCTAAGCACCTATAATTGTCAACACAATTTTGGAAAAGAATAAGAACGTTGGAAGATTAATATAGACAATTTACCTCATTTTAAGACTTATTATAAAACTACCATAATTCAATCAGTCTATTATTGAAAACAGGGTAAACATATAAAGCAATGAAACAGAACAGAGTATAGAAATATATGCAATCATATGTAGTCAATTGATTTTTGACAAAAATGCTAAAATAGTCTTTTCAAAATGGTGCTAGTGCACTGGATATCATTTTGGGAGGAAAAGTTCCTTTATCTTTACTTCATACCATACAAAAAAAAAAAGATCTTGAAATGGATCATCGACTTAGATATAAGAGCTAAAACAATAGCACTTCTAGAGGAGAACATTTGTGACTCTAGGTAATGATTTCTTAGGATACCAAAAGGATGAACCGCAAGAGAAAAAAAAAGTTAGATTGGACTATCAAAATTAAAAACGTGTGCTTTTCAAAATACACGATTACAGCCCAGCCAGTGTGGCTCAGTGGTTGAGCATCAACCTATGAACCAGGAGGTCATGGTTCGATTCCCAGTCAGGGCACATGCCCAGGGTTGCAGGCTCGATCCCCAGTGTGGGAGGCAGCCAATCAATTCTCTCTCATTATTGATGTTTCTATCTCTCTCTCTCCCTCTCCCTTCCTCTCTGAAATCAATAAAAATATATTTAAAAAGCAAAACCAAAAACACGATTACAAAAATGAAAAGGCAAGCCATGCACTAGGAGAAAATATTTGAATAAATATTTTTGATAAATCAATGTCTCCAAAATACATAAAGAACTCCTACAACTCAATAACTCAATTTAAACAGTGGCAAAACAATCAACATTTGAATCTAAAAATCAAAATAAATGAACAAGGAATCTAATGAACAAAATAAACTGATCAATAAAATAGAACCAGAGGCATGGGGACATGGAACAGACTGAAGAATCTCAGAGGGAAGCAGGCAAAGAGGGGCAGGAAGAGATTAACCAAAGAACTTATGAGCATACTAGAGGCCCGGTGCACGAAATTCATGCATTCAGTGGGTTGGGAGGTCCCTCAGCCCGGCCTGTGCCCTCTCGCAGTCCGGGAGCCCTTGGAGGATGTCTGACTGATGGCTTAGGCCCACGGTGGCATCAGTTGGACATCCTTAGTGCTGCCGTGGAGGTGGGAGAGGCTGCCACCACTGCCGCTGCGCTCGCCAGCTGTGAGCCCGGCTTCTGGTTGAGTGGTGCTCCCCCTGTGGGAGTGCACTGACCACCAGGGGGCAGCTCCTGCACTGAACATCTGTCCCCTGGTGGTCAGTGCACATCACAGCGACTGGTTGTTCTGCCACCAACCTGAAACTGACTTTCCGACATCCCTGAAGGGGGTCCCAGATTGCGAGAGGGTGCAGGCCAGGCTGAGGGACCCCACTGGTGCATGAGCAGGGCTGGGGAGGGATGTAGGAGGTTGGCCAGCCTGGGAGGGACCACGGGAGGACTCCAGGGTGTGACCAGCCTATCTTGCTCAGTCCCAATCTGCCAGACACCAGCAGCAAGCTAATCTACCGGTTGGAGCGTCTGCCTCCTGGGGGTCAGTGCACATCATATCAAGCAGTTGAGTTGCCTTAGCATATCATTAGCATATTACGCTTTGATTGGTTGAACGGTCGACTGGATGACCAGACACTTAGCATATTAGGCTTTTATTATATAGGATATGCATTACCTATGGACACGACAATAGGTTGGTGAAGGCCTGGGGTGGGGCAGGAATCGGTGAAGGGGATAATGGGGAGGAGGGAAGGAGTGGACATCTGTAATAACCCTAACAATAAAGATTTTTTTTTAAAAGAAAAAAACAAAAATTGGCAAAACATCTAAACAGGCATTTTGAAAAAAGAAGATATACAAATGACCAAACAACAAATTTAAAAAATGATCAATATTGCCCTGGCTGGTATGGCTCAGTTGGTTGGCCATAATACTGTGCACTGAAAGGTGGCTGGTTTGATTCCCAGTCAGGGCACAAACCCAGGTTGCAGGTTTCATCCCCAGCTGGGGTATGTGTGGGAGGCAGCCATTCAATGTTTCTCTCACATCTCTCTTTCTCTCCCCCCCGCCCCCAAAAAAGAAAACACATTTTAAAAAATGATCAACATCACCAGTTATTAAGAAAATGTAAATCAAAATCACAATGAGATGCCACTATCTAGGTACTGAGTAGCTAAAATTAAGGTTGACAGTGCATTGGTGCGGATGTAGAGCAACTGTAATTCTCCTACATTGCTGGTAGGAATGCAATTTGGAAAATAGTTTGGCAGTTTTGTACAAAGTTTAACACACATTTGCTACACGATACAGCAATTCCACTCCTAGGTATTTACTCAAGAATGAAAAAATATGTCCATACAGCCGAAACCGGTTTGGCTCAGTGGATAGAGCGTCGGCTTGTGGACTGAAAGGTCCCAGGTTCGATCCCGGTCAAGGGCATGTACCTTGGTTGCGGGCACATACCCGGTGGGGAGTGTGCAGGAGGCAGCTGGTCGATGTTTCTCTCTCATCGATGTTTCTAACTCTCTATCTCTCTCCTTTCCTCTCTGTAAAAACTCAATAAAAAATATATATATTAAAAAAAAATAAATAAATAAATAAATAAAATATATTAAAAAAAATATGTCCATACAAATACCTACACTTAAATTCATAATAGTATAAAATTGAAAACTACCCAAATGTGCATTAATAAGTGAATGAATAAACAATTTATATATATATATATACATATTTTCATAGAATGGAATATTACTCAGATATAAAAAAGGAGCATACTGACCAACAACATGGATAAATCTCAAAAGCATTATGTTAGGTGGGAAAAGCTGGGCACAAGAGACTATGTATCACAAGCTTCCGTTTAAATGAAATTCTAGAAAAGGTAAAACTATAGTGACAGAAAGTAGATCAATGGTTGCAGAGGCAGGTGGAAGGGATTAACTACAAAGAGGCTTAAATGTGGTGGTGGTGGTTACACAAGTATAAACATTTGTCAAATGCATCAAGCTGTACATTTACCATTGGTGAGTCTTGTTCTAAATCACATCTCAATAAAACTGGTAAAAAACTGACTCAATGAAGTAACCCGGCTAATGTGGCTCAGGGGCTGAGTGTCGACCTATGAACTAGGAGGTCACAGTTCAATTCCTGGTCAGGACACATGCCCGGATTGTAGGCTCAATCCCCAGTAGGCATGCAGAAGGCAGCCAATCAATGTTTCTCTCTCATCACTGATGTTTCTATCTCTCTCGCCCTCTCTGAAATCAATAAAAATATATTAAAAACAAGAAATAGAAACATTTGAGATCATAAACTTAAATAAATCACAGTAACTTAAAAACAGACCAGTCCCACATAGTTCATTTGCTTATTCACTCACTCCTCAATAGATCGAGTTCCTACAGTATACCAGGCCCTGTTAGACGTGTGGGTAAGGAAGGCAGCAGACAGAACAGGCCACGTCCTTGCTCTCTTGGAGGTTATGGTTAGGGAGGAAGAAGGCACACACGAAAACCGAAAACCGATGCCAGTGGTGGGTCCTATGGGGGAAAGGGGAGTGTGGGCTGGGGAGCTGAGGGGATGCTGCTGTGGTTACATTCGAAGAAAGACCAGATGGAAGTGGGGGACAGGCCTGTCCCTGGGAACAATAAATGCACGGATGCTGAGGAGGGGTATTTGGGAGTTTTCAAGGTATAGTCAGTGAACCAGTGTGGTTTCAGAAAAAATCAGGGAGGGGAGAGCAGCAAAGTGGGGGCCAGAGCACGTGCTGAGGGCCAGCACATAAAGGATCCTGGATCCCATTCTCAGTGAAATGGAAGCCATGGACCTAAGCAGAGAAGCAACACAGCCTGACTTTGTTTAAAAGAATCTTGCTGTTGGGGGAAGGGAGGGGGAGGGGAGGGGGAGGAGTCAAAGGCGTAAAAAGGGACACCTGTAATACTCTCAACAATAAAAACAAAGCTTTTAAAAAATAAAAATAAAAGAATCTTGCTGGCAGCCGTGCATAGAAGGTTGGGAAACTTCCGGAAAGGGCTAGATGGTAAATGCTTTAGTTTGTAAACCCTATGGTCTGTGGAGAATACTCAACCCTGCTGTTACTGCAAGAAAACAGCCATGAATAATATGTAAATGAAGGAGGATTAGCTGTGTTTCACCAAAACTTTACAAAAACAGGCAGTGGGCTGGATTTCACCTTGTAGTGAAATCCTGGACTAGACTATAGGGGGCGAAGGGTTAAGGCAGGTAGGCCAGTGAGGAGTCCCTGCAATAAAACTGAGCAGGAAGAGATGGTCCCCTGCACCAGGTGTAGCAGGGGGGTGGGATGTGGTCAGACTGGGGAAGGTGGAGCCAACAGGATTTGCTGGTGGATCAGACTGAGGAACTGTGGATCCGGTTG
>NW_006383009.1:953489-955037 GCF_000327345.1 Myotis davidii
AATTTGGATTTAGATTTGTTATGTTTGGGATATCTCTTAGATATCTCCTGAATATATTCAGAGGTTGGGTTTATAAAAATAAATTTCAGAGTATTCATTTTGAACAGATGGTCTTTAAAACCATGGGAACGAATGAGATCTCGGGAGATCTCAGAGGGAGGGAAAAAAAAACGGTTTGAGGGCAGGTTTACAAGGACAGTCTCCCAGATTATCAAGGACAGGTAATCCTAGTCTTATACTCCCTGTCCCACCACACAGAAGAGCACACTCCACCCTCAGCTCATGAGGCCAGCGGGCCTTGGTACCCAGATAAGGAATTCATAGGCCAACCTCACTTATGAATATATACATATTTTTTTAAAAAGTCTTACAAAGTAGATCTAGCCGTTTATAATATGATCAAATTGTATTTATCTCAGGAATGCAAAGTTGGCTGAATATTATTCTATTAATATAACTTACCACTTAGCAGATTAAAGAAGAAAAGAACCCAAGATCATTTGAGTAGAAAAATGTTTGATAACCACTCTTGATTAAAAAGAAGAAAACCTAATTTTAAACGCAGAGCGGGAAGGGATGGGGACTTCCTGAAGCTGACAAAGGGTGTCTACCGGACCTGTCAGACCTAACGGAGAAACTTTGGAAGCATATCTTTAGAAAGAAACCAAGAATGAAACAAGGGTGTCTACCACTATCATTTTATCTGATATGGTACTGGAGGTCCTAACCAGTGTAGCAGGATTTTAAGAAGGGACACAAAAACTGCCATTATTCACAATGACGATTTGCATAGAAAACACAAGATAAGTGATCAGAAATGAGAGAATTTCTGGATACACAATCAATAGGTAAGTCATCAAGAGAGTCCTGACACCATCAGTAAGCAGTTAAAATATGTGATTTAGACGAGAAGCTATTTAGCCACCATCCGCAGCTAGTAAAGGTGGGCTGGGGTGGAAGCAGGGTGAGTTCAGGCTTTTGGTCATGGGCGCACCCCCTCTCTAGCATGGCGACGCTGTAGCAGGACGCCCACCCGGGTGAGCTGAGCAGCAGGGTCCCCGCGCCTGCCGGCCAGACTCACCATGGGCAGCACAGAGGCCTGCAGCGAGGCCACGATGATGGGCTTCGTCCTCTTGTCCTCCTGGCTTGCTGGGGGCAGGATCTCCACGAGGTTCATCTCCTCCTGGACTTTCTCCCCCAGGCAAATCTGAGCGGGTGGACAGCAGGCGGGCACCTCGTCACCCGAGGGCAGAGCGGGGAAACCTCGTTGCCTCTGTAGGGATCCGACTCCCCGCTCCTCTCTGGTGGTTTGAGTCCCTCCTCCCCGCCTTGGGGTAGGGGAGGGGGCACCCACCGTATTGAGCAACACCTTACAGTCCTGCTCGCCCTCCTTCTGCGGCTTGAAGGTCCAGGTCCGCTTCTCCTGGTTTAACTCACAGCCTGGAAGGGAGAGGCAGGGAGTTGGGGGCCGTGTCCTCCAGGCCGTCCTCCCCCGGCGGACGCGCCAGCAGCCCGTGCGCACTCACCCCAAAGCTTGGCTGTCCCGGC
>NW_006383009.1:955331-959331 GCF_000327345.1 Myotis davidii
TACGGGGTCTACCGAGCCCGCCGCCCCGCTTGGCGAGGCTTGGCCACCGGGGGAAGCCCTGGCGCTCTCTGTGCTCACCGCTTTCTTCTTGTCCCTCCTTCCCGAACCCCCAGGTGTGGGTCCCCGGAGAGGAGAGCCCCGTTCCAGAAGGATGGCTTGTCCCGCGGCGGGGAGAGGGGGTGGCAGCTGGTGAGGAACCGGAGAGAGCCCGTCATTTAACAAAGCCGCGCGCACAGCGGCCGGAGCCCCCAGGGAACTCTCCGCGCATCCTCATCCGTCCCGCCGCGGGGCTCCGCACCCCCCTGTAAGTTTCGCTGATTTTCAGCGGAGGCGCCAGCAATTCAACCGGGAAGGGATAGTCTTTCCCGGAGCGGCGCTGGAGGGCGTAGCTGGATACATCTCTCTCTGGAACCCTGTATGGCGCTTCTGCTGTGCGGGAACCAGCTTTTTTCTTTTATAAAATGTCAATTTTATTGAAAAAATAACTTACAGCCTAACCGGTTTGGATCAGTGGATAGAGCATCTGACCTGCGGACTGAAGGGTCCTGGGTTCGATTCCGGTCAAGGGCAGGTACCTTGGTTGCGGGCACATGCCCAGAAGGTGGCGTGCAGGAGGCAGCTGATCGATGGTTGTTTCTCTCATCCATGTTTCTAACTCTCTATCCCTCTCCCTTCCTCTCTGTAAAAAATCAATAAACTGTATTTTTAAAAAAATGAAGACAAGGTTTAGAAAAAGAAAAAATAACTTACATACAAAAATGTACTCATCTAAGGTGTCTGATTAGATGAATTTTAACAAGTGTACTCACCTGTGTAGTCCTCACCGCAGCCCTCTCTCCCATCACTCCCCCAGATTTTCTTGTTTCCCTTGCAGTCAGTCGCCTCTCCTTCATGCCTAATGGGTATTAGGCAAATGCCTGCTTTCTGACACTACAGATTAGCATCGACTCTTCTGGAATTTCATGCATAAATAGAATCATAGGAACTGTTTGCCCTCTTTTGCTGAACAAAACGTGTTTGGGATTTATTTACCCACACTGCTGCTGGTATCAATAGTTTGTTTTTGTTGGGTAGCATTCAATCTGTATATCCAGTCACCTGCTGGTCCGCTGCCAACTTGGCAAGGCTACTGTATCCAGTTACTCAAGCAAACACTAATGTAGATGTGTCTGTAAAGGTGTTTTGTAGACATGCTTAACCTCTGCCATCAGTTGCCTTTACGCAAAGGTTACCCTCAGTAATGTGGGTGGGGGTGATTCAATCAATTTAAGGCTTTGAGGGCAGGACAGATTCCCCTGAAATTCTGTGGACTGCAGCGTCAGGTCCGAGAGACCTCCAGCAGGCCCTGCCTGGAGAACTGCACTGTGGACATCAGACTTGCCTATCCAGCCCTCATAGTTGCCTAAACCAATTCCTTGTAATACATGCCTGACTGATACACCTGCTGATGGATATTTGGGTAGCCCAGGTTTAGGCTATTCTGAATACAAATGCTACGAACATTTGAGAGCAAGTCTTTGCTTGGACATATGTTTTCGTTTTCCTTGGATACGTGCCTAGGAGTGGAATTGCTGGATCATTGGTAAGCATTTACCTGACTATGTAAAACTATAAAACTATTTTCTTGTACATTTTGCATTCCTACCAGCAATGTATAAGAATTCCAGTTGCTCTACAACTCTGCCAGCTCTTGGAATTGTCAGTCTTCCTAGTTGTAGCCATTGTAATGGATGTGTATATTGACATTTCTTCTGGCTTTTATTTTTATTCATTTGATGATGAGTGATGTTGAGCATCTTTTCAAGTGTTTGTTTGTCATTTGTGTATCTTCTTTTGTAAAATACCTGTTCAGATATTTTGTCCATTTTTTAACTTGGGTTATTCTTATTGAGTTGTAGGGGTTCTTTTATATATCTTGGATACCTGTTTTCTGACCAATATATATGTATCCCATAGATTTTTCACTCCTGTCTATAGCTTGTCTTTTCATTGTAAAAAAAATGATATCTTTTAAAGAGCAAAATTTTTTTAAAAAATTATGTTTTTCTTTTATGTCTTGTGCTTTTGATGTTTAAAGAAATCTTTGCTTAACCTAAGGTTGTGAGAGTTTTCTCCTAAGTTTTCTTTTAGAAGCCTTGTGGTTTTAGCTTTTACTTTTACATCAGTAATCCATTTGAAGTTAATTTTTGTGATGGTGTTAGGCGAGGGTCATGGTTATTCCCCCCACCCCCAAGTGGACATCCAGTCCTTCAAGCACCATTTTTGGAAAAAGACCACTCCCTCTTTACTGAATTACCTTGGCACTTTTGTAAAAAATCAACCATATATGTTAGTCTGTTCCTGAACTTTATACTGTTCCAATGATCTGTCTACCCTCATGTCAATACCACACTATCTTGATTACTGTAGCATTATAGTAAATCTTGAAATCAGGTAGTTGAGATCTCCTATTATTCTTTTTAAAAATGTTTTGGCTAGCCCTAGCCGGTTTGGCTTTGTGGATAGAGCGTCAGCCTGTGGACTGAACGGTCCCAGGTTCGATTCCGGTCAAGGGCATGTACCTTGGTTGCAGGCACATCCCCAGTACCGGGTGTGCAGGAGGCGACTGATAGATGTTTCTCTGTCATCGATGTTTCTAATTCTCTATCCCTCTCCCTTCCTCTCTGTAAGAAATCAGAATGACGTCCAGAAGGTCGTTCGGTCTGATTAGATATTATACTTTTATGAGTATAGATATGGTGAACTGCATTTATTGATTTTTGAATGTTAAACCAACCTTGAATTCCTGGGATCAAGCCCACTTTGTCATGATATCCTTGATACATATTTCTGAAAATGATTTGCCTGTATTTTATTAAGGAATTTTGCATATGTGTTCATGAGGGATATTAGTCTAGTTTTTTTTCTTTTAACGTCTTTGTCTATCAGGGTTTTGTTATCAGGGAAATGTTTGTTTCATAAAATGTTTGGGAAAGTGTTTCCTCCTCTGTTATTTTCTGATTTTTGTGCAATTTCAGGTGCTCTGACTGCAAGAGCAGGGACGTCTCCTTGGTGCAGGGCACGCTGCCCTCATCTCCTTACTGTCCCATAGGACTTGCTCTGCTCTATCCTGGAACCTGGGAATCATACTAGAATCCTCTTCCCTTCACTCTCCACATCCAATTGGTCACAAAGTCCTGTTGACACCTTCTCCCCCAATATGTCCCATCTCCCCACAGCCCTTGTCTTGGTTCAAATCCTTATTACCCACTGGCTGATGGGTTAAACAAAGATTGGTCACTAGCCCGGCCAGCGTGGCTCAGTGGTTGAGCATCGACCTATGAACCAGGAGGTCAGGGTTCAATCCCCAGTCAGGGCACATGCTCAGGTTGTGGGCTCCACCCGTGTGGGGTGTGCAGGAGGGAGCTGATCAATGATTCTCTCTCATCATTGATGTTTCTCTCTCTCCCTCCCTCCCTCCTCTCTGAAATCAATAATAATAATAAAAATATATAAAAAGATTGGTCACTAGACTGCTTCGCAAAGTGCCCTTGGTGGAAATTTCTGGCTTTTAGGAAATCGCAACTCTTGTACCCCACCCCTCAGTCAGCGCTATTTCTGCGCCTCCTTGAAAGGCACCTCGTTTCACGCCGGGCTTCTGCCCTTCCTGGCCTCTGCCCACGGGCTAGTCTGGCGGGACTCAGCTGGGGGCCCCTCTTTCGCACCCGCAGAGCCCGATGAGCCGCTCCATGACCATCCCCGCTGGCCGGCCGGTCCACTCCAGTGGTTCTTCCCGGTCAGGGGCAAGTCCGGGGACAGCGCCCCAGGGAGCACCGCCACGGGTCCTGGGTGAGGCCACGGTGCGGTGCGGTGCGTGTGAAGGCGAACCTCTACCGCACAGGTTCGTGCGGTCCGACCCCGCAGGAGCCCAGGTCGGGTTTTCCCAAGAGCGCAGCCCTCCAGCTGTCAACCTTGCCCCGCATCCCCGGCTGCCCCCCCGCACCTCCCCCGCCCAAGCAGC
>NW_006383009.1:959449-978195 GCF_000327345.1 Myotis davidii
ACGCTGCGCGCAACCACTTCCGGGGCGCGGCGGCTAGAAGGGAAGTAGTGCCGGGGCGGGGATGGCCGCCTTCCCTCGGCCCTTCGCAGGGTCGGGGCCCGATGCCAGTGGTTGCTGCTCTTCCCTTTTGGTGGAGAGCTATGGCCACGGCGTGAGTTTAACGCGACCAAGGCTCCCTCCAAATCAGATCCTGCCACTCTACCTTCCAGCTACCATCTGCCGGCCCTGCCACCGTCCCAGACACACTTCCTTTCCATTCATCCTCATCCTTTCCACCCGGCCCAGCTCGTAATGAGCGCGTGTTGGTTGCAGAGACTGGAGAGGGAGTGGGGAAAGGGCTCCCTCAAATAGGCCGGGCGGCGAGGGAGGCTTCAGAGCGGGAGGGGCCTCTGTCTTGAAAAGGGCAGGTGGGCAAAGGGCCTGCAGCTCTAGCCCGAGGAGGGTCTGCAGATGGTGAAGGGCAGGGGCAGGTGTGGAGGCGGAGGCGGCCACGGCAGCAGTGTGGTTGGAGGGGAGAGTTCCACTGCGTACTTGATAGTTTATAACTCGATTTGCTTTGTGATGAGCGCCCCCAGACCGCAAGCTGTTGAAGGTGGGGAATCGGTGTTCTGAGAAATAGAAATGACAATGGCCTGCTGTATTCTTAAGAGAGGATGCTTTACCTCCATTGCACAGTATAATCAGTCCTTTAAGAGCCGAGGGGAGATGGCTTGGGTTTCCTCACTTCCGGACTACTGGGTCAAATCCCTTGTCTGATTTATACTTCAGTGAGAATAGAGAACACTTATTTTGGCAGAGCCAACAAAATACATACATACGTACACATACATGCTACAGTAATCTTCAGTAAAGACTAGCGGTTTTGTCAAAGGTCTAATTTAGTAGGGAACACAGTCCAAAGCACTTGACTTCATGACCATAGAGCCCAGGACAGCTTAGAAATGAACAAAGTAATGTTTAAAAAAATTTTTAGATTAACCATTCTTCTTTTTGTTAATCCTCACATGAGGTATTTTTCCATTGATTTTTTGAGGGTGGGAGAGTCAGAGAGAGAAACATTGATGTGAGACATGATTAGTTGCCTCCCACACAAGCCCTGGCCAGGGCCGGGGATCGAGCCTGCAATCAAGGTATGTGCCCTTGACTGGAATCGAACCCCTGTCCCTTCAGCCTGCAGGCCAACGCTCTATCCACTGAGCCAAACCGGCTGGGGCCTAACTCATGTTTTAACTGAATAAAACCTCCACATGATTTCTTGTGGGAACTAAAGTTTAAAGAGGTTGCTGGTTTGATTCCAAGTCAGGGCACATGTCTGGATTTCAGGCTTGATCCACAGTAAGGAGGCAACTAATCAATATTTCTCTTTCATTGATATTTCTCCCTTTCCCTCTAGAAAAATCAAAACATATTTTAAAAAAGAGAACTGGCTTTCACATTAGGTTGAAAGAGAAAACTGCCGTCAGTCGTACTGGACGTTACAGACCCTGGTTTTATATATTAGGGTTATACCAGGCTTAGGGATAAACTTGACTGATGAATTACTTCAATTTGTCTTCTAGCCATTAGGATACTTTTTTTTTTTTTTGCCTTTGAAATAACTTAGCACCAAGAAGTTACCCAGCAGACAGAGAGCAGACAATGGTACATCTGGATAAGGTGGACAAGAGCAGCACTCTAGAGTCTGTGATTTCTTGGATGTAAATCTGTATCAAGCACAATTCCTATCTGTACTTTAATGCTTTCCAATGTTCCGGCAATTATGTCCCTCAGCCGAGGTACTGCATCGTGTGGGGACGAGAAGCGGTCCGTGTAACTACAGTGGCCTTCATTTGCTAATTCTGGCCCAGGAGGTCTGCCAAGTATTTTAGGAGCTAACACTTTATCCTTGAACTTGTCAAGTCTAATCCACATTAGAGGAGATGTCACAACAGTCACAAACTGGGCTTTCTGAAATCATTTCTCTGCTGGTTGCCATGCTATCACCTGGTGGCTTCACTTTTATAGTTGTGGACAACAGCATGTATGTGTAAATATACACTTTTCCCTCACGCACATATGTAACCTCAGTCGCTACAGCACTGGCACACCAGACTGGAAACATGTTTTAGTCACACTTTTTGTTTTTAACCTTGAGTCAATATAAACTATGTTCAAAAAGTTATGAAAAAAATGTACATTCTTTACTGCAGATTGAATGGTATTATGTGTGTATGTATGTGTATGTGTGTGTATCAACCAAACCAATCATACTCTTAGAAGAAATTGAGTCAGACTTAGTGCAATGAGAAAGTAATTTCACAAAGTTGAGGGGTCCTGGCTTTTAAGAATGCAGGTTTCAAACCTCTTCATGTGTTGAGAGTGAGACGTTCCTGTAGAAACACTAGACTTGATTTCTGAAACCGGGTCAGTAGAAACCATTGAAGTTTATTGGCGGTCACAATGCTTACACTGTATGCAGCAAACACCCTTACAAGTCTATCCGCAACCTGATCACGCAAGAAAGGATTCACCAAACAGTCGCCAGAGAAGGAAGAAAAAATTAATAGGTTTGTTTCTGGGGGTAGAGGAGAGAAATAAAAATAACACCTAATTGATGAGTGTCCCATGGGCAAGAGCTGAACTAGAGATGTGTACAACTAGCAGCAACAATTGTGGAAAAGTACAAGGCAAATAGCTTTCTCCATTCATTTCCCTCTGTAGGTTAAATTTTTTTAAATATTCAAAACATTTATTATGGTTTTCATTTTATAAAAATGTATATTTTTAAGGGGATGGGAGAATGTTAAATACTTCATGCTAGGCAGACCTTGTTATTAAGAACCCCTCCACTTAGTAACTCCCTCCAGTTCATACATTCACGAGTGCAGGGTACACATATAAATATCCACACGCACACACCCACACACACTGCCTCAAGGGCTGGGAAGACCGAAAGTTGTTGGCCACACGCAGTTGGGTCTCTGGTGGACTCATCCAAATCGCGCCATAGGAGAGCAACCGGCTCCATCCCTTTTTCTGGTCTCCGCCTTTACAGAGACCAGGAACCCTAATCATAGACTTATATCTGACTTTTAGAAGCAAGAGGCATCTGTCCGAGGATGAGGGTAAGCAAAGTGGGAAACCGGATGAAGCTCAGAACACCAAACACTTTTAGCTGGAGTGGCAGCACTGCAAGAGGCCGGGGACCTAGGGCAGCATCTGGGGTTGCGGGGGAGGGGTGGTGCTCCGCATGGCTTAGAGTTCCTAATAACAAGGGCGATACAGTAACAGGAAGTGATAATTGGGGGGGCAAGGAAAGGGCAATAAGAAAAAATATACATTTGGAATTTTTACCTTTTTTGCCTCTCTACACTGTGTCACTAAATATATCTCTGCATGTCCACACATCCTCTCAGTAAAGCTCCAGGCCACCAGAATACACATTTCCTCACTCGCATACACAACCCTCACATCAGCATTGGTGCACTAGACTCTGTAAAAATTTTTCAGTCACACTTTTTTTTTAAACTTGAGTCAATATAAACCTTGTTCAAAATGTTATGAAAAAATGTACATGTTTTTACAAGGCAGGTTGTGGCAGGACACTGGGGGTTCTTCGCCTTTGGGTGGCCCCAGGAGGGGGCTGGAGTCTCACATATTTGTGTCTCTATCTCCTCCCACCACCCTTCCCACCCCTTCCCCTAAGAACCAGCAGCGCCCTGCCCCTAGTGAGTGCACGCACACCCCTATTCCCTGGGGAAACAGCGAGTTGACCTTTGCCATTTTTCCCACACCCTTGGAGGAGGGAGCCGGGATCAGCCAGGCCCTCTCCCTTGTAATTGTTTGCCCCTTGGGGCCAGACCAAAAGGACGCTGCTCTGTGTAGGTAGAGTCCAAGGAAGTGTCAGCTCATCATATCATTGCTGTTCACGCCGTAAGTGGAATTCTTCATCGAGTCGTTCACTTCTCGACGGAATGCTGACAGGTTCTGGGTGAACCTAAGAGAGGATGCATGTCGGTGGGGGAGTAAGGTAGAGGGAAAGGGCTTTGCCTAAAGGTTTCTAGCAGACAAGTGGCTACTGAGAGGCAGAGCGATGAACTGATGGGTTGTGTTTCTAAGGTCAGTAAATATCAGACTTAAGACTCAGGGAAAGGTGGGCTAGTTTGTGCCCCTTCTAATTGCAACTTCAGGGCAGGCCTCGAGATCGGCTCATTACATGGGGCTGAGGGCCACCCTGGGTTCACGGCAGCCCAAAGGAACCTCCCTGCCTCATCCTCTGATGAGGATGAGGATGAAGCTATTTCATTTCTTAATGCCTAAGAGACCTATGGCATCGAGCTATGCTGTCCAATATGATAGTCACTAGCCACATGTGCCTGCTCAACACTTGCATTACGCAGAGGGTAACTGAGGACTTGATTCAAATGAAACGAAATGGAAATGCTATATTTTAAGTTAGTTAAAGTAAAATAAACTTTAAAATTTAATTTAGAAAAATCTCCATTCAGGTATTGGGAGAATTTCTACATGCGTTTGGAACAACTTCAATATGGGGAATCTATTTTGTCATCTGTAAATTTTATGAAATCTAAATCTAAACCATATTTCTGATGAAAATTTAGTATCTGAATTGAGATGCCCTGATAAGTATAAAATACACAGGATCTTGAACTTAGTACAATAAAAAGAATGTTAAAATTCTATTTTTAAATACTGATTACACCTTGACAACATTTTTGATACAATGGGTTAACTAAAGTATATTAAAATAAACTTTGTGTTTTTCTTTCTTTTTAATGTGGCTACTAGCAAATTTAAAACTACTTATGTGGGTCCAGCCAGTGTAGCTCAGTTGGTTGAGCGCTGACCCCATGCACTGAGAGGTCACCGGTTCAATTCCCGTTAGGGCACATGCCCTGGTTGTGGGCTCTCTTGTGGGCTCCAACCCAATAGGGGGATTGCAGAAGGCAGCCTATCCATACTTTTTTCTGATTGATGTTACTCTCTCCGTCCCTTCCTCTCTCTCTAAAATCAATACAAAGATAAAAACTACACATGCGCCTTGCTTTCCTATTGGACAGCACTGTTTAAATGGCCTGTAAAGACAAGGGATTTGAAACACAGTTGTCGAGGGTTTCTTGGCAGGGCCCTCCACACTCAACTCACCTGTCTCTGTTTTTCGTTAGGAGGTTTCGCTCTATGCCTTCCATCAGGTTTTCAAAACACAGATGCATAGCCTGCTGCTTCTCTGGGGGCTGGCTGTTCACGATGCTGCTCCTCAGGTCAGAAAAATACTGGGGGCAGGAGTGGGACAGGGCAGGGCGAGGAGAGAAGATGGAAGAGCAGATCAGCCCTCCATCATCTGCAGGGTCGAAGGATGGAATAGCTACTAAAATTGGATACCTTTTTTTTAAATTTCAAGCACGCACTTGGAGGATAATATATCTTTATCTCACTTAATCGCCTGTTCCTTAATGGGACTCTTGACTTATGCTTGTTCATGAAAGAGCTGGGACTCTGATCTCCAAGTATGTTCTCCCCTTGTAACACTTGCTCATCCTTTGCTTTTGTCTGACCTGCCACACGTGCTGACTTCAACCAGGTAGGTGATTATGTGTTGTTCAAAGCACGAGTTTCTCATTGTGGCATGTTTCTGTGCTGCTCACAGTGTCCTGAAAAATGTGCACCTACCCCTGCCCCTGGCGCTGGGCGTCAGGGAGATGGCTCGCTTACCTTTTCATTAAGCAGTATCAAGCCAAGTAGGGGTCGGGACATAGACCACTGGTTCCTACAGTCTTCAAAGATGATGATATTCAGCACCGTCGACAACATCTGGAAATAGAGAATCTGAGGCAGTGACCTAGTGGTTGCTACCCAAACTAACTAGATTCCAGAGGAGTTTATTAAGGTGGAAGCCTTTTTTGTCAAGGGCAGTGATGGCGAACCTTTTGAGCTCGGCCTGTCAGCATTTTGAAAAACCCTAACTTAACTCTGGTGCCGTGTCACATATAGAAATTTTTTGATATTTGCAACCATAGTAAAACAAAGGCTTATATTTTTGATATTTATTTTATACATTTAAATGCCATTTAACAAAGAAAAATCAACCAAAAAAATGAGTTCGCGCGTCACCTCTGACACACGTGTCATAGGTTCGCCATCACTGGTCAAGGGTAAACCAGACAAATATTTTATGTAGCTTCATTTTAATCTTCTATTACAAGGTAAGTTTTTCTTCTAAGACATTTCCTTTCCTTTTCTTTAAAGTGGTTTGCTAATTCATTTTAAAATGAACCTTCCCACGTCACCCCGATTTGTGGAAAATGGGATCAGTCAAGAAAATGATTATGGTGCAAAATCACTTTGCACAATAGCTCCTTGCACTTATCTCAGAGGAGAGAACTTTATAACATTTTTGGAGATGTGATGGAATGTGCATTATTTTACTGCTTCCTTAGAGAATAATGTAGACAGAGACGAGGTATAGGAGAAAAAGGTGTACAGGTGCATACTGCTAACTCATCATGCTCCGTGTACAGTCACGGGTGGGGGGGGGGGGAAGGCACTGTCACGGGACAGGCCCAAAGCACAGGGTTGTTGTGACACTAGAACTTCTATATCCAATGATTACTTTGCACACTCAAAACACATCACAATTCTAAGATATAAACTTCATCGGGCAGCAGTAGTCTGGTGAGCTATCAGACTCATTATCTTGCTTGGCCTCCTGTCTTGAAGAGAGTTCTTCCCCTGTGGGACACCCCGCGCTGCCTGCGAACCCTCACGTCCTTACCTGCTGGATCATCTCTGGATGCTGCTGCATGATGTGCAGAAAGCGGTCACTCTCCTGGTTCAGGGGTGCTGTCCTCTTCTTGGTGCTACGCGACAGCTGCTTGAAGAGGTACGTCACAATGTGGTCCAGGCAGGAGCAGCAGCCTGTGCATACCATGGTGTCTAGAAGGAAGAGGGGCCAGGGTAGAATAGAGCAGGGATACTGAGCTGCTGATGGGACTTGGGCAAGCACAACTGCCCTTAGCTGAGACCCCAGGGGTATCCAGTCAGACCGGGAACTGTGACCAGTTCAGCCATGACCATGGATTGGGATGCTTTTTGTTAACCTCTCACCCTTAACATGGGTCAAATTCTAAGTTTGAAAGTGAGTGTGTGATAATACTATAAATAAATATTATTGAAATTATTGGCTCAATGTAGTACAGATGCATATTTTCTGCTTCATAAAAGATAAATGGTTCACATGTAGAAAGTACTTCTATTGTGCTAAGGACTCTATATAGATAGTCTCTCTAATCTGTTCTCTTGAGAACTCCAGGAGATAGGCATTCTACTTGACAAATGAGTAAACGCAAGTTTGGAGATCACACTGCTAGTGATTAGAAGCCAAGAAGCTGGAGCTGTGAGCCCACACTCGGAGTGCCCTGGGGGATGGCGTTAAGCCCAGCTTAGCGCAGCCTATCAGCATCTGCAGTTTGCCAGTGGGCTGCAGACTCCGCTGTGTGTTTCACAAAGTTGACACTGCAGCAAAGCCTGTGGACCAAGCGCTGGCCTGGCCAGGATGAATCCTTACGAGAGCAAACCATTCTATTTCTGTCTATGCAGAGGCCCCTCCATTTTTAAGACGCGATAAAGCAGCCTTCCAAAGCAGGGTGTGCTACCCTGGCTGGATGGCCCTAACTACGGCTGTGCACCTGGCTGACAACCCAAAAGTCATTTTATGCACTAGTAATGTATCATGATTACTTTGCAGTTGATTTAATCTTTCATTTATTTGTGATTCCCAAGTGTGCCCCCACCTGTCTCTCTGCAGCTTCATTCCTTTTCATTCTCTTCTGCACGGGTGTACAGGCACCTGGACTTCTGGTTCTTTCTTGCCTCTACGTGCCAGTACTTGTGGTCCCTGCTGCTAGGAAGCCTCCCCCACTAACCTGGTAACACCTGCTTAGCTTTGAGGTTTACGCTTTGATACCAGTTCTTTCGTCAGCTTTCCTTGACCCCACTCCTGAACCCAGGAGTTCAGGGGTGCTTCCTGAGAGCTCCCATCGCGCTTCTACTTCCCACTACTGTCCTGGGCAAGGGAATAGGTGGTTGTCTGTTTATGTGTCTGTTTAATCCTCAGATAAACATCCCTAATGGACAGGGACCAAGTGTTATTAATCAATGTATCTGCAGTGCCTAGCAGGTGCCTGGTTCTTAGGAGGGGATCAGTAAGTATTTGCTGGCTGAGAATGTACCCAGGAGTCATGTGCTCTGTTGATGGGCCAACTCCTGAAAGAGTAATCCTTTGGAGACTGGGGCAAGATTCTCTCTTTCTGTTAAGTGGTAAAAACAAGATGACTACTCCAGGTGCTTACCAAGTGCAGTAAGTCCTTCAGATATGGAAGAGAGAATGTACATGATGACGTGAGGTTCCAGGCTTGCAATAAAGTTCATGTGGTCCTGCGTCAGGACTTCCAGTAGTGAGTAGTAAGACTGGCTGAGCTTGGGGTAATCCTGTGGGAGAAGAGGAAAACAAAAATCAGCCTAGGTGCTGTGCACAGCTCACGGGGAGCAAGATCTTAAATAAAAGAGCCCAGTCCCTTCAGATGGGAAAATGAAAGTTAGAGCTGGCTGAGAGTTCTGCAGAGAATGGTTCAATCATAGTCTGAGGCCAAGAGAAGATTGCCATGAGGGACTGGGCCTGCCTAGGGAGCTTAAGGCTTACCAGGAGATCACTGTGGGGAATGGAGAGGAGCAGCTTGATGAAGGTCTGGAGAGCATTGTCCAGAGCATCGTCTCCATAGAGACGAAAGACTCCAAAGTTGACATAACTCCCGCTGAGAGCAGCCTTCAGCATGGAGAAGCAGATGGAGATGCCCTTGAGCTTCAGTGCATAGACCTGGTCCTTTGGGACCTCTCCTAGCGTCAGGATGCGATTGCCTGAGTAGACATGTGATATATACTTATTTAACCACGTTACAACTGTAGTTTATATATCAACTCAATCCTCCTGCTCCAAAGGCCCCAGTGCCAGCTGGCACTGAGATACAAACACCGAACGACACAGCTGCGTGGCAGTGCTGTCCTGGTTATGGCCAGAGCTGGCCCGAGACCCACAGGCAGTAGCCGGGATGGGGCTGGAAGTCATGTCGGGCTGGGCTCCTCTAAAGCACGTACCATACATTGTGATCATCTTGCTAGTTTCTCTGAAGAGTAAGATGCCATTAGGGGACGAGACATCAAACTGGAGCCGCTGGGATCTGGGCAGAGAGCACAGAGGAGAGACAGTCAGAGGTATGCTGCCGAAGGCTGGGTACCCAGGCTCTCACCTGAGGACCTGGGTGATTCTTTCACACTGAGATATGCAGATTCCCTATCCTTATGTGAAGTAACCAAGTTGCTAGTGATACAGCTTTTATCTTGAAGACTAACATGAACATGTTAGATTCAAGTTCTGTTGCTCAAATTGAAAACATTTAAAGGAAACAAAAAACGAGGCAGTAGATAAAATTACTCTTAAAATTGTTTTTTTTTTTTTTTTTTTAAAATATATTTTATTGAGTTTTTACAGAGAGGAAAGGAGAGAGATAGAGAGTTAGAAACATCGATGAGAGAGAACAATCGACCAGCTGCCTCCTGCCCACTCCCCACTGGGGGTGTGCCCGCAACCAAGGTACATGCCCTTGACCGGAATCGAACCTGGGACCTTTCAGTCCGCAAGCCGACGCTCTATCCACTGAACCAAACCGGTTTTGGCGGCAAAATTGTTTTGTTTGATGAAAGCAGAGCTTCTATCACCATCACTTCTTGGTTTTAGTACCTTATTTCTTTCCTAGCATTTCCACGGTCTGCAATGACTGTCCAAGCTTGTTTTATTGTCTGTCTCCCCCCAGAATGTCTACGGCACAGCCTTTAGACATTAACCTGTTTATCTTTACAGCTTTGGAGGAACTAAGGGAGGGCACACGCATCGTTACACTTTTTAAGGAGAGAAATGCAAAGGGACTGGGACCGCTCTTACATAAATCAGGTAGGAAGGCAAACATTTAAAAAAACCCCGGGCTTTGAGTTCCTGACTGTTCCCTAGACCAGAGCAACTCTTCACTGGTTTGCTCTACCTTTAATGAGTTTCACTGACTCTAGTTGTAAGGTCTCACCCCCAAGGAGTCCTTCTTAATCCTGCTTCCCTCCCCTCCCGCACTGATCCCATCAAGATCTCGCTCTACAATATGCCCTGAATCCTTCCACTTCTATGGCCCCCTACTGCCACTCTTGCCCGGACAGTTCATTCTTCATGTGGTAGTGAGAATGGAACCTTTAGGTAATGTAAACGAGATCACTGTAATTCCTTGCTTACAACTTCAGCAGCTTCCCACTGTAATGAGAATACATGCCCACTCTTCACTACTGCGGGACCAGGTCCTGTTAGATCAGCTTCTGCCCCTTGCTTGACTGTCTACCAGGGCTTCCCCATTCACATGCTCGCTCCAGTGGCATTTTTCTGTCCAAGACCCGGCAAGCTTCCCCTTCTCAAGACTACTGCAGTTATTTTCTGTTTAGAATGCTCTTGCCCCTCTCTCTGCAGGGCACCCAGAATTTTTCTTGTCATTTAGAACCCAACTTAAATATCACCTTCTCTGACCCCCTCTCCTTCAATTCCTTTGTTTTAGTACCTTATTTTTTCCCTAGCCCTTTCCACTGTTTGAAATGACTGTCCATGCTTGTTTTACTGTCTCCCCCCAGAATGTAACACCTAAGGTTTGGCTGGCACAATAGCTTAGGAAATTGCCTGGCAAAGAGTAGATGCTCTCAAATATATAGTTTATAAGTGAATAACTCTTAACTATAAGCCCCATGGGAGGCAACATCCTCTTTGAATATTACAGGCTCCCTCACGAAGGAAGTTTTAAAAATTATTCTCTCAGAAGTGCTGCGAGAGGCAGATACACAGATCTGAAATTCTAGTTGAGTCAAAGTGCTGGATTTTTCTTTGTCTCCATCCCTAAATCATTGGGAAAATCTAACAATCTTGTATTTGGGAATTTGTTCTCACTTTCTTTTAAAGTAAGTCTTTACTGATCCAGCTCTAATCTCCCTAACAAATACCATTCGTAAGAAAGTGTGTTCTGCACGGCTCAGCAGCTGAGTGCCGACCTATGAACCAGGAAGTAAGGATTTGATTCCTGGTCAGGGTACATGCCAGGGTTTCGGGCTCAATTCCCAGTAGGGGGCCTGTAGGAGGTAGCTGATCAATGATTCTCTCTCATCATTGATATTTCTATCTCTCTCTCTCCCTCTCTGAAATCAATAAAAATATATACATTTTTTTTTAAAAGAAAGGATGTTCTAATGTGCACTGTATCATTCTTAACCGTCTCCATGAAACTTGATGGGCACGGCATCATTTCTAAATGTTAACTTGTATGTGTGGGCAGGGAAATGAGAATCCTGGTTGCCAAATTCACTTCTCATAAGAATGTGTACAGTGCCCTAACCTGTTTGGCTCAGTGGATAGAGCGTCGGCCTGCAGACTCAAGGGTCCCAGGTTCGATTCTGGTCAAGGGCATGTACCTTGGTTGTGGGCACATGCCCAGCGGGGAGTGTGCAGGAGGCAGCTGATTGGTGTTTCTCTCTCATCGATGTTTCTAACTCTCTATCCCTCTCCCTTCCTCTCTGTAAAAAATCAATAAAATATATTTAAAAAAAAGAAAAAAAGAGAGAGAGAGAAAAAAATGTGTACAGTGAGACTCTTTAAAGTGACTTATTTCCTGCAAGCAGCCGTGGCTTTGTGTGGTTGGGACCTTTCTTCTAAACAAACAAAAACATACCCGTAACTTTTAGAAGTTTTCAAATCCTAATAGCAGTGAACCACATCATCTTCCACAATCTGCCAAAAACACTCCCAGATAAAAGGCAGTTGTGCCCTTTAAAAATCTTCCTCCTCCTTACCTGTTATGAACTAATTCAGCCATCAGCTTCAGCACAGGTGTGGTGCAGGCTGGATCATGGTACCATAGCTCAATTGCCCGCTGAAGGATTGGCATGTAGGATGGGTATCTGTAAGTGAAAAGCTAAGGAAGAATTCCGAATTCAGAGAGGTACAGAATTTGAAATGATTTCTCAGCTCTGGCCAAGCATACACTGTCAGATTAAGTTCTCTAACTTCCTGTCTCTTGCTGTGCTAATCTTCGTCTTTCTAAACAGAAGGTGCTAAAGTGATTGTGTGTCCTTTAACTTGTAATAGGCATCTAATAATACATTGAAGTTTACATAATGCCTTTCTTCTGAAGAGCACAATGCATTTCATGTTGTTATTTTTTCTGTTAGCACTTGTGAGATGATAGGGAATCAGCTGTTTGTTACATAACTTTGGAGAAACAGGCACTCAACTAGAAATGATTTGTTCAAATTATCAAGTCAGCAAGATTAGGCTTTGTCATCCCTAGTAAAGTTGTCCTTTTTTAGTAGATTGAAATGTCTCTCATTGCTAAGTGTGGCAAAATTCATGCGCAAAAATTCCCCAGTGGGACAGTTCCACGGCCACTTATATCTGGGGCTCCGAGAAAGGCTGGGGAGCCACCTCATTCATTTCCCGCCCTCAGTGACCAGAGCAGACAGTGTTCTGTCATAAACCACGCTGGGATGGCAGCTTGTAAGACAGCTATGGCAGGTCTGGGCAACTCTTCACCTTCTTCGCCTCCTCACTCCCCCACCCCTCCTTCCCCATAACCCCATCACTCATTCAAACTTCAGTTAAGGCCAGCTGTGACACGAGTTAGGATACATCCATTCAAATAGCATCATGAAACTGGTCTTGGCATTGAAGGCAAAAGCTATCCCTCTCAGGTCTCTTACCAGGCCAACTAGAGTTCGCTGTAGAAGAAGGCAGAAATATGTTAAAAGCGATGAAAAAGCAAACCTATAACCACCTGATGGGGACTTCACGTATCTGTAATCAAATTCTTCCTCCCATTTTTCAAAAATTACTCCTTCCCAGAAATCTTACCTTTTGTGATAGCATGGACGAACCTGGAGATTATGCTAAGTGAAGTAAGCCAGTCAGAGAAAGACATGATTTCACTCATACATGGAATCTAATGAACAAAAATAAACTGACAAACAACACAGAAACAGTGGCATGGATACATGGAACAGAGTGACAGCTGTCAAGAGGGGAGGGGGATGGGGGACTGGATGAAAGAAGGTGAGTGGATTAGCCAAAAGACATATAAACATAAGGAAAGAGAGGTGGAGGCTAGGTGGAGGTCAAAGTGGGGGGAAATGGGGATGGAAAGCGACTTTGCTTGAGGTGGTGGGGGCACGATGTAGTGTGCAGATGATGCTTCACCGAGTTGTACACTTGAGACCTGTATGGTTTTGCGATCCAACATCACCCCAGTAAATTCAAACAAACAAACATACATTTCTTCCCTAATATTTGGAATCAATCTCTTCCATACTAAAATGGCATCCTTTCCCTGGGAAAGTTAGGGTTGGAACCTTGTTATATTATGAAAAAGGGTTGGTCCCAGTCTCATCACAGCAAAATAGAGGCTGATGAAGTTTTAAGATATTAATGTGATCAATCATGTAAACACTGAAAAAGGAAAAACAGGCGGTAGAAGAGTCACATATCCTGAAGGTCTGGTACCACACCTAGTGACACAACAATGCCAGCAGTGCCTCTGCCCCTCAAATGCAGACCCTGCCAGGGGAAGACAAAGGAGGCCACACGGTTCCTGGAAATGAGACTCAGGTGTCAGATCTTGGAGCCAAAAAGCACTACGCTGTGCTTTTTTCAGAAAGAGACCGAGGCCCAGGGTCCAATAACTTGCCTGCAGCCACACTGCCATGTGGCAAGAGGGCCAGGATTAGGACTCATGGCACCAAGACACCAAATCCAATGCTGCCTTTCTCGATGGAGCCTTTACTGAACAGCAGTAAGACTGCTCTTAAAGCTAATCGTCACCAGCAGGCTCAAGGAGGTAGCACATTTGTGTATCCTGTCTCATTTGTTAAAAATGACTGTACTTCTGCTGACAGCCTGCTTTAAGCAAGCAGTTCTATTCCTAAACTGATACTGTGAGCTCAGTGTTCAAGTCTAAGACACGGACAATCTAAAAGACTCGTTACATTAGGTGTAACAACACTTGTAGTTCAAGGCCAGATGGTTCTTTCATGAACTTTATTTGCTTTGTACAGAACTAGTGTGATGGGGAAAGGACTGATGTTCCCTGATATTCCTCAGTTATATTTGGTGCTAGCAGGTTGTCACTGTACATGACTGCTATGTCCAACACTAACATAGCTTTAAAAAAAAATTTTTTTATTGATTTCAGAGAGGAAGGGAGAAGGAGAGAGTCAGAAACATCAATGATGAGAGAGAATCATTGATCAGCAGCCTCCTGCACACCCGCTTCTGGGGACCGAGCCTGCAACCCAGGCATGTGCCCTTGTCCGGAACTGAACCCAGGACCCTTCAGTCTGTAGTTCGACGCTCTAGCCACTGAGTCAAACTGACTAGGCTAACTTAAGCTTTGAATGGTACCCATCTCAGGTCCTAAAACACTGACTTCGAGAGATGGACCAAGTGGTGCTGCTCTCTGACATCCCTGCTGACTTGGAGATAGAAAATAAAGAGGCTTTCTAAAGATAAAAAGGAGAATTTTAGCATGTCAGGTAAAACCTGGCATTTTGGGGGGCAATACCCTGGCCATTTGGTAGCTCTAGAATTCAGCCTCAATGTCATGATGGACACTACAAAACGTCGTACACATATTAATAGCACAGTGTCTTCTGGTTTTGGTACAGAAAGCTGTAAGTAAGGAGAGCTGATGTGCATGAAGTAAAAACACGAGGGAAGCAAAAATCTAAACATGACAATTTTGCCTTGGCTGGTGTGGTTCGGTTGGTTGGAGCATTGTCCCATACATCAAAAGGTTTTGGGTTCAATCCCCGGTTGGGGTGTACTTCTCTCTCACATCAACGTTTCTCTCTCTCTCCCCTCCTTTCCTCTCTCTAAAAGTCAATGAACATATCCTCGGGTGAGGATTAAAAAAGAATACATTACAAATAAATAAAAATGATAATTTTGAGAGCCAGGAATCAATAACTAAGGGTAACTTTAAAATTCCATATATATGGAAATTCATAAACCCTTCTAAATGACTCATGTACCAAAGAAATCTTAATGGAAATTAGAAAATACAAAAAACTTAATGATAATAAAAATGTTACATTTCGAAACTTGTGGATTCTGCAGACCTGTTTCACAATAGTATGAACATACTTAATACCATTGAAATTAATATGGTACACTTAAATATGGTTACACTGTAAATTTCATGTTATTATTATTTTTTTAAACAATTAAACAACTTCTGGCCCAGCTGGCGTGGCTCAGTAGTTGAGCATTGACCTATGAACCAGGAGGCCATGGTTCGATTCCTGGTCCGGCGACATGCCTGGGTTGTGGGCTTGATCCCCAGTGTGAGATGTGCAGGAGGCAGCCAATCAATGATTCTCTTTTATCATTGATATTTCGATCTCTCTCCCTCTCCCTTCCTCTCTGAAATCAATAAAAATATATTAAAAAGCCCCCCCCCCCCCAAAAAAAAAAACTTCTGGAGTAATATACCTAGAGGGGCACTTACAGTCTTAAATGGTTACATTATGAAAGAAGGGCTGAAAAGTTAAGAAGTTAGATTAGCATCACCCCAACAAAAATATACGAAAATAAAGATTACAAGTAGAAATGAATCAAATACAAAACATGGGTAAAATAGAGCTAAAACAAAGTAAAAAAAAAATACAAGGACTAATGAAACTAAGCTCTGGTAGGACTGATAGAAAAAAAGAGTAAGTACTAATTGGTATTAAAAATGAAAAAAGAGACATAAACTAAAGATACAACAAAAATTAACAAGGCAATGCAAAAACAAAGTAACTTCATGCTCATACACTGAAAAATTTAAGATAAAAAAACCCTAATTGCTGCTTAAGAACATGCTGTAATGTAAATATAGAGTTGATAAATCCATACTGGCTCTTCTATTTCAGGACCCCAGGAATTGAGGAAGTTAAATAAAAAGCTAACTCTGTGGAAAATTTATGGGTCAGCACTATTTTTTGTATTGCTAAGCCAGTGGTCGGCAAACTCATTAGTCAACAGAGCCAAATATCCATCAGTACAACGATTGAAATTTCTTTTTAAAAAAAAAAAATATTTTATTGATTTTTTTACAGAGAGGAAGGGAGAGGGATAGAGAGTTAGAAACATCGATGAGAGAGAAACACTGATCAGCTGCTTCCTGTATACCTCCCACTGGGGATGTGCCCACAACCAAGATACATGCCCTTGACCGGAATCGAACCTGGTAGGTACATTGTTATTAATGTAATTAGGGTAGTCCTAAGCTGGCCTTTGCTAAAAACGTCCTCAATCTGATTGAGGTACGTTCGCTGAGGTTGACCCCTTCCAACTCTCCCATCCACACTTGTCTTGTATACTTGTTTCGTCTATCTCCTTTCCAAAAACTGACTTCTGCGCATGGGCCACGAAGTTTCAATCGCACTGTACATGCGCGCCCGCACGTGGTATTTTGTGGAAGAGCCACACTCAAGGGGCTGAAGAGCCGCATGTGGCTTGCGAGCTGCGGTTTGCCAACTACTGTGCTAAGCTAATCGAGTCTCTAACAGGGACTCCCTCAACCAGAAGCTGACCAGTCAGTGGGTGAAGGACTCACCTTTGCCTCTTGCTCATTGAAACTATTGGTGCTGAACATCTGGGCCACCGCCTCAAACGCTGCTGTGAGTGGCAGCATGAATTGCTCATACTGATCCTCATCCTCTCCTGTAAGGGAAACCAGCAGGATGTGACCCCAACATACACAACTCAAAGCTGGGTGTGCACAGAGAATGAAAGACGAGCAGGTCCAAGGGAAATCAAGGGGCTCGTATTACCCTAATTAGTAGTAATTTCAGAATAAAATGTGTGTGTGTGTGTGTATAGATACACACACACAATTTTTAAGCTAGAAAATGGCTGAAATCATCTTGTCCAAATAGGTTCAACTTTTTTCCATACTGAGTTACAATATCAGAGATTCATATGTATATGTATAAGGCACTCTGATATTTATCTGTTTTTCCTTAAGTGAGAACTATAGTCAGCTGAGAGAGAACTGAGTCTGGTGTGTGAGAACTAGATGAGATTCAAGCTTGAAACAGGTGTGTGTAGAGGCTTTATTCAGTTTTCCTTTTTTAGTAACCTGTCACAAACCTAAAAAAAATCTTTAATGTCATTGTAGTAGGATTAAATTTAAAAAGCTCAAAATTATGATGATGCCATTCTGCTTTAGTTATTAGTTAATCCCAAACTGCTAATATCACAGCTAGAGCTAGAAAGATGTGTAAGCCCTCTGGGTTCATATGTACTAATGAACTGAGAAATGAAAGGTTTTGCTGCACCCCTATGTGGGGTAGATGGGCTTATATGACCAACAAGATTATTTAGGAATCTCAATTCCCAATTTCTTATTTTACAGACGAGAAATATGGACAGTACTTTAAAACCACTGCACATCAGCTGAAAATTTCAGACGCATACTGCTATTCTTTCAGGTACAGGGGCCCTGATAGTGTGATGTACTCTCAGACTATTATTTCAGATAGTTTTGTTTCTGTTGAAACAACAGAAAAGACTGCCCCCTCACCTAGTTTTCTATCCTCAAGTAAAAATCTAGAACAATGTCAGATTACTTTCATCAGTGTCTAAGATTTACTGCAGTACCTAAATCCACCATGAGGAGACGCCCAAGTGCTGTGTAGAAGGTAGTCCGACACCGCATGTCTGTCAGGTTGGACTGATTGTTAATGCCCAAAAATGAAAAGTGCTCGCTCTATTGAAAAAGAAAAAACAAGTTAAAATGATAAAAACATGGGTTAGAGGCAGAATGCAAGCCAGTAATTTTAGATCTACTGATCCCTTTCAAGCTAATGGCTACATCATCATTCCTTAAGGATATGACGGGTATTAAGAATTTATTTTTTGATTTGTTATTGTTACCTACAACTAATTTATCTTGGTATGAATAACAGCTGGCGATTTCTCCATAACTCAGACCATCTGGAGCACAAAGAGCAGCTGTGACGACAGTTAAGTGTAAGCTGGCAGTGTGCTGGGGGTCGGAAACAGTCTGGCTGGAGAGGAGCAGGAAAAGAGCTAAGACCACTCACCGTGTGATTGTTCAGCATGAACTGTACCGCACTCAGCTTCACTAGTTTCCTTACACTACTGTATGTGCAGGCAAAAGAAGAAGGTCAAGGAAAGTGTGATGCAAACCAAGAATCTTTAATGCAGAATGAAACTACTTTATCCTAAGAACAGTTCCATATCCAGATATTATTTTTCTTAACCACCTGAGGATAACACTGTCTAAAGGGGAAAAAATATGTACTCTTCTAAGCAGTGTTTAACTGAGCAATGAGAATACCCATACCAAACTCCTAACAGTAAGAAAATAGATAAAACCCAGCAGTTTCCCCCAAGAACCATGAACATCCTAGAGTAGCTTTTCTCCAGGAAGCTTAAGAGATAATTAAGCCCTCAGGCCCTGCCTAAGGGGTCCATTGTGTGTAGTGAATTACCTTTCTCTCCTATGCGTTTAGGAGGGTACTAGCTATATATAATCTTTGGGAGAATTGAGAAAAGTCACTCAATATTTTTAAGGTTTACTTTTCTTGCAGACTCTGGCTTGTGAGAGGTTGTCTTA
>NW_006383009.1:978267-985719 GCF_000327345.1 Myotis davidii
TTTGCAGCAGACCTAGACCAAGTGGAGAGGAAGCAGAGCCACTGCTTTTACTGAGAAGCTTGTAATCAGGTTGCTTCTACAGATAGCCAGGGAGAAAATCTGTAGTAAACTATCAGCTTGTGGGTTGCCTCATTTCTGGGGCCTGGAATTATTCCTGGATTCTGTGTGGGCACTGCTTTTGGCTCCTAGAATGGAAGACACTTAAATAACCCATAAAGCTAAATTAAAGTGGAAACAGCAGGCAGCCATGATTTCCAAGACGGCGCACACCGCAATTCCTGTGGTGCACAGACGCTGGCTTAGAAAAGGATATCCAATGGAGAGGTCATTGAGAAGCTGTAGTGTCTTGGAGGTGATTGGTTCACAGCGGCCCCAGTACTTGAGGTTGGTGATGCTGGAGGACAAAAAGAAAAAACAACACAGGAGACACTTTTGATTTGCCTGTTTTCCTTGAGGGTTGGGATTAGAAAATCATCCATCACGAATCACCACACATCTGCATCACCAATTCACAGACATCACAATCACAAAAAATGGGTATAAAATCTCCGTACTTACATTTGGTTGACTAGAAAAATTATCCTTCAGATAATCTTCACTACTTGGTTCCAAAGCTACACTGGCCCATACCCAGGCCCTTGGAATTCTGGGGCACTCCAGGGCTGATTTCTGCAGCAAGGGTAAGAGATTTCTGCGGCAGTGATAACAGGCAGACGTATGCAATTCTGCACCTGCACCATCCACTGTCAGCTGCAGAATTCTAGTAGCCCTTGCTTCTGGATTCTTGGCTGGCAGAGTCCTGTAGACCCCCTTTGCCTTTTTCATCTTAAATTATCAACCAGCTCATGGATATGAGTGTTTAGGATTGGGATGGTTGGAAGGAGGCAAAATGTCACTTTGCACACAGCCCTGGGTAATTTGGCTCCAATGTGTGCTTTGAAAAATTAAGCTCCTAAAAAGGGGAAAATGCAAACAAAGGGCACAACTTAAAAAAACAACAACAACCAAAGGGCCAATTAGGAGCTTTCTTCCTTCCAACTTTGAAGACAAGTCAAACAATAGCACTAGATTTTGGAGATTCAAACTCTCAAAGGGTGTGATGCTTGAGAGGAATAAGACTGTTTTAAAGTGGGGCTCTCCTCCCAGGGGGCCGCCTAGTGAAAATCAGCACCAGAGGCGAGTGCCCACCCTGGGCACCCCTGGCAGCAGGGTGACGGAGTGAGAGGCTGAGCACCAATCACTGGGGAGGGAGGGCCATTTTGCTAATGCCACGACAGGGTTTGACCTGTGATTCCAGAGGCTTTGGATGAGATGCCACATGAACAAAATTAAATCCTTGTCTGTACAAGCCTGGAATGCTCTGGGGCCGGGCCATATCTCTAAGCACAGCTTGTCACACACTCAAAATGCACAGTTTTCTGACGCAAACCATCAATGCTGGAATACCAAGGCACTGGCAGCACAATGCCAAGATCACATTTTACAGTTGCAATAGGATTGCAAGGGACTCTTGCTGATGGCAAGCCAAAACACTTACATTTTTCCTATGAAGACGCTTAGGACCATGGTCTCATCATTCAAGCCCAGAACTTCTGAGAGGCGGCGGTACAGCTGGTGTTGTGTTGAGAAGAGAAAGTAACCAGAAAACATGGATTAGAAAAATCACATCCCAGTACTGTTATGTCCTCATTCAGGAGGTAAGATGTGGGAAGAAGAATGGACAACAATGTTGAAAAGGCCTTTACTGAAGTGAAAAGCTAGGCTCTAAGTATTACTAAATACTGGGTGGGTGTTGGGCTTATAGTCCCTTCAAATGCTGAATTTACAAAAAGACTGTGAAACCTTCTGCTGTTCTAAACATCAATTCATGAACAGAGACTGAGAACTGACAATTCTGGGAACACCAACAGATATTTGTTAAGTATATGGAGCAACAAGAGAAATGGGTCCATTCTTTGATGAGTCTCCCAAAATTCTATAAACTAAGAGGAGACAGTTGGACTATCCTGATACGTAAAACCTGGAGACTGTGAACTGTTAGCAGCTGTTTCCTTCAACAGCAATTCCACAAACAGAAGGGAGAACCAATGGAGCCAACAGAGAGTCTGTTACCTTAGAGGATTTTTGCACCTGGTCCCCAATGTAGATTTTACGAAACTGTTCAAAAAAGCTCAGCATGGCCAGCTCGAGCTTCTCGTTGCCTGCCTGAGCCAAGCGAGAATCTGTCAGGTTCATCAGCTGGAGCACCCTAGGAGGAGAAGAGCAATGGTTCTCTCAACAGCAGGATATCGCAGTCACTCTAGAAAGTCGTACAAGTCTCCTCTCTTGCTCATACCATCTGAAAGGCATTCTCCGCAGGCTATAAGTGCTGGGGAGGGACGAAGAAGTCTGCCCCACAGGAACCACAGCCAAGAAATAAATATGAATGACTAGTGAGATGTTTAAAGTTCCAGTCCGCTGAGACTGTAGATTGAGGCAGAACTTGTAATCAGCTTAACGACGGTGGGGGAAAAAAGCCCATCTTGTACTACAGTAATGGTTTTCCTTGAAACTTCTGTGAGACCTTGAGTAAAGCAATTTATTTTGAGTCTCTGTTCCTCATTTATAAAAATGAGGGAGACTGGACGAAACCAATGGTTCTCAATCATTTTTCTCACAGAGCTAAGAAAAAAATGAAGACACATGAAGGACAATGGTCACAGGTGGCAACACTTCCAGGGACCAAAAGCAGAAATACTACCTGTGACTTCATCCCTTTTCCCTGGAACCATCCCCACCAAAGAAAGCATACTGGAATGCAAGTGCATGAATGTGAATGAATAAGAATAATGTTATTACAAGTGACTCATCTGACACTTTGATATTGTGAGAATAGGTAACAAACTATGTGTGACATGTCATGAGTGAATTAGATTCAGCCATTGTGCAGCAACACGCAACTAGAACTGGTATAGAAGAGACTTTCTGAACTCAGTTTACATTGTGGCACACACAGTATCACACCAGGCTGCAAACTCAAAGAGGTATTAGATGTCATCCTTAGTAAACCTTTGTTCGACTCGTCAAAAAATGCCAGTGTGACAAGCTGTGATGTGGTCATCTGACAAACAAAATGGGGGTAGAAAGAGACAAATGGGGATTTTCACAATATGAATAAGGATTACAGATTAAAATATCCGGGAGCAATAAATTCTAAGGCACCCTGTTAAAATGTATTTATCTCTAAGGAGATATCAGGAAGTTTAGAATCCTTCAGGGTAGCAGTTCTCTGAAAGGTCACAAAACCATTTTCATAAAAATACTACCACACTCTGCCCGTTCGCTCAAATTCTCACGGGAGGGTGCGGTGCGGTTCCCTAGGGGCTACAAGACCATGGGATCACAAGACTGAACGCCGAAGCAGGTCTGAGAATCCAGCTGACTTCTATGTCAGACATTAGAACAAAGCCACTCTTCTCATTAGTTTTTTTTTGAAAAAGAGATTAAAAATATTATTTATGTTGAGATGTAATTTGGCTTACTGCTACTTTAAAATGAATTATAAAAAAACTTTTGTTTTATTTCTAATACAATAAACACTGACAGATGTATCTCACATTAAACAAAGGCTCTCTGAGGTCCTCAAGGTTTGAGAACCTCTGCTGTAGGGTATTAAAGTAAGCCACCATTTTATTTCTATGGTTTAGAAATCACTAAATACTTATTTATGGGCTTTAGTAATATAAGAATCACACAGATACGAATAACCTGAAGTCCTGTAGGTGGAGAAGTATATGGTGAAGAGATCTGAAAGGCTGCAGAAACTATATAATTCTATCTTTGGAGGATATTGGGAGAACCACAGTTCTCTATTAGACTTGCTCTGGTACGGCAAAAGCAGTCCACATTTTATTAACTTTCAGGGATTGTCCTTAAACAGAACTAAAAGTGACTCCTCAGTCTAATTTTCCTAATTCTGTATCCACCAATTCCTTGCCGAATTCAAGGAAGGTTGATAGAGTTCTTGCTGTACGTACAAAAGGTTTGAAATTGGACCTGTAACAGTCCTTCATTCTCATGGGCAATCAGCTTCATGAGATTATATCCCATTAATAGGGAGAAAAGCATTAAAAGAAGCATGTCAGGTTCCTGTGGTCTCAGAACCCAAAAGGGTTGCAGCTGTGAAACAGGAAGCCTCCGTGGGAGCACTTACCGACAGACAAGCTCACCATCCATAGCATCCTGCTCATCAGTGCTGGCAAAAGAGACCCGGCCACCAATCACTGCCCCAATGATGTAAACCAGCCATGTCAGCCTTCCTGCAACAGGAGAAAACCCATTAATGTCACCTCCAGTAATAATTTCACGAAGAAATCCCTCACTGGGAGGATCACTTCTTATCAGGAGCTTCCTTTATCTTAAGAACACCATGGGGAAGCCACAAAGCCTTACTTTGCTTATAGAGTATAGCTACTACTCTGCTCTGGTAAGGGTGATGGCAAGGGGAAAATTCAACAGATAACCAAGTTTCCCCTACCAGACAAGGTCATTATTTTTAGAGTGCAGAACTTACACATAACCACTGCAAATTATTTTAGTTACTCTTCCCTAGTCCCCTGTGGCATTTAACAAACACTCTTTTGCATGCACAGAGGAAACTGATGATGGAAGAATCCTTCTGAAGGAAAGGGAGGATAGAGGTGGCAATGGGGGAAAGGGTACTGGCATCACCTCCATACAGGCCCGGTCCACTGTCCACTCACCCTCCTGCACGGCAATGTCCATCGGGCTTGCGCTGGCACTCTGCAGCAGCTCCTGATAGGACTGGGCCGACTGGTCAAACAACTGCACCAGGAGCGCACACGTCTTCTCGTATTCACAGCGCCCGATTGTAGACAGCTGGTCCAACTGCTGCTGGACCAGACCTGTATCCTCCAGAGGATCTTCCAGTCCATCTCTACTCCCAAGGAAAGAAATATGCCTATTGATTTCCCCATCCGAGCAGCTCCTTCTTCACTTACCCACTGTTTCCAACAGTAGAGGCCCATATCTCAACACTACTTTTAATCAAGGAAGGAATATAAAAAAATTGGAAGGCAGACCCCTTCAACCTAAGCACCAGTCTCTCTTAGGAATATTTTGCTTGTTGGTGTCCAATCTTTCAATCTGGATTTCCAGTTCTTAACATTGGTTGGCCTGATCCTCTCATTCCTGTTTCTCCACCCCAGCCTCTCCTCTCGTTTGTTCTCGACTACAGTAAACTTTGGGATGATAAGTATCCTGTCTCCTGAGTGAGGCCATTGTGACCAGATGTGTTTTGGAATTCAGAAATCTTGAGGTTTTAGGGAGACAATATGGTATTTCTGCCATGTAATATAAACCCTCAATGGGCTCTGTGGTGTGGCAAATACAATATTCCTATAGCAGAATATTATGAATAGTCACACCAAGTAGAATTTAAAAAGACCATAAAGGGTCTCATATCAGTGCATGTCTCATTTTGCCACCAAATGAATTTTGGTGCCAAACTTATGAGAAAATTTAGTTTTCACATCTTGGATTTCAGAATTACAGATGGGGCTCTGTGGATTTATACCAGGTCTTACCTTCTCTACTAGTTCATAAATTTGAAAATCTTGTCATATTACAAGCTGTCCACTGTTACATCACAGAATGACAAGCCGGCAGCAACACCACCACTAACAGCTCATAGTTGTGTGTTTACTGTGGTCCACACAGTGGGCCAGGAGACACAGTACATTACTCCCTATAATAACCTCGCCCAAGAGTACACAGCCATTAACTAGCTCTCTGGGCCCAGGGCCCACCCATGTAACCACTCCCCCACATGGTCTCACTGACACCAGCTGACTCCTCAAGAACAGAAACTAAGCAGCTAATAAAGTAACTCCTCCCTGTGGACTTCAAAAATACTCAAATTATGACAAGTAAATGCATTTGACTCTAAGCAAATTAAAAATCCAACTTAAAAAACCCAGATCTTCAGAGTCCAAGTAAATTCTCCTGAGAAATAGCCAATGAAAGCCCTAGCTGGTTTGGCTCAGTGGATAGGGTGTCGGCCTGAAGACTGAAGGGTCCTGGGTTCGATTCCAGTCAAGGGTACATTAAAAAATAAAAGATAGCCAATGAAAAAATATACAAGAGTAGTCTTAAAAGTTCTCATCACAAGAAAATATTTTAACTATGTGATGGATGTTAACCAGACTTATTGTGATCATCTTGCAATATATACAAATACTGAAGCACTATGTTGTACACCTGAAAGTAATAGAATGCTTTATGTCAATTATACCTCCAAAAAAAATGGTTAAATGAGATCTTAAAGGTGGAAGTCTAGTCCAATAGGACTGGTGTCCTTATAACATACATATATGTGCGTGCACGCACACAGAAAAAACCCTGTGAAGACAGAGAGAAGATGCAGGCCAAGGAGAAAGGCATCACCAGAAACCAACCCTGCTGGCACCTGGATCTCAGACTTCTAGCCTCCAAAACTGTGAGGAAAAACAAACAACAACCCAAACCACAAGCAAGAAAGGTACCTAAACCAAATAACTTAACTCCACACAGGTCATTTTTGCAGGGGTCTGACATTCCTTTAGCTATATGTTTCTGGTACAGTTAAAGGGTAGACAGAAACCATGTGTTAATGTAATACAATCAGTGATCAGTTGCCTAGAATTCTTATTTCTTCTAGTCAACTCTGAATTGTGTTATCTCTTTTATCTATTTAATATTTTAGGAGTTCACATTAAGCACCTATAACTTACACATTATAATTCTTATAATCTATAGTCTATAAATGTTTCTCTCCTAGTTAAGGAAAATCAGTGGCAAGGACAAACATTATGTTTTGTATTCAAAGATAATGCTGCCGATGGCAATGATAGGACACGAATAGGATCTTAAAGACTACTCTTTCAGAAGTTATGCTATTCTGCTGACATAAGAGAATGACCATTAACAGTATTAGCTCCAATAAGACTCCTATCAAATACTCCTATCAAATTTTTTTGCCAATGGGGTGTCTGATCTCTGGTAAGTCTAACACCAGGCTACTGGGGGAAAGTTGTCCCAATGTCCTTACCTCAGTATGATGTGCACAGACTCCAAACGGGATGTAATGTAGGCTTTGGTGACTTCAGGAGTATAAGTTTCCAGCATGTGGGGCTCTGTGGCTTTCACATATGGCACAGAGGCTGCCAGACGCTGCCATAGGCTCAGGAGATAGTGCACACTATTTGGGGCAAATTCCCAGTGCTAAGGAAAACCAAAAGAGCAGGAGGCATACTTCTTATTTTTGTACACAATACACTAGTCCCATGCCACTCGAAACAAAGGATAAAGACTTAAAAAAAAAAGATGAGAATCTTTTATGGGCTTTGTTCTGTGTATGGCAACTAGTCTAATATGTTTATTAGTATTTCAGAGACTATGCATCTAATGAAATGA
>NW_006383009.1:985740-994717 GCF_000327345.1 Myotis davidii
CTGGATGAGTACCTTGCCACAACAAAAACCTTGCATAAGTGGTTCTCAAACATTAGTATGCATGAGAATCACTTAGAGAGCATGTTAGAAATAGAGACACCAGGCCTCCACCCTGAACCTAGTGAACCAGAAATTATGGGGGTAAGATCCAAGCACCTGCCTTTTTCATTAAGCTCCTCAGGTGATTTTGATGCAAGCCATGTCGTTTGAGAGCCAGAGCCCTAAATTACATGAATAAGAAAGAGAGGGCATTGACTCACCCTTTACTCTTCTGTCTAGTTCCCTGTTCCACTCTTGCCTATTGGGGGTGTGTGTGTGATTCTGAGGGGATCTCTTTGCCTTGCAATTCCCACATGTTCTTCTCCCAATACTCCTTGCACTTTTGTAATACACATGAGTAGACGACGACAGTAATTACTCTGCAAGGTTACCATACATGTATTTATAATTCCCTTTTGCCAAAGGGAAAAAAAGAATATTCTTAGAAGGCTAAATAAACCCAGAGAGCAAGAGAAGCGGTTCCAATGTTTAGGAAGAAAGAGCCGAGCTACCAAAGACAAACCTGTAAGCTGGTCACTGTGAAGTTAGCTATCAATCGGATAACCTCAGGGTAGTTCTCCACCTTGACTAGTTCTCCCAGTTGATAGTTACTCTTCAGCCGGGCCAGCAGTCTGCAAAACTCGTGATAGTTGTTCGGGTCTGACAAGCTCTGGGGGCAGCACAGGGGGAATAGAATGTGAAATGCGACTCACTCACTCTGAACGACAGGGATGGCTTCAGGGGAGGGGGAATCTACTTAAACTTGTAAGACGCGAGTCCTCATTCAGAAGGACACGTCTGTGTAATGTTCAAACATTCACCTGTGGCATTAGCCTCAACTGACAGAGTCTAAAACGGAAGCTGGAAGGATCCACTATAGCCCTAAGGTTGTAAAGCTGATAAATGGCAAAAAAAGAGCGTGATCTAAGGTAACTAGTCTGCTTGCTTCACATCAATTAAAAGACAGATAAAAGAAATTTTCATCCTCACATCTGTCAAATTTATCAAGTACAATAAACCACAACAGCAAAATTATGCAAATATTTTATATATTTAAACATTTAATAATAAAAAAACATTTATCTATTCCTATATTTATATATTTTATACTTATATCAAACTTTTGATTTATTCGCATATCATACCAGCATATTTATTTTCTTTATATATGTCTTCCTCTATTGGCATAGGGGGACAGATCTTGTTTTGTTCACCACAGTATCCCTGGTACATGGTAGGTATTTCATAAAATTTGTTGAATGAATGAACTATGAACTGATTTTATGATATGTCCTAGTGTAGAGAAGTGATACTTTAAAAAAAATAGGTGTTTACAAAATCTTGGGGACTGAAAAAGACAAAAAGGACTACTGAGTTATGGAACAAATATTTGAATGAGAAATCTCTCCCTTCCCACCTAAAAGCTGTTCTATATCCTATATAATAAAAGGTTAATATGTAAACCGACCAAACGGTGGAATGACCGGTCGCTGTGACGTGCACTGACCATCAGGGGGCAGACGCTCAGTGCAGGAGCTGTCCCCTGGTGGGAAGATGGGTGCATGGCTGGTGAGCACAGCTGCGGCAGCACTAAGGATGTCCAACCACCGGCTTAGGTCCGCTCCCCATAGGCCTAAGTTGTCAGTAGGACATCCCCCAAGGGCTTCCTGATTGCGAGAGGGCGCAGGCTAGGCTGAGGGAGCCCCCCACTAAGTGCACGATTCTCGTGCACTGGGCCTCTAGTAGTTAAATAAACAACGTACATTCAAAAAAATGGAAACAAAAACAAATTTAAATTCTTAATTTCTTGGGGGGAAATGACTCTAGCTCTAACCTTATTTTCCTGAGCAAAGGGATCCTTCTGACTTGTAACAGATAGGTGTGTGCTCGCGTGTGCGCGCACGTGCGCGCACACACACACACACACACACACAATCATATATATCACATATACATATACAGATAGCAATCATATATTTATTCAAATAAAAACAAATCCTCAAATTTTACCTGTGGATTTTCCAGTATTCGTTTAACACCATCAACAAGATGAGAGAGAAACTTGGCCCTCTCTGCATTGTTAAACAGGGATCTTCTAACGGAGGCGATCTGTACTAAGCAAGATAATACCTAAAAACAGGGCACAACCCAAACACAGCTCATATTAAAAAGACTGTCCAGCTATTTCATGATCTTTTCCACTCCTATAATATTCTTCTTTACATATGCCTCTCATTCTGTTCTTTCAACCCCTGCTACAATTATAATATAGAAAGATCAAAGAGGATACAGCTTACGATATCTAAAACAACTTTATTAAAAGAAAAAAAAGAGCATTACATCCAATCTGATCATAACAACTACTTAAATTCACACTATGGAAATTCCTAAACTTAGGCATATTCTCTGACCACCCCAATGGCTTCCTTCATTCTTGTTAACATACATATTTAAGGCTTGAAAACACCAGGCAATTCATAGTTTAAATAAAGTTTTAGATTTCGTTTTTTCTGTTTTATTAAGACCCTTTGGCTAATCAGGCTTTGTATGTAGCGCTACAATGAAATATCTGGGCCATGAAAAAACCAGCGTTTATGCTGAGAGCATTTTACCCTTGCCCTACTGTGCGAGGTATTTATACTCTCTGCCCAACCAGATCTATTTTCTACCCTTCACCACCCTGCTGTTCCCTGGGAGGCTGACCTCTGTGACTAACAGCAGCCCAGCTCCCTTGCCCTCTTGCTTCTAGTTGGCTTCAACCATTGGAAAGTACCAGCAAGGAGATCAGGGCAGGAGGAAAGAAGTGCCACCTCCCGCTGGGCCATGGTTGGCAGTCTCAACCTCTGCTGTACAGCCTTGCCCTAGGCCACAGCTTCAGCTTCTCCTGAGCTCCTACCTTGCCCTTTGAAGCTTCCCACAACTGCTCACCCCAGGGGGTACAGTCATCACCTCTTGTCAGATTCCCTTCATTTGGCCCACACCTTTATAAATAGTCTTTTCATTAATTACCCTTATTGAGTATATTACCGTTTCCTAACTTGATACAAACAACACTGAATTCATATTTCGCTAAAGCAAAGGAAGGTCTACATTAATTTGGAAAAGTACAATGACCAGGAAAGTAGTCCACTGTAGAAACACTACACCAAACACCCATTACTATACTGTGTCTTCTTCATGTTTTGCACAATGGTATTTTACCCCAACCATCTAAAATACTAGGCCAACATCTTTTAGGACTTGAATGAGTTCTGTGATTTTTATGACTTGAATGAATTCTTTGATTTGAAGAGTTTATTGTTTTAAAGGAGAAATGAATCATTCCCAAAAGCTTTCACATGCTATTTAGAAATAAGTATGCAAATTTGCCTTCTTATTATACCTTCCATTTATCACTTATGTTTGAGGGATTTTTAAAACTTCTCAGTCAGGACAACCTTCAGCTTGACAATTTGAGGTAAAAAGTCAAGATGAGACGAAAAGAGCTTGACATCTGCAGCAATTTGTCATTAAACAGGAATAATTTTAAAATAATTAAGACTTTATTGCAAGAACTTTTAAGCTATAAGATTGACCTTGGCTAGATAACGAACCGTAGTATTTCCATGCGTTAGTTCTATGATTTTGTACAACAAAGTGAACATAAGGCTCATTCACCATTGCTATTTTCCAGAAATAGGTTTGCTTTAGAAACTGACTCACCAGAGGTGAAAATGAAGGAGGGATGGAATGATACAGGTCAAAAAACAGCTGCAGAGTTGAAGAATCTAAGAATGCTGAAAGAAAGACACAAAAGCACTTCACTGAGCATGTCTGCACACTACCACTGGCTGAGTGCTGGCACTACGTTTGGGAGCATATCTCCCCGCTTACTTCACTTACACGGCGCTTACGTCCTTTGAAAGTGATAAGCTAATAAGGGCTTTTTGTTTTCCTTTTTAAAAGTAGTTTTTAGCTCTTCTGAGAAATAGATTCATTCTTCTGATTCTCAGAAACTTAAGACAATAGGGTTCTGTTCATAGCAAGAATTTTTATCCTTAGGAACATACAAACATAAGCACATGTTCTTTTGCTTGATTTTGTTTTTAAAGCTAGACATTACCCCAAATGAATATCCTAACGGAAGTCTCTAGGTGGTTAATGTAAGAAGGTCAAAGTCACACTGGTCAGTAATTAAGAGTTCTTCCAGGCTGGGCGATCCATAAGGTCTCCAAGAACCTTCCCTCACTTTATAAAGACAGATGCTGAAATGAAAAATGCTCTTGTACAATAAAAAGGGACACCAGGGGTTCTGTAGACCATCCTACAGATACTGTGCAGAGCTGAGCAGCAGCCTGTTTCAGGTGGGGCGATGCTCTTACCTGATCTCCAGCTGGTGGGAATCTGTACTGTGCACAGGTCATCTGAGGACTCATCAGTAGATGTGCCGATGAAATCAAAGTTTAGGCAGTTATGAGTGAGTTTGAGCAGTTGCATGAGCAAACCATGTTGACTTTCATCATTCAAGTTTAGATTCTTTCCAGAAGCCTGTAAAAATTACCATAATGAGCCCCAAGCAACCACTCCTCTTCCAAGCTTGCTACTAGACTCACAAGCAGGCTTTTGAGCCAGAAAGGGAGGACTACATTTCAACACAGAAAAGTGATGTTTCCCCTGCCACAAGATGCTGCACTTCTATTACCTTAACGCCACGATGAAAACCCTAGCTCCTCATTACTATTACAACACATTTACCATAAAACATGAAGCCGGTATTTAAAGAAATCCCCCCTTTAACACTTATTCTTTCCATGTAGACATGGTGGCCACAGGGAATCCTGAAGCAATATGTGTGGTTACTTCATTTGCATGTGAAATTCTAGCTATGTCTAGGCAGGGCTAGAATTAAATTCTGGGAGGGAGTTCTAGTAAGTTTTATATCCTGTCCTACCTTCCTTCCTCTTTTTAATATTACCATCATCAGAATCAACAAAATCTTTCAAACCAAACCTAAAACAAATCACCACTTAATTTTATTTATTCACTGACAGTTTATCTGCCTGTATGTAGCACAATACTGGTCCATAGCTCCTGGAATTCTCATGTTCAAAGTTCATACCAGCTATGAACTCAGTGAGAGCTGGCTAATTGTTTTTATTTTTTTAATATATTTTTATGGATTTCAGAGAGGAAGGGAAAGGGAGAGAGACAGAAGCATCAATGATGAGAGAATCATTGATTGGCTGCCTCCTGCACGCCACACACTGGGGATCGAGCCTGCAATACAGGAATGTGCCCTGACTGGGAATTGAACCATGACCTCCTGGTTCACAGGTCCATGCTCAACCACTGAGCCACACTGGCAGGAAGCTAGTTGTTTTTGAAAGTATCAGTGAGGAGGATTCAAACCTTAGTTTTCTCAAAAGCTTTTCCCCTCCAGGGGTACAATAGTTTTTTCTGGGCAGCTCACCCAACCTGAGGACTGTCTGGGAATTCCGAGATAAGCGGGCAATTGAGGAAAAAGATGGACATCAAAACTTGGCCCTAGCCAGTTTGGCTCAGTGGATAGAGCATCAGACTGCAGACCAAAGGGTCCCGGGTTCAATTCCGGTTAATGGCACGTACCTCAGTTGCAGGCTCCTCCCCGGCCCCGGCCCTGGTTAGGGCTCGTGCAGGAAGCAACTAACCGATGTGTTTCTCTCACACTGATGTTTCTCTCTGCCTTTCCCTCTCTCTTCCATTCTCCCTAAAAATCAATCCTCGGGTGAGGATTAACAATAACAACAAATAATAATAAAACTAAAACTGGATATAATGGAAAATGAGAATTAGAACAAAAAACCCCCAAGCCCCCCAAGCGAACAAAGAGCCAGAGACTAATCCCATTTATCTTTCTATAGGGACAAAGCAGACACACATTGTTATCAATGTGTAGAACATGTAAGTTAACATTTCTTAGTTCAGCTCTATCAATAAATGAATGGAAACACCAACTGTTCTATTTTAAAACAGGAAATTTCCTTATGTGATACTGTCTACCCCTTCAGGTTATGAAATCTAAATGGATGTTAAAATTCCAAAATCTGCTTTTCCTTACAGATGTTGCTTGTTTATTGGCTGCTTTTAGCTCAGCAGGGGACAGGGAGTCAGAGTTTTAGTGTGCTAACAATGTCGTCTGAGCCTGCTCTCAGAGCACTACAGTTAACATGCCTTTGCTCCACACAGGAAAATTTTATGTGGTATAAAAAGAACAAACAACAGAATCTCAAACTTTGTGGTAAACTTGATTCTTTTAAGATAGGAGCATAGGATAACATTCTCTCACTGCTCTTCCGTAGGGAATCATAATCCTTTCTCCAACACCAGTGCTCAGGCTGGCAAGTTTCTTCAGCATCTTGGAGAGGGGTATTATGTGAGAGGTGTTGATGGTGATTAAAGAGATGCATAAATACTATGGGGTCACACATCTGACAGCCTTTCAAAATAAACAGGGAAGCAGGATCCAGCCTACCATCTCACCTGTTTTAGTAAATTGCAGGAAAGTGTGAAGATGTCAAATAATGATGAATCTCGGAAAGAAGAGGCAATTTTTCTGTGCTTGGTTAAAGGATGGGTGGTGTCTGCCTGTGCAAAAAAATAAACAATGCAGGTTTTAGAATTAAATGGAAAGAAATTTTTTTTTCATGCAGACTTCAAATAAAGTAGAAAGATTTCCAATAAAAGCAACATAAATACAAAACACATTTTAAACACTTAAGTTACTATAAAATCATATAAAGTGAGATTATGCAAAGGACAATAAGCTGCTAATAGCCAGAATATCATGTCTCCAAGGTTTACAGAGGGAAGACAGAAGGAGGAATGAATATCTCCATTGCAAAGTTTTAATTTCCTCTACAACTAGGTAAAATTTAACAAATTTTTGGCAGATACTGCTAAATATTACTATTATGTTGCCCTGTGGTTTAGTTTCAAAAACACATAGTAGCATGGCTTGGGTTTTGGTAAACAATCCACTGGGCTGAAGTTACTGCAGAATTTCCAAAGCAGTCATTAACCAGCAGCCATGGACTTCAGATGAATGACAACAGCCTGCAAATACTTTCCTCCTTCTCTAACCTACGTGGAGTCCAGACCCCAGGAGTGAACACTTTAATTAAATGGTTGTATTGTTCACTTATTCCTCTTTTTCGTCTTTTCAGCCACATTTTAAAGGTTTTTGTGGTTAAGGATTAAATCTTTTACTTCTTTAGTATGTCCTCTATTCCTGCCCCTGCTCAATAAGTAGGTGGTACTCAGTAAGAGGAATAAAAAAATGTTAAGGTTGTCAGGGCATTTTTTCCACCAGAAAGCTTAAATCTTTCTATGCACTGACTAATTCATCCAAGAGGAAGCTCATTTTTGCTTTTGGGACATGAAAGAATAATGAGGCAAGATTTCTGACAGACAGCCAAGTTATGGGCCCTCCTGATTTTATTCCTAAGCTCAGATAGGAATGGTAACAGAAATACACTTCCTGATTTGAATCTGACAACCCCCTAACTAAAAAGCCCAGAGCAAATTAAGTTATATAGAGGTTCAAAATATTCCTCATTTCCAGCTTCAATGTCACTGTGTTAGCATAAGTGTCCTAGATAAATAAGCTACTGCTGGGTTATACATCCTATAACATATAACCTATTGTGCTGGTCCTAATACCAAGAATAATTACATTAAGTATGTTACACACACACTTCTATTGTTTTCTTAAGAAAGACAAGTAAAATTTAAGTGTTTTTATACCAACACTAATGTATTTTTGTGAGGCCAAGCTTCACAAGGACAGAACAGGAATCCCACAATCTCTGCACTTAGTTAATGCTCGCTTTCCGACTACAAAGGTAACAGTAGTTTAACAAGTAGTAAGCCCTAGATGGTTTGGCTCAGTGGATGGAGCGTTGGCCTGCAGACTGAAGGGTTCTGTGTTCGATTCTGGTCAAGGGCACATGCCCAGGTTGTGGGCTCAGTCCCCAGTGGGGGGCGTGCATGAGGCAGCCCATCAATGATATTCTCTTTCATCATTGATGTTTCTATCTCTCTCCCTTCCTCTCTGAAATCAATAAATATATATATATTTTTAAAAGTTATTAAAGCACAGTCTTTGGAATAAGACCGTGGATTTGAATTCAGATACTGTTACCTGCTGTGTCACCTTAGGCCAGCAGTTCTCAGCCTGTGGGTTGCGACCCCTTTGGCGGTCGAAGGACCCTTTTACAGGGGTCGCCTAAGACCATCATGCATATCAGATATTTACATCACGATTCCTAACAGTAGCAACATTACAGTTATTAAGTAGCAACAAAAATAATTTTATGGTTGGGTCACAACATGAGGAACTGTATTTAAAGGGCCAGAAGGTTGAGAACCACTGCCTTAGACAAATTATTTAGCCTCATTTTCCTTTTCTAGAAAATGGGATAACCACAGTACCTTTCTAGGACTATTATGAGAATGAAATAAGTTAATACAAGTAAAGTGCTCAGAATAGTGCCTATCACACAGTAATCACTCAAAGCCATAAGCTATTATTATTTTGATTAGAGGCCTGGTGCACAAAAATTTGTGCACTGGGGGGTGGAGGGGAGGACCCTCAGCCGGGCCCGTGCCCTCTCGTAGTCCAGGACCCCTCAGGGGATGACCACCTGCTGGCTTAGGCCCGCTCCCTGGGGGGATTGGGCCTAAGAATGCAATCAGACATCCCTCTGGCAGCCCGGCAGCCCTCGGGGGATGTCTACTTGCCAGCGGGGAGCAGGCCTAAACCGCAGTCGGACATCCTTAGTGCTGCTGAGGAGGCAGGAGAGGCTCCCACCACCACCGCTGTACTGGCAGCCATCAGCCTGGCTTGTGGCTGAGCAGAGCGCCTCCCATGTGAGAGCGCCTGACCACTAAAGGGCAGCTCCTGCATTGAGTGTCTGCCCCC
>NW_006383009.1:995024-996230 GCF_000327345.1 Myotis davidii
TTAGGGTTCTATAATTGTTAACACTGTTGTGGTCCTGCTCGCTCCAGCTCTGACAGCTGAAAGCAGGTTTCTGGGGATTGTTTAGGTTTTATATTTGCAACATAGTTGCTCAGAGTGCAAGCTCAGAGGCCAGCAGCGGCAGGTGGGGAACCTTGGCTTCCTCCATCACTGGAGCAAGCAAGCCTCCTGCTCGCTTCAGCTGCCTGGCTGCCGGCCGCCATCTTGGTTGGCAGTTAATTTGCATATCTCGCTGATTAGCCAATGGGAAGGGTAGCGAAGTTATGGCTAATTACCATGTTTCTCTATTATTAGATAGGATAATTATTGACCACAATGAGGATTGTATGTGACAGAGAACACGTACAGCCTCCAGATTTTAATAGGCTAAGCAAGTGTATTTATAATAACAATACAGTTAAAACTCTCATGGGTTAATAAAAATGTCTGTACAATTATGAGCAACAGCAAAAGTGATGCCAATGTAATTATTAGCTGACAACTGAAGGGTGAGATATTATAACTAATATTAATACTGGCCTGTTCAGTAATTATAAATTTTAGCTGGATACAAAAGTAAATGACTGAAAAAGTAACAGCCAGAGCAAAAGAAGCCACTGGTGTTTCCTCTGTAGTGATCTGTATCATCAACGACTATTTAAAACATGTGTTATTTAGTAGAATGTTTTATGCATTCTGAGAAGACTGCCAGCAAAATCTTTAATAATCGGATGTGATAACTTATTTTTAAATGATTATAAACATGTATTAATGTATGCAGCAGAAGGGGCACACAAATGATGCTGGTTCCACTTTTGTGATTCCGCTTTTAAAACTCATTCTTTTTCATTAATAAATAAACTATTTCAAAATAAACAAACAAACAAACAAACAAATAAACTACTTCATTAAGCTTTTGACTTAGGACCATTGCTCGTATCTTTAATAGTGAACATTAATACCAGTGAGGAAAGCTGAGATGAGGGTAAAATATTCTGGAGACAGAAGGGGACCACGACAAAAAGAGTGAGGTAGGTTGTACTTACAGAGGAAAACCCAATGCAATTATTTTGTTTCAAAAGGGCATTAATCACTTACCGCGAAAGCACACAACTGCCAAAACGATCATCCCACACAGAGCAGAAAACACCAATACTAAGAAAAATATGGCACTTACTTCAATGAGGAAGGCTGTAGCACTTACTTGAG
>NW_006383009.1:997197-1015900 GCF_000327345.1 Myotis davidii
ACATAGTTCCCTATAAAGCAAAAACAACCCACATGACATAAGGCTCTGTCAGGGAAGGGCATACATCTTTAAATGTACTAAATGTCCAAGAAATGGCAAAAATTATGCGATTGACTCTAAATTCCCTTACTTCTTCATGCTACTGAGAAATGGGACTTTGAGTGTAAGATGACTAGGCTTTCTAATTGAGAATGTTATACTTGTCACAATGAAGAACCCGAAGTATGGCAGCCTTGAATCTACTCCTAGATGGTTAAATCACAGTCTGCACAGAATTCAAAATCCTTAACAATGATTTTCTTAGTTATTAGTGGCAGTAAAGACTGAATTAAAGAAACCTTCTGACAATAAAAGGGGTTACTTAGGCTTATTTAGAAGTAATTATTCTGGGCCCTCTTCACTTTCATAAGCTCAAAATTCTGGGGGTGGGGGGAAACCTAGATTCCAGATATTCTGTATGCTTAGCAATTTCAGGACATTATCAAACAAGCAATATAAATTTAACTATTACCACCAGCACGTTACTAAGCAAACTAATTTCTTTAAGAGAGAATAGACAATTCTTTACTTACGAATATCTATTCGTTGCTCCAATGGTAGAGGGTTGTTTGTGCGTGATACAAGCTTTGTAAGGCATGTAGCTGCTAGTAACTGGGAGTACGATGACTGTGAAAAGAGGGGGGTGGAGGGAAACGTAGAATTACATTTTATTGAGTTAGTCAGTCATAAGGTTTTTTCATTTGGAGATATGTGCTCAGATTCAAGAAAAAATTTGTTTTGCTATATTAAATCTTCTATATTTTAGAGCATCTATCATTCTAAGAAAAAGAGGCCAATATAGCATGTGCTCAATTTGGCTGATTTCAGTCATGAACAAGGGGCAAGATCAAGTAAATGGCCTGATCAAACTGAATCCAGTATTTCCATTACTTCAAGGGGGCACATGGGAGAAGGGATCTTTTCAGAAAGGTATTAAGGTTTTCAGAAGACAAATCTCTTTTCATTTAAACCAAGAACTCTCCTCCCATCAATAGCCTTGTTAAAGTGATGTCACAAAAAGTTTCACCTCACAAATATTTCCAACATCACCTCAAGATATTTATTTAGTATGGCAGAAAGAAAGACATAAGTAAATAAAGAAAGAGAGAGAGAGAGAGAGAAAAGCAAGTAAAAGGCCCGATCAAACTGAATCCAGTATCTCCAATACTCCAATATCCACACTATGCTGTACAGTTAACCCCCAAATTACTAGTATGTCTTTTCACCAGCACAGCTATCAATCAGCTACAGCTTTGGAGAATATATGCTAGTTTTAAAGTAAATTCATTACAATTATTTATGAGAAAGAGAAATTATGGCCACAGAAATGGAGTAGCATTATCATAGTCTCAAGTGTGGATTTTAATGAATTTTAACCTTATACAGAATCAGAATTACCTATCTGATCATAATGTGCAAGAAGGAGCCATGTGCGAATTCCTCCATGTGACTATATTACATAACGTCATAAACAGAGACAGACTCAGACCATTAAAATAATTTAATCAAGGATCAAGGAAAATTGTCTATAAAACTAAAAGTCCTTAAGACAGTAGGCTATCTACAGGCATTATATTATACCACCAGTTATAAAAAAAATTTAAGCCTAAGGAAAAAATCTATAAAAGTGACTTTGACATGTGACTTTTATTCAACACCCCTGAACATGTTTTAAACTGATTAGAGTGGGTGTGTCAAATCACTAATAATGTAAGAGAGGCTACTGTAACATGGTATATAACTATACACTACAAAACACGCAAATGGTCTCTACACATAATTCCAATAAATCTGTTAAGTCACTAAGAAGTCAATATAGATGAACAGGGAAGAATCCACTATGATGAAGTGTTTTTAGTATTGCAGAGGTCCTGTTCTACTGCAGCCTGCTCACTGTCAGTAGGAGCATCTCCAGTTAGCATAGTGTCAGAGAGGGAGTCAAGTGGAAAAGCTAGTTGTGCATCTTCCACAGTACAAATCTAAGTGGGTCAATCCTAAGATCAAGTGACTGAAAGGAAATATATAAAACACTACATATGAAAACAGAACAGAGCACCATGCAATCTCTGACCATGACTCTGTAACCTTCAGATACTTGCAAAAAGAATTAGCTTCTCCAACCACTAAAGGATAATTTTTAGACTGTAATTTGTTCTGTTTACTGAATAATACTGTAATACTACTAATGAAAATGTAAAAATGTTGTCACCTAGAATTCTACCCTCTCAACAAATTAGTTTCTTTCATTCTTTTCACATTTCCTTCCAGTCTTAAGTATAGTACTAGCTGCTAAGTCTGGTTGGGATTCTGACTCTCTCAATGTCCTTTCATGATGGTTGGATTTTTACCCTTCCTCAAACCCCCTTCTTGCCAAAAATATTTATCAAACTATCTCATTAAAAGTATTATTTTGATCACTGCACTGCTATTTTTAGCTGGAAGAGGTTCTAATTCCACTTTTAAAACTATAACTTTCAATAATTTTCATTGTCAAGACCATTTCCCCTATATTTCTAAGGCAAGAAGCAGCAGCTATAGCACAGAGGAGGGAAACAAACTGGAGAACTTGTAAGGTGACATGGACTTTGTGGATAAGAAGTCATTTAAATACAGCCCTTCCTTCTTTGCAAGGAGGTAGTACTTAAGAGTAAAAAACAGCCGAAACCGGTTTGGCTCAGTGGATAGAGCATCAGCCTGCGGACTGAAAGGTCCCGTGTTCGATTCCGGTCAAGGGCATGTACCTGGGTTGCGGGCACATCCCCAGTGGGAGATGTGCAGGGGGCGGCTGATCGATGTTTCTCTCTCATCGATGTTTCCAACTCTCTATCTCTCTCCCTTCCTCTCTGTGAAAAATCAATAAAATATATTTAAAAAAAAAAAAAAAGAGTAAAAAACAGAAAAGGAGTCCCAGGAACTAGACAACATAAAAAAATGACAGGACAAAATATATATGTTCGGTATGCTCAATGAAATTTTACTGAAGAGGCTATATGGCCTTCCTTCTTCTTCTTCTTCTTCTTTTTTTTTTTTTTAGCTAATCTGGCAGGTATGGTGCTTTTTAAAAGTAAAATTAAGGAGGCAAAGGCACCTAGAAGAATCCCAATCCACCCCTAAACAAGAATGTATTTTCTTAAACATGTTATCCTTTAGGATTTTTCAAATCTTACGTACACTTCCTCTTTCGAGGAGTAGCTGGCACTTGCTCAGGCAATCGGGGCTGTTGGTGAATTCAACCAAGGCTTTCTCTGCCTGGAGCCGAGTGGTTGTATCTGTGGTTTCATACAGCTGTTTGCACAGATTCTCTAACTGGGCCAGGCTCTGGAAAAGATCATCAAGAAAGAAATCAGTACAGCCTACTATATAAGCAAGAAACCATACTTGAAATTGCTGGACAAAAAGAAATAATCAATGAAGAGAGACTTGCTTCTCAACTCTGAGGAGAAGCCTGGTGACCTTTATCTAATAATATATAGATTATATATATAATTTATAACTCTTTATTTGATGCTTTAGAAGACAAAATGATAGAATGCCTACTCAATCTATATTTTTTTTCAGTTACTGTTAAAAATCAATCACAAATGATACCTTTTTTCCTTGAAAATACCCATTCTCCTAAGCTTTACCCAAAAGCTTTCAAATAAAAATTTATTATTTGTTTGCCAAAATTATGAATACTAGAGTCACTGCTGTAAAATGAGGCACATAAACACATACTATAAAAGTCACATATATCTTTACATAGTTTTACATATTTTCCCTTTGCCAAGTAGTTATTAGCTTACAGTTTTGTGCATGCATACAGATACCAACCTCTCTAAGAAAACTTCACAATGTATGTACATACGTACCTTCCTCCCTGGGTCCCTCATGGCTAAAGTTCCGCAGCCAGGAGTCTTTTCTGTTGTACTTTAAACTCTTGCTTTGGTTCCAAATTTAAATGGCAGGGTCAAAATAAATTCAACCCTCGCATATGCTCACACAGAGATAAGACAAGGGGAACGCCCCCAAATAAACCCTTCTCTCCAAATCTTGAACCAGTTCCAAACAAGCAGGAAGGGGATGGGCGTGTGCTTTGGTCAAACCCCAGGGGGACACAAATCTACTTCCACTTAATGCGGTGTTAAAAAGCAGAGGAAAGAACTAGTAAGAGTTGACTTAATATCACCCTGCCCTAACTAGAGAGGAGGCAAAAACATCTGTTAGTGTTTAAAGGAACGGTTTGGACTTTAAAAAGGAATCTATGCCTATTTTCTACAGTAGCAAGCAAGATGTGGTTTACACAGTTCGAAGAATCTCACTACCAGAATTGACAATTCTGATAAGAAAAAAAATATTTAAAAAAACCAACCTGGATGAATAGCCTAAAATAATATTGCACAGCCACAAGACTTATAAGCCCAAGACTTATTACCACGTTATTTCACTAGGCTGTGACTATAAATCAGTTTTCCCACTAAGCAGGAAAGCTCTTTGGGCAGGATATGTATTTTACTCAACATGATTAATAAATTTCAAACATTAACCTAAAGAAAACCAGAAAGACAAATACTGACACTCCAAGATCACCAGTTTCACTTCAGAGTCCCCTGACCCCTAGGAACACAGCAAAACAATAAAACAAACCAATCACCCTTCACAACATCTCGGCTCTGACTAGGCCTGTGTTTAATTGGTTCCTCTCTGACTTACACTTAATACCTTCTTCAATTCAAAAACACAGAGAAAAGTGTGCTTGCAAAGATCTCAAGGAATAAAGCTCTGTAAGTAGTATCTGGATTTTTTTCACATAGCTTATAAACACAAAGAATTGATTACAAATATTCCATAAAACACATATGAAAGGCAGTGATCTGCTTGCCAATATTGGTCCAAGACCCTACCGACAAATCAGTTTAATTATAAATTCCCACATCTAAGCAAGAGATTAAATCTCCCTTGCAAAGTTTTTGTTTCAACCTAGCAGGCAAGTTTTTCCTCCCTCCACCTATAAAATGGTTCACTTAAAAGAAAGGAAACACATTATTTTAACTAAATGGGAAGAACTATTTTAACTAAATGGGAAAACAGCTGTAAAAATCTGGTATTGGGTATTAGCAGCAGCCTCATAACCTCCACAGCCACCACACCCCGAGCAGATTCCCTAAACAGTCCTGCTGCTTAAGGTATAAGGATATCCTTAAAGTCTGATCAATCAGTTCCTGGTAGCACCTCCAGTGCAACTCTTGTTTATGTTCATTACGACAAAGTTGTTCACACAACGGCTAAGCATCTGTCACCAGCAGTTCCTTACTGCTAACAACAGACATGCAGGTTATGGTGGGCATTTTGTTGTTGTTTTGCTTTAATTTAGCAGAGAAAAAACATACTGCAGGGTAAGTCTGGTAATGAGTTTTCAGCTCAGGAAACAAGAATGTTTAAAAAACAAAAGTAATTTGACTATTTACATAAACAGTTTGTAGAACTAGAGCTTTTACTTCTTTGTTTCCAGAAGAACAAATAGGGAACAATTTTGTTTTCCCAAACAATTAGAAACATCTAAAATCCACAGGGTTGAGAGTCATATTTGCCCATACTCCCCATAGAAGGAAGGGCTGAGACATTTACATTATTTTGTTTTGGATCCTCATGTTCCCAAAGTAAACCTAACAGATTATTCTGAATCACCTTTTTCTGGTCACAGATAAAATAATTTCTTATTTGATTAGCTATTAAGACTAGTACCTGACATTTAGGGTGGCAACGATACAAACCCAGCATCTTCCCCTTTTGCTTTCACACCTGTATGAAACCTCCTCCCATTTACCATGTCTTATTAAGGAAGGCTACCACATGATGCCAGTTCAGTTACACAGAAGCCCCCAGAGAAAAATGCCTATTTTCTATTCCTGAGATGGCCAAACCTATAATCCACAGAGAAGCTTCCATCTGGTCCCAACGCAACAGAAAAGTCTGTTGGGTTGGGGTGAAATACTTCACAGAACTGGAAGGCAATCTTCAACTAACGAAGTATTGCTTTAGTAAAAAACGCAAGGCGATCAAACCCCCAAGCCTAGACCACACGATTCACCAGCAATAGTTACAATGAAGGTATTAAGAGAACATATCTTCTTGCCCTAGCTGGTTTGGCTCAGTGGATAGAGCATCAGCCTGTAGACTAAAGGGTCCCGGGTTCCATTCCAGTCAAGGGCACATGACTGGGTTGCAGGCTCAATCCCCAGTAGGGGGCTTTGCAGGAGGCAGCCAATCAGTGATTCTCATCATTGATGTTTCTATCTCTCTCTCCTTATTCCTTCCTCTCTGAAATCAATAAAAATATATTTTTAAAAAAAGAGAATATATCTTCCTCAATGTTTAGCAACATTATTTTTAATATAGTCTTTTAAACCCGGATAGAGAAAATGTAGCTCAATTATTCTCTTTTCAATATAAGGTGCTACCAGTTCAGACTATGAACCTCAGAATATAATGATTTATCTGAAGAGTTGCCTCTAGATTAGAAGAAAATGAAAATTTTGTTTGTACATTAGATGCTATATATTATCCCACAAAGTAGAATACCTTGGAATTTATTTTTATTAGTTTGTAAAACATGCTTTCAAAAAAAGCCTAACAGTATATACTTTTAAATTAGTTTCACTGCTTTAAAAAATATCCACTTGGAGGTTTACAAGAGACGAGGCTACTTTCTTTGAAAAAGGATTTGATGACATTCCCACTAATGCCAACTACTGAACTAGAATAGAAAACAAGCACAATCCTTGGATGGCTAGTGATCTCTAGGATGTTACTGCAGTGGGGCCAGTGGGGGAAAGTAGATGGCTCTCTGAATGAGAATGTTTACATATACAAACTGTTTATTTTTAAAAGTTAAAGAAAAAAGTTTACGAAGCCAGTGCACAAGATTTGAATCTCTACTTTGCAAGAGAATATCCGAATGGCCAACAACAAATGAAAGGTGCTTCAGCTCAACTATCATCAGGAAATGGAAACTCAAACTACAATGAGCTATCCATTAGAATGACTAAAATGAAAATGCCCAGATCAAGTGGCTAAGAAACTGGAACTCATACACTGCTAGCGGAGTCTGAATTGGTTCAAACACATTGGAAAACTGGCAGCCATCTATGAAAGCTAAACATATGGATACCCTATGACCCAACCATTCCACTCCCAGTTACACACCCGGTAGGTATATGTGCTAAATTCACCAAAAAAACATGTACAAGAATGTTTATGGCAGCACTAAATGTAATAGTTCCCAAACAGAAAGCCATCATAGTAGTATGAATATTTCATTTTTTAAAAATATATTTTGTTGATTTCAGAGAGGAAGGGAAAGGGAGAGAAATAGAAGCGCCAGTGATTAGAGAGACTCATTGATCAGCTGCCTCCTGCACACCCCTCCCCACTCCCGGCTCCCCAGGGATCCAGCCCACAACCCAGGCATGTGCCCTTGACCGAACTGAACCCAGGACCCCCCAGTCTCCAGGCTGATGCTCTATCCACTGAGCCAAACCAGCTAGGGCAATATTTCATTTCTTAATCTGAATGCTGGTTTCACAATCCATTAATTGTAGATTTATAATTAGTGTATTTTTCTGTATATTTTATTTCAATAAGAAGCTTTAAGAACAGATGGATGAATGAATGCCACCGTTTTCCTCACATTCCCCAGGTATTTACTCTCATCTATTTCTTTCTGATACTTTGGAAAAGAAGTTCATCAATAACCAACAACTGCACTTTATATTTAGAATGTTTAGAACTACAAGTCCCATTATTTTCTCAATAAATAAATAAATAAGGTAGGACTTTTGGATGCATTTAGGGACATTCTGTTTTTGAGAGTACTAAGAGGGTGAGTAAAACTTTTTGGTTGCAGATGCTGTGTAATGTGTATTGCTGTAAAACAAGATAAAACACATATTTTTGGCAAGTGATAATGCTATGCAAGAGCCTTGCATACATTAGATAAGGATGGCAAGTCTGCGAACATATGAGGCTGCAAAATTCACCTTTCAAGCTACTAATCAATTCTAATTTGTAATAAACACATGATTTTGCATTGTGGGTAATAGGCAACCAAGACACATGTAAACACATATATACTGCCAGACTATGCCTTAGTAGTCTATTGTGGTCACTTAGTGGTTTATTGACTTATAAATTTAATTCAACAGTTTCACTTAACATGTCCCTAGAAACCGGTTTTGGTCCCTTCTCATAGTCAGTAGTGGTGCAGAGAAATACAAGCTGTAGTGAAAGCTGAATTTTCAGTGTAGTGAAGCACTGGTGTCAAACTGGTGGCCTCAAACTGGTCCATGTTTCTGTTTTTCATCTGGTTTAAAACTTTGGATTTAAAGTTTAACATAGTTACCAATATTTCATATTAACACCTGGTTTTCTAGCTTCCCATTAAAAATTAGAAGATCTTATAATACTGGACCTGCATTTTCGAGTGTCACTAATCAGATGACGCTAAGGCAGTGCTCTGGGCAGGCTGCTCTAGGTCACCATAGTCCCTAAGCACCTGGACACTGCAGACATCTGAGTTTCTCGCTTGAATGGAATTTTGTCTCAAACCAGTGGTTCGCTCCGGGAAGTCAAAGTTAAACAGTGAGCATATGGCAGTACAACAGGAAATGGAAATTAAGACTTTGGTTTAACTTTGGGTATTAACCTTGTGCCAAATGTGAACTTTTGAGTACAAGGGCTACATAAAATTTAGGCAGAGAAAAGAATTAGATGGAGAATTAAGCAATTGGATACTGGTCTTAGTAATTAACTGGGTGACTTTGGGCAAGTTAATTTCCTTGAGCTTCAGTTCTCTCATGTGTAAAATAAATAGGTATTATTATATTGTTTTTAAAAGACACCCCCAATTCTAAAATGCTGATTGCAATATACCGTTCTTCCTACTTTAATTATATAAGTAAATCAGATTTAAAGACAAGCAAAATTAAAATAATCATGAAAACAACAGGGCAAATTTTTTAGAAGAGAGAATCACCCTTAAATAAATCAGGCAATGCTCACTGCAGCACAGCAGCTTACTCACAGCTTTAGTGCCCAGCAGCAGGAACACGAGTTCTTGGGAGTGGAGAGTCAGTACAGTGTCATAGTTAAGACCTCAGATGTCAGTCAAATCCCTACTCCTCTATTTACTAGCTGTGGAAATATGATTAATTACTCAAATCTTTCAACCTAGCATTCATTTCTTTTAAATAGAAATAACATCTACTTCACAAGGTTGGAAAAGCCAATGAGGCAACGTATGTAAAGTGTTAATTACTGACTTTATTACTGGCTGTTATCGATTACATTGGCTACTAAAAACTGGAGAACAACATAAATGCGTACAAGAATCCGCAGTTTCTTCTAGAGGGGTTATAAATGCCTTTCCCTGTAGGGCTAGAGGGTTGGGGATACAATATACAATTGATCCTTATTCTTCGAGAATTCCTTATCTGTAAATTTACCTACTTGCTAAAATTTATTTGTAACCCCAAAGTCAATACTTGCAGCAATATTGTGGTCATCTGTGGACATGCACAGAATGGTGAAAAGCTTGAGGAGCCTGACACACACATTCCCAGCTGTGGTACAACAAGGCAAAGCTTTGCCTTTTTGTTTTAGGCCTCATACCATACTAGTCTAAGTATCCGCTCTCACCCCAACCAGGGCCAGAGATTGAACCTGCAATCCAGGTACCTGCTCCTGACCAGGAATTGAACGTTGACGCTCTAACCACTGAATTTATCAGTTAGGGCCATAATACTCGAATTCTTGCACAACTGACTCAAATGTCTGCTTAAATTGCCATTTATGTTGATTATGTATTGTGATTTTAGGTCATGAGAACTAATGCACACATACATGTAAGGACAAAAGTGTGCTTTGGGGTCTGGCACACAGTAGGAGCTGCATTAAGATGTTTTGCAAAAATAGGTAAGTCTAACTCTTAACAAGCTTCTAAAAGGACTTTGTGTTAAAATGACACACTGACCACACATCTAATTCTGTTACCTCCCAAACTTAACTGAGACAACACTAAAGGAATTTCTTTAAAAGTCATAAACCCACAAGGATTATGACAGGAGAGGGGTCAATAGCAACAAAATTTTAGAATCCAGAAAAATCAGTAGTAACTGACTTAACTGACTCAAGAAAGCCAAATCCCTTGCCAGTGGTGGGGAAAATCAACCTGATTTACACTCCATGCTCAGGTGTTAAGGTGAAGTGGGGTGACCAAAGCAAAGAAAAACAGGGTGAAAGTATTTTTGAGAAGCAGATGCCCAGATATCTTCCCTTACTCTACGCCTCTGAATGGCTGTCCCACTTTCTCTGGCCTGGGATTCACCACAGCAGTCAAAAGCACACTTGAGGACGTGGACAGCATATAAGCTAACAGGTTGATTAAGTGGCCACGTGAGCATCCCAAGCTGCCGAGTCTCTCCTTACTCTGTTCCTTCCACCCAGAAATGCCCAGGTCTAGACTATTATCTAGACAGGAGTTTGGAAGATTTTCCCCGAGAGTCTCATTAGTCATAAAGGAAACACCTAAAAAAGATGCACTAACATAGGGGTTACCCAATAGATGGCACAGTCCAATTACCCTACTTATCTGCTTGATGCCTCAAACAGGCAAGCCTCACCCCCATACTTCAGGGTTTCCAATCATCTTTGTAATCTCTTAATCTTGATTTTGAGCAAATAATTAAGGATTACCAGGAATCTGAAGAAAGCCATTAATATGCAAGATAGTGTTAAAAACAAGACAACAGACCCAAAATGAAATTGCTTATGCCAAGCCCCATGTCACCAAACTGAGACACTTAGTTTCAGTTCTCCCAGAAATGGAACCATAAACCAGTCAATCAGGAAAGTAACTTGACACTAAGCAACCTTCCTTTTTGCCTAGTACAACTTCCTTGTTCCTGCTCTTCCGTCTGTCTTTCGTTTTACACAGCTCCGCAGAGCTTTCTATCTGCCAGACTGGATGCTGCCCAACTGAAATAGATATTTGCTCAAATAAACATCAATTTTTTTTAATATGCTTCAGCTTATCTTTTAACAATCTGAATCTAAACAAACACACCAAAAGCAACCTACCAGGAGCAAAGAGAAACTGCAGGAAGAAGGAAACTTGAAAAAATAAAAAAATAAATTGGGGGGGAGGGGGAATATTTACCTCACCAAAAGAAAAGAAAACATATTACAACAGTGGAATAACAAGAAGCTCTGAAAAGAAAAAAACAAAACAAAAAAGGAAACAACAATAACAACATACACATTTAAAAAACATAAAAGAGATCTCAGAAATTAAAAATACAATAGAGACAAAATATCAGAAAGTTGGCTACCGAATGCTTTTAGCACATTAGATGAAAATCAAGTCACGTGCAGGCTCTTACTGTGAAACCTCAGAAACCTGAGGGACAAAAATAAGATTCTATAAGCTGTACTGGGACAAAAACAAAAATAAAATCCAAGCCAGGTAACACAGAAATGATGAGAGATCAGATGGCTCTGGACAACACAAAAGCAACACTGAAAATAAGCCAACATAACAATCAATGTCTGCAAGATTCTGAAGGAAAATGATCAACATAGAATGCTATACGCAGGCTAAGAACTAATCAAGCTATTTCAGGCATGGAAGGCCACAAGAATCTACACCCGTGCTTCACACCAAAATAGGAGCAATCTCATAAAAAGGTAAGCATGGGATGCAAGAAAAAACTACAAAACAGGAGAGGGACATCAGGGATCTCTGGGAAGGTGGTGAAGGGAGATGACAACTGTGTGCTATTCATCCAGAGGAGCCAGGCCCTGTCCAAGCAAAGTGGCCCGAGGGACAAGTCACGTGTGAAAGGCATCACCAAGATGCCTGATGCCATCCAGGGCAGAATACCTGGGTGAGAGTTCTTATGTTAAGAAGTTTTCACTTTAATCCATGTTGAAGTTCACAGAAAAGCTCTCAACTAACTCGCCTTAAACTTTGGAAAGTTTTTCTATAGATCTGCATAATCATTTAAAGCTAACATTCTAAAGATAAAGGCAGTTGTGCAACATGAAAGGATGAGCTTTAGGCATAACATTTTTGTACCCTATGGAGTTCCAACTAGAAAAAATAAAACAATAAAGTTGGTTTTTGTCACCTTTACTTTCTTGGTAAAAGAGGTTTGTCTCTGCAATGCCTTTTATGAAACTTGATTCTGTCAGGCTGACAGTATTAAAAGACCAAGGCAAAATGGTAAGAGAGCAGACCATGGAGGCCAAGCAGGAATTTTCATCTGTTTGTGTTAAGCATTCGGTAGACCCTTTCATTTTGACAACTGACGTTCTTTAGTTCTTAGGAATGGAAGCCAACACACAGACACTTGGGAACACGAATTTGCAGTTTGAAACAATCATACGTGTAAATAAACTTCTCTGGACAGAAGTTTTCCCACTGCAGACACAGCTGATTCTCACAGCCAGTTGGCCTGGAGGTCAAATCCCCCTAGTATTAACTACAACAATCAAGGCCTAACTACAACAAGACTGCACACAAAGACCACTAGGGGGTGCACCAAGAAAGCATAAAAAATGCAGAGACAAAGAAACGGCAAAACTGTCAATGGAGGATATTCAGTTCAGAACCACACTTTTAAGGTCTCTCAAGAACTGTGTAGAAGCCGCTGATAAACTTAATGAGATCCTCAAGAAATCTAATGAGACCCTCAATGTTGTGATAAAGAACCAACTAGAAATTAAGCACACACCGACTGAAATAACGAATATTATACAGACTCCCAACAGCAGACCAGAGGAACGCAAAAATCAAGTCAAAGATTTGAAATATGAAGAAGCAAAAACCACCCAACTGGAAAAGCAAAATGAAAAAATAATCCGAAAATACGAAGATGGTGTAAGGAGCCTCTGGGACAGCTTCAACCATACCAACATCAGAATTATAGGGGTGCCAGAAGATGGGAGAGAGCAAGATATTGAAAACCTATTTGAGGAAATAATGACAGAAAACTTCCCCCACCTGGTGAAAGAAATAGACTTACAGGTCCAGGAAGCACAGAGAACCCCAATCAAAAGGAATCCAAAGAGGACCACACCAAGACACATCATTAAAATGCCAAGAGCAAAAGACAAAGCGAGAATCTTACAAGCAGCAAGAGCACTCAGGTATTAGTGTCAGATAGGGATGCGTTGGTGCCTTTGGCAGACCTTTATAAGTGAATCACAGTGCACAGTACAAGCCCTTAGGATTTTGGTGCAAAGTCCTGTCACTCTCTGTGGATAACTACTCTCTTTTTGAAACAGCTTTTGTCCTGCTACTGGACCTTGGTAGAGACAAATGCTTAATGATGGGCTAGCAAATACCATGTGAGTTGAACTTCCCTTTGTAAACTGGGTGGAAAAAAATTGTGCACCTATGGATGAGGACATTGGGTGGGGAGTGAGGGCGGAGAGTGGGGCGGGAACTGGGAGGAGGGGAGTTATGGGGGGGAAAAAGAGGAACAAATGTAATAATCTGAACAATAAAGATTTAATAGAAAAAAAAACTTCTCTGCTATATTACCATTGCCCTGAAACCTTGTTTTTAAAAGCACATCTGTACAATCCTATAATCGTTCAATACTCCTGTTCAAAGTGTTAAGCCACATCTCTAACAATTTAAATTGGAATATACTGTCTACTGCTATTCTCAGATGTTTTTCCTTACAAGAACCACATAGCAAGCATGATCAAACAATTGACTTCTAAAGGTCAGAAAGTGATAGCCTATTGGTTAAGTATTAAAGGAGCCAAAATGTGCGAGTTGTATAAACTTTCACCTCATTTAGTCCTGGTTTCCAAGAACTATTTGCTTTTGAGTTATTATTAAAATAAAGTTACACTATAGAGAGATACTGTTGGGCCAGTATGTATTTATCAACTTAATTTTATGTTCTTAATATTAGTTTGGTACAAAATTCAAACTTTAGAGTATTGAGGGTATTTTGGGCAGAGTCATATTAAAATATTAAAAGTGCCATTTGAAACTGATTTGTATATGAGAAAGCAAAGAAAGCTATCAAACACAATCACCAATTATCTGAGGCCACCAATCACTACACAAAGATCATATTGTGTTTTACAATGACTAAAAAAAGCACTTATACTTAGTTTTGTTAATAAGCTAGCGAAATAAGTGCAACTGGCCTGGTAAGTATTTAAGGAACTTTAGGAATCTTAGGGCTCCCCACCCTGCCTCATTATATGTTACTAGTTCTTAAAATTTTCACTGCTGATAGGAATTGCATGAACAAATAGAAACTAATTTTTTTTAAAGAGACTATATGGACCAGCTATAGACTGGGAGAAAATCTTATAGAACATATATCTAAGAAAAGACTGGTATTCAAAATATACAAAGAACTCTTAAAACTTGACAACAACCCAATAAAAAAATTGGCAAAAGATCTGAACAGAAACCTCACCAAAGATGTACAGATGGCAGATAAGCATAAGAAAAGATGCCTAACAATATATATTATCAAAGAAATGCAAATTAAAACAATAGTAAGATATTACTACATACCTATTAGAATGGCTAAAACCCTAAACATTGAAAACACCAAATGCTGGCAATGGAAAAATGGTAACTCTCATTCATTGCTGATGGGAATGCAAAATGGTACAGCCACTTTGGAAAACAGTTTGGCAGTTTCTTACAAAACTAAACATGCTCTTACTATATGATTCAGCAATTGTGTCCCTTGGTATTTACTCAAATGAGCTGAAAACACACCTACACAAAAACCTGCACATGAGTGTTATAGCAGGTTTACTCAGAATTGCCAACACTTGGAAGCAACCAAGGTGTCCTTCAGTAGGAGAATGGGTAAATAAACTATGGTACATACATTCAGATAATGGAATCTTGTTCAGTGATAAACAGAAATGAGCTACCAAACCACAATAGACATAGAAGAACCTTAAATGCATATTACTAAGTGAAAAAAAAGTCAGTCCGAAAGGCTACATACTGTATGATTCCACCTACATGACATTCAGGAAAAGGCAAAACTATAGAAACCATAAAAACAGCAGGAGTTGCCAATTTTTTGGGGGGTAGGGGTGAGGGTGGGGGGTCGAAGTGGGAAGAAAGGGATGAAGAATAGGTTGAACCCAGGGGATGTTTAGGGCAGTGAAACTAGTCTGTATGATATGGTAATGATGGATACATGTCATTATACATTTGTCAAAACCCGTACTGTAGACTGTATAACACTAACAGTGGACTTTAGTTAATATTAATGTATCAATACTGCTCATCAATTGTAATACTACTACAATAATGCTAATAACAAATAATGCTAATAATATACTACAATAATGCTAATAACATGTTAATAACAAAGAAAACTGTGAACAAGGATGTATGTGAGAACTCTACTTTCCACTCAATTTTTCTATAAACCCAAAACTGCTCTAAGTATTTTATAGCCCTGGCTGAGTGGCTCAATTGTTTGCAGTATCGTCCCGTACACCAAAAAGGTGTGGGTTTGATTTCCGGTCAGGACACATACCCTAGATTGTAGGTTCAATTTCCAGTACGGGCATGTATGGGAGGCAACTGATCACTGTTTCTCTCTCACATCAATGTTCCTCTCTCTCTATAAAATCAATTTTTAAAAAAGTATGTTAGAGATTAAAAATGGAGTGGAGTAAGTGGAAGCTACAATGACAGTCTCACAGGACCAAACTAGAAATACAACTAAAACACAGAAAAACCACTCTGAAAAATCAGCTGAAGACTAGCTGGAGAGAGTCTTGATAATCAAGGACAGAAAGTGGAGATTGCACAGAGACTGGTAGGAAGTGCAGAGGTGTGAGAGGGGTGGCTGTGCTTGCACAGACAGTAGCTGAAGATCTGGGGATATCTCAGCTGTGGGGGGTCCCTGCTGAGAACTCTGGGGTCTAAACCCCAAGTAGGGCTCCCCAGCCCAGAGCACCAGAACTGAGAAAGGTGCCCAGTTAACACCTGGCTGTGAAAAGCAGCAGGGTTGCTGTCTGCCAGCCAGAGACTGCTGGAAATGCAGGCACCCTCTTAAAGGGCCAACACACAAAATTTCGTGTGCATCTATTCACCTTAAACTCTGGCAGAGGGAGGGCAGAGTGGATTGGAGCTGTGTGAGGAGTGTCCAGGGTTGGGGGCTCTGGGGTTGGAACTCAGAGGGCAGCCATCCCGGTTTCTTGTGCTGAGTCACTCCCTCACGCTGTGGAGGACATCTTTCTCTCATGGACCTTTGCTATTTAGGTGGTTTTGGCCTGGGGGGAAGGCCCTGTGGTCACAGCCTGAGGCCAATCAGGATAATACCAATCACAATGCAGGCAAAGGTGATCTCTGGAGGCTTTGAGTCTTTGCCTGATCCATTTCTGGGCCCAGGGCTAGAAGAAGCAGACCCTCAGGGACATCTTGGTCCTTTCTAACCATGTAGCCCCAGCATAGAGAGGCAAAAGCTGTGGATTGCTGATAGCCCCAGACAGGGTACTCAAGGTCAATCAGAAACAGCATCTGATATTGTCCTCCACTAGAGATTGGGAGTTGTAGCAGATCTACCTAATACATAGACACAAACCCAAATAGGCAGCCAAGTTGGGGAGATAAAAAAACAACCCCCAAATGAAAGAACAAGAGAATTCTCCAGAAGAAGAGATAAATAAAATAGAGATAAGAAACTTATCTGATATAGAGTTCAGAATAATGATGGCAGGCAAAGATGCTCAACAGCATGAGAAAAGATATAGCAACTATGAAAAAAGACGAGTCAGAAATAAAGAAGGACTTGGAAATAATATGACATAGCACTAATAAAGACACTGGAAGGAATACACAGCAGATTAGGGGAAGCTGAGGATCGGATCAGTGAATAAAAGACAGGATAGTTAAAAAAAAATCACTCAATCAGAGAACCAAAAAGAAAAAAAACAATTAAAATACAAAAGGAAAGGTTAAGGGAGCCATGGGACAACATGAAATGTAATAATATTAACATAATTGAAGCGCCAGGAGAAGAAAGTGAGCAAGGGATAGAAGGTGTTTGAAGAAATAATGGCAGAAAATGTCCCTAACCTGGTGAAAGAAAAAGTCACACAAGTCCACAAGACAGAGAGTCCCAAGCAAGAAGAATCCAAACAGGAAAATATATATAAAAAAAATTTAAAAGAAGAAAAAAGTAATTTGTTACCTACAAAGTAGCTCCCATAAGGCTGTCAGTTGATTTCTCATCAGAAACTCTACAAGCCAGAAGGAAATGGCATGAAGTATTCAAGGTAATGAAAAACAAGGATCTGAAACCAAGATTATTATATCCAGCAAGGTATCATTGAAAATACATGGTGAAATTAAGAGCTTCCCAGACAAAAAAAAAAAAAAGGCTAAAGGAGTTTATCACCACCAAACCAGCACTGCAAGAAATTCTAAAGGGACTACTGTAATGAGAAGAAATAGAGAGAAACATAGGCATACAGAATTAAAATGACAATAAATAAGTACCTATCAATAATAACCTTAAATGTAAATGGATTAAATGCTCCAATTAAAAGCCATAGGGTATCTGAATGGATACAAAAACATGACTCAATTATATGCTGTCTACCCACCTCAGAACAAAAGACTCACACAGATCAGAGTGAAGGAATGGAACAATTCTTTCCAGGTAAATGAAAATGGAAAAAAGAAACACACAAAAAAAGGTGGGATAGCAATACTCATATCTGACAAAAGAGACTTCAAAATGAAGGCAATCACAAGAGAAACAAAGGTCATTACATAATACTAAAGGGATCGATCCAACAAGAGGATATAACCCTGGTAAACATATATGCACCCAATATAGGAGCACCTAAGTATATATTAAAAAAACTTCTAGAGGACTTTAAGGGAGAGATAGATAGCAATAGTCAAAGTAGGGAACTGACTTCAATGGAGAGATCTTCCAGACAAAAAATTAACAAGGAAACAGTGACTCTAAATGACACAATGGATCAGATGGATTTAATTGACATTTATAAAACATTTCACCCCAAAGCTGTAGAATACACAGTCTTCTCAAGTGCACATGGGTCATTCTGAAACATAGCTCATATGTGAGCACACAAAACAGTCTCTACAAGTTCAAGATTGAAATCATATCAAGCATCTTCTCAGGTCACAATGGAATGAAATCAGAAATCAACTACAGTAAAAACACTCAAAAACATTCAAATACATGGAGGCTAAATAGCATATTATTGAACAATGAATGGGTTACCAATGGGATTAAGAAATAAAAAACTTCCTGGAGAAAAATGAAAATGAACACACAACAACACAAAATCTCTGGGACACAGCAAAAGAAGTCCTAAGAGTAAAGTTTATAGCACTACAGGTCTACCTAAAAAACAAGAAAAGTGAACAATAAACTATTTAACCCTACAACTTAAAGAATTAGAGAGAACAAGAAAAGCCCAGAATACGTAGAAGTGAAGATTAGAGCAGGAAAAAAATATATAGTATCCTAAGAAATCCAAAACACCTATCAGAAGAATGTATGCACCTCTATGTTAATAGCAGCACAATTTACAATAGCTAAGATCTGGAAACAGCCCATGTGCCTATCAGTAGCAGAATGAA
>NW_006383009.1:1015986-1037931 GCF_000327345.1 Myotis davidii
TCTCAGAGGGAAGGCGAGGGAGGATGGATGGGTGGGAAGAGATGAACCAAAGAACTTGTATGCATATATGCATAACCCATGGACACAGACAATGGGGGTGGGGGTGAAGGCCTGGGGCGGAGGGTGGAAGCGGGCTGGAAGGGGTCAATGGGGATAAAAGGGGGACATCTGTAAAACTTTCAACAATTAAGATTTAATTTAAAAAAGTATATTACAAAGTCTATTAAAAGCAAATCTAATTTCCCATTTTAAAAAAGTCCTACTCTTCCTCTACAAATTTTATCTTACTGTTTTTTGATTTACTAACCAATGTTCTATAATAAAACATGACATTTTACATCCTAGTTTTCACGTCACTGGTCCACTTGGCAGAGCAATAAAATGCTTAAAATTATCTAATTTAATACACAGACATTATAGTACTGTCATTCATATTCAATTTTCAAAAATTTTCTTTGTTACCTTTTGAATTCCACTTTTCTCCCAAATATTAGTTACTACACATTCTTAATAAAATCCAAAGTTAGGCAATATTTAAAATCCCTCTTGCATAACACAATGGCCTTAGAACATGAATATCATCAGTAATATTCTACTAGAGGCCCAGTGCATGACATTTGTGCACTGGGGGAAGGGGATACCCTCAGCCGGGCTTGTACCTTCACGCAGTCCAGGACCCCTTGGGGGTCCTTAGTGCTGCCACAGATGCAGGAGAGGTTCCTGCCACCACAGCTGCACTCACCAGCCGTGAGCCCGCTTCTGGCTGAGTGGTGCTCCACCTGTGGGAGCGCACTGACCACCAGGGGGCAGCTCGTGCGTTGAGCATCTGCCCCCTGGTGGTCAGTGTGTGTCATAGCGACCGGTCATTCCGCCATTCAGTCGATTTGCATGTTAGGGTTTTATTATATAGGATTATAGTCCATTATTTTGGTTTTGTCTTTTTAGGACTAAGAATTACACATTACTATTATTTCATACAATGTTTGTTTAGATTTACTTATGTTTATCAATTTCATTGCTCATCTTTACTTCTCTCATAATCAAATCTTTTTAGAGTATTTTCCTTCTTCTTTAAGTATATCTTTTATAGAAGTTCTGTAAGTAAAAAACTGTTGGTGGTAAACTCAGTTTTTGTTGATTCTTAACAGATTATTTTGTTGGGTACACATTTTAAGTTGACATTCATTTCTATCTGTACTATCTTTTGGTTCCCAGATTGCTGTTGTCTCTATAAAACTGTTCTTTTTATTTGCAAATGATATTTTTCTTTCTAATTTTAAGTCCTCTTCATCTTTCTAGTTTGTAGTTTTACTACAAAATATGTCAAGATGATTTTAAAAAATTTATCTTGTTTTATAAATGTAGCCAACTTTAACTTACATTCACATTTTTTCAGTTCTAGAATATTCTTCAAATATTTGTCTCTCTTCCATTCTTTCTAAGTAACCTCCATGTCTCTAACCTTTCATACTTTTCCTGTCCTTATCTCCCCGTGCTGTATTCTGAACAATAACTTCAGACCTTCTAGTACTCTCTCTTCCTCACTGTGTCTAATATGCTAATCTACTTATCTATTTATCTATTAATAAAATCTCAATGATTATGTTGTTAACATTCTATTTCATTTTTGCATATGTGATTTGTCATTTCTGACGATCACTTTTTGCATGCTCATTTTTTCTTAAAAATTCATTATTTTGCCAAAAACGGTTTGGCTCAGTGGATAGAGCGTTGGCCTGTGGACTGGGGGGGTCCCAGGTCGGGGGCATGTACCTGGGTTGTGCGCACATCCCCAGTGGGGGACGTGCAGGAGGCGGCTGATCAATGTTTCTCTCTCATCGATGTTTCTGACTCTCTCTCTCTCCCCCTTCCTCTCTGTGAAAAATCAATAAAATATATTTTTAAAAAATTCATTATTTTGTTAAGTATTTTATACATAGTTCAATTAATTTTTTAATTCTGTTAGCCAACAATGTTCCTGTAACTGAAGTAGTGTGTGTGTGTGTGTGTGTGTGTGTGTGTGTGTGTGTGTGTAGGCGAGGGGGGGGGTCTGAAGTAATTTATACCTGCTGCTTACATTTTCTGCTCAATCTCATTTATAGGTCCCTTTTTCTGTGTGGGGTAATATAAACTCATAATTGGTTGGTATAAATCTATGGAAATTGGAATATCCATGTTGTTCTGTTTCTGCTAAGAACTACAGGGCTGCCTGGCCAGTGTGGCTCAGTTGGTTGAGCGTCGTCTCATGCACCAAGAGGTCTCCGGTTCGATTACTGGTCAGGACACATGCCCAGGTTGCTGGCTTGATCCCCAGTAGGGGGTGTGCAGGAGGCAGCATATTGTTGTTTCTCTCTCTCCGTCCCATCCTCTCTCTGAAATCAATTAAAAAAACACTGCACATACTGGGAGAAAAAAGAGAAGTACAGCGCTTTCTAGGATCTTGGGTTAATGTGAAGTTTCAGTTTTGGTTTCCTCACTTTGCAGCACAAGTGTTCAGTTTTAGCATTTGACCCTAGAATGATTTTCGCTCACAATTCACTCCCCACACTCCAGTTTGAGAGGGTTCATTTATATTAATTAGTGGGGGTGAGGACTTGGAGGTTTCCCTCATTTCTTACAAGCTTCTCAATGCTTATTCACATTCTAACAGGATCTTCCTATAGTGACAGGGCACTTCAGAAAAATAGTTTGCTATACAGTAGGAAAATGAACTCTACTTTCCTACTCACTTTTGCTCCCAAGAGATTTTCTTTACTTTTTCGGGGTAAGGTCAACTATGTTTTAAAGGGAATTATTTTAACACTTTACTAAGCATTTCTGAATGTTGTATAGAAGAATTTTCAAGTAGTGTATTCTGCCATACTGCTAGAAACGTTGTAAGTCTTCTTTTTTTTCCCAAACGCTGCTGTTAAACTAGATCTCTCCCATCACATACCTCTGAAGTTCCTCTATACCTACAGGTGGGATCTGTGATATTTATCAGTATCATCTTTTATCTTGTCAGATTTAGAGAACTTTTCTAGTCTATTAAGATCTTTTTAACTCCTATTATCAAACAACCCTCCCCTTGCCTTGTTTATGAGCAGCATATTGAATTTATATTTTAGCAGTTATTTGTTTATATGATTGTTTCTCTTATTATCCTGAAATTAAAGATAGGATATATCTTAGTTACTCTTGATTTTTGAGGACATGTAGGAATATATAACTCATAGGAAGTATTGAATAAATGCATGCTAATTGAATGTCCTTATCTAAGTTGCTGATAAAAATATTGAATAGCGTAATAAGCCAATTGCCAGAGACCTGAGACCCATAATAGAGACCCTGCTCCTAGCCATCAATGACCCATTGATAGTACTCTTGGGGTATGACCATTCAACTATGCAATGATTCAACAAATAGCTGAGACTGTATGAAATCTTACATTTCAGCCAATTACCTATTGACTATGAGGATATTCTGAGAAATTTTTATCAAATGCTTTGCTGAAATCCAGATATATTCTGTCTATAGCATCTCCCTTTTTCTTCTAGCCTTACTGACTCACCTTAAATCCTTCCAAATCGTATTGATCTCTTTAGCACAATTTTGAACTCAGCAACAGACATTTTTACACTTTACATGCTGCCTTACTGAATGAGTTCAACTTATCTTCTCATGATATTTAACATAGTGCTGAACATACAGTAAGCCATCAATAAATAACTACTTTATTATAGCAGAGTATCTTTTAAATGTGCGGTAACTGGGGAGAAAATGAGAACGCTCATCTCTAGTCCCACCCTCACTAGAAGGAAAGGGGAGAAGAAATAGGATTCTGTATTTTATTCCAAGGAAAGGGAATAAAGAATGTTGTGTTTGGCCGGCTGGCGTGGCTCAGTGGTTGAGTGTCGACCTATGAACCAGGAGGTCACAGTTTGATTCCTGGTCAGGGCACTCCAGTAGGGGGCATGCAGGATCAATGATTCTCTCTCATCATTGATGTTTCTATCTCTCCCTTTCCCTTCTTCTCTGAAATCAATAAAAAATATATTTTTAAAAAAGAATGTTGCCATAACCGGTTTGGCTCAGTGGATAGAGCATCGGCCTGCGGACTGAAAGGTCCCAGGTTCGATTCCGGTCAAGGGCATGTATCTGGGTTGCGGGCACATCCCCAGTGGGAGATGTGCAGGAGGCAGCTGATCGATGTTTCTCTCTCATCGATGTTTCTAGCTCTCTATCTCTCTCCCTTCCTCTCTGTGAAAAATCAATAAAATATATTTAAAAAAAAAGAAGAATGTTGTGTTTAATAAAATTACCCTTTAATACTACCAAAATCTGCTTTCATTTTGTTAAATGTCATTTTTTTCAAACAAATACTTGTGAGAGTAATGTATTCAGTTACCAATCCAAAGAAGAAAGGGACCTGTACATTTCTCAGATGATGTGAAATAGAATATTTTAAAACATTCTGTCAATCACTGTAGCATACTAACGATACAGCCCTAAATATTTTAATTGATGACATTCAAAAGGAACTTCCATATAATCCATCAAGTTCTAATTCATTTTTAATTTTATTTTAGAGAGGGAGAGAGGGAAACACACACACACAAATACTGTACACACACCCATCAATCAATCAGCCACCTCCTGTACCCCCCAACTGGGGATCGAAACTGCAACCCAGGCATGTGCCATGCGGGGAATGAAACCCAAGACTTCCTGGTGCATGTCACAATGCTCCAACCAACCAGGCCAGGACAAGTTCTAATTCATGACAAGCCTGGGAAAACCACATTGTGCGCCAATTCCTTAAAAACCCAAGAAATTACTTACATATCTTTCTAAAAAAGGAACCAAAATAAGTGCTGAATATAACAGCCAGTGAGACTCCACAGAGTTCTCTAGTTCAATGGTTGTCAAAGTGTGGCCCACGGACCCCCGGGGGTGACTGAGACTCTTGCAGGAGGTCTATAAAATCCAAGCTATGTTCATAATAATACGACGACATTACTTACCCTTTTCACTGTATTGACATTTGCACAAAAGGTGCACCAGTGGCACAAATGCAATGGTGGATAAAACTGCTGGCGCCTTAGCACAACCCAGTGGCATCAAGAGTGTAATAGCAGTCATTGTATTTTTCACTACCACACACTTATTTAAAAAAAGAAACAGAAAAAAAAGAAAAGCTAGTTTCATTTAAGAATGTCTTTGATGAAAGAATTAAAAAATTATTATCCTTAAACCTCAATCTTGAGGACACATCTTTTTAATATTCAATGTGACAAAGGGAAAGTATACATAAAATGTTTCTGCTGCATACCAATGGGTTTTCATGTAGCAGAATAAAAAGTTCAGGTGTGGTTTCAGATTTTATGTTGCAACTAGCCTTCACGAAACTATTAATTGCCAAAGAAGTATTGAAGAAGAATATTCACAATTACTTGAAAAGGCTATTAAAATATTACTGTTTTTCCAATTATATATCTGTGTGCCGATGAATTTTATTCATACATTTCAATCAGAATAACACATGGTAATGGATTGAATACAGAAGTATAGCCCTGCCCCCAAATCCTCGGGTTTTGAATTAGCAGATTCAACCAACCATGGACTGAAAATATTCAGAAAAATATGTTACATTGTTACTAACACATACTATGTAGTAAGGCTTATAATGGCTGTCTCTATACTGAACACATACAGACTTTTTACTTGTCATTATTCCCTAAACAATACAGTATAACAACTGTTATTTAGCATTTACATTGCACTAGGTATCATAAGTAATCTAGAGATCAGAAAGTACACAGTAGGATGTGCACAGATTATATACAAATACTATGTATGCCATTTTATATAGGGACTTGAGCATCTGCTGATTTTAGTATGCATGGGGGTGGAGGATGTGTACTAAAACCAATCCCCCATGGATACTGAGGGGCAACTGTATGAGAATCCAGCAGTACTCCAGGAAGCCAGATATTAGAGATGTAGCCCCCAAAATGCTACTTCAGCAAATTTTTGTTTTGTCTTGGAATGTTTTTTAATAAAAATGTTTCTAATGTTTATAATGACTGTTATTTTTTTTAAATATATTTTATTGATTTTTTACAGAGAGGAAGGGAGAGAGACAGAGAGTTAGAAACATCGATGAGAGAGGAACATCGATCAGCTGCCTCCTGCACATCTCCTACTGGGGATGTGCCTGCAACCCAGGTACATGCCCTTGATCGGAATCGAACCTGGGACCTTTCAGTCCGCAAGCCGACACTCTATCCACTGAGCCAAATCAGTTTCGGCAATAATTACTGTTATTTTAAATGAATTTAAACACATTCTAAAAATTATGCTATAATTTCTTTTAAAAAATGTTCTCATTGATTTTTAATTAATTAATTAATTAATTTCAGAAAGAAAGAAAGAGGGCGAGAGATAGAAACATCAATGCTGAGAGAGAATCATTAATAGACTGCCTCCTGCATGCCCCCTACCGGGGATAGAGCCTGAAACCCGTGCACATGCCCTGACGGGAATCGAACCCAGGACCCTTCAGTCCGCAGGTCCAACACTCTATCCACTGAGCCAAACTGGCTAGGGCTGCTTTAATTTCTAAAAAGTAAATACTGTGGCTAAAATTACATAAATAAAAACTCTTTGGGGTCCTCAATAATATTAAAGAGTATAGAGGGGTCCTGAGGCCAAAGTGAAAACTGCTGCTGTGGCTGATGAAAAACATAACTGGGGAGTCCTGTTCCACCTCACACACAGCAGGAACAAACTACCTAATTTACCTTATCTAGCAAGAAATACTTCGGGCTACTATTTGCCATCTGTACATCTCCAATATTGCAATGTAAGACCTAATACATCACTATAAGGTGAGCAGCAGTCACTCCCAGAAACAACTTTGCCAGTCACCTCAGAAACCCTCTCTGTGCCCCACCTCAAACATGACACCTTCCTTCTCTTTCGGTAAATAACCATTACCTTGGCTTTATACTAATCCCTTCTTTGTCATTTTCTTTTTATGATGTGCTTCCCTAGAGACAGCAGTTTAGTTTTGCCTACTAAAAATGTTTTTGGTGTCTTCAGGTTTCTTTTTATACATAGGATTCTCCAGCATCCCTTTCATTTCCATATAATTTATCTATTGAAGAAACCCAGGCTGTGTGATCTATAAGAGTCCCCCAGATTTGAGTTTTGCAGACTGTATCTTCTTAGTACAGTTCAGCATGTTCCTGTTTTTGGTATTTCCTAAAAATTGACAGATGGATCAGGATTGAATTAGATTTAGGTTCTTTCTCCACTACTTTGGCAAGATTATAGGAGACACACAATATCTGATTGTTTCTTTTTGTGATCTTAGGAGCCACTGATACTCTATACCAGTGGTCGGCAAACCGCGGCTCACGAGCCACATGCGGCTCTTTGGCCCCTTGAATGTGGCTCTTCCACAAAATATCACATGCGGGCGCGCACGTACAGTGCGATTGAAACTTCGTGGCCCATGCGCAGAAGTCGGTTTTTGGAAAGGAGATAGACGAAACATGTATACAAGACGAGTGTGGATGAGAGAGTTGGAAGGGGTCGACCTCAGCGAACGTACCTCAATCAGATTGAGGACGTTTTTAGCAAAGGCCAACTTAGGACTACCCTAATTAAGTTAATAACAGTGTACCTACCTATATAGTTTAAGTTTAAAAAATTTGGCTCTCAAAAGAAATTTCAATCATTGTACTGTTGGATATTTGGCTCTGTTGACTAATGAGTTTGCTCTATAGAGATGACGATATCTGTTCAGTCAGTGGGGACTGTAAAATGGTGATGCTTTAATTCTATAATTCTTTTTCACTTATTTGTCGGAATATATTTATAAATTCTGCCCCTCATCTACTATTTCGTTATGTATTGGTTCAGTACATAGAAAAGACACAGGAAATAATTGATTCTTCTCCTTTACCAGTTTTTGAGATAATGAATTGGTTTCCTGCCATCATCTGAAGGTCACCAGGCATTCTTATTTTTAAAATATAATTAAGAGTTAATTAATTTAAACATAGTTGATAAACCTCTCTGTCCAATTTTCAAACAGCACAAAACTACATTAGATTTAGTTGTGTAACAATCCGTTTTATATGCCTGTAAAGGTACATCTCTGTAGTAAAGGCATTTTTAGTTATAGAAAAGGTTGATAACTATTTAGTTCTTAAAAATATGACAAAATATTTTAAAAATATGATTTTCTTGCCGAAGCTGGTTTGGCTCAGTGGATAGAGCGTCGGCCTGCGGACTGAAGGGTCCCAGGTTCGATTCCGGTCAAGGGCATGTACCTGGGTTGCGGGCACATTCCCAGTGGGAGATGTGCAGGAGGCAGCTGATCGATGTCTCTCTCTCATCGATGTTTCTAACTCTCTATCTCTCTCCCTTCCTCTCTGTAAAAAATCAATAAAATATATATTTAAAAAAATATGATTTTCTTAACACTTATGCTGAGATAAATTCAGATAAAATATTTTAAAAAGTTGTCTGCTTTGGTGATGCTGTTTTTCTGATCCAATATTAAGAAATTATCCATAAAAACCTAGAGACAGTTCATGCTACAATTATTTTATAAGAGTCTTATTCAATTAACGTTTGTTTAAAAAAAAAAACATGACTCGCCCTGGCCAGTGTGGCTCAGTCCGTTAGTCAATCCCGTGCACTGAGAGGTTGCAGATTCAATTCCTGGTCAGGGCACATGCTCCGGTTGAGGACTAGGTCCCCAATAGGGGGCATGCAGGTGGCAACCGATCCATGTTCTCTCCCTCTGTTCCTCTCTCTCTAAAATCAATAAAAACATACATATATTTTTAAAAAATGACTCAATTGTTGAAACTAATTACTCTAAAGTAACTTTAAAAATAAAAAAAGTTATCACTTGAAAATCATGGGCACATTCTATAGGCAATGCCTACATCCATCTATTTTTAAGTTACAAAGAATATATAACAAAATAAAAATAAAAGGGCTGCCGAAACCGGTTTGGCTCAGTGGATAGAGCGTCGGCCTGCGGACTGAAAGGTCCCAGGTTCGATTCTGGTCAAGGGCATGTACCTGGGTTGCGGGCACATCCTCAGTGGGAGATGTGCAGGAGGCAGCTGATCGATGTCTCTCTCTCATCGATGTTTCTAACTCTCTATCTCTCTCCCTTCCTCTCTGTAAAAAATCAATAAAATATATTTTAAAAAAAATAAAAATAAAAGGGCTAAAAATAAAATCATCTCTTTTTATTATCAACTTTTAAGTTTCCAAAACAGAAGTGTTTTTCATGTGCCCAGTCACAAAAGTTATGTAGATAAAATTCTTGTTTTTACAAAATGAGATAGGAATAAGACTTTCCCAAAAGATATTTTCCATACTGGCAAGCAATTACCATAAAAAATTTTAAGTATAATAAGAGATTTAAATGCTCATGCTCCTCATTCTCACTAAATACACACAAGACCTCAACCAGTATAGAGAACAATGTTTTGAATATGGGATCCTCAGATATAGTCTCAGTGTTCCATGAGTTCTCTGAGAATTTCATAATGATGCTTTCATTTTAATGACTGTATAAAAAATAATACAATAATATTTTAGATTATCTGGCTGACAATCTTAATATCAACTATTGCCTCATGATTTTAGTGCTCACATATGTGTTTAGGGATATACTGGTACCAAATATGCTTTAATAACTGAGGTCTAATAAAAGGACTTGGTTTCCCAGTTCCTTGAGAGCTTGTCTGGGGGTTCTAGCAGGGGAGCGAAGCTACTCATATACCCTTGACCGAAGACCAGTCCTCTTCTGTGGGGGTGAGGGGGGGGCGGTCGTCCTCTTCGACCGAGCGCGCAGCTTCGGGAGGGACGCACATGGATCGGTGAGGGAGGAGGGGGACACCCGCCTAGCCAGCCAGATCAGCCGAATCAACCCTGGCGATCAGTGGGGTGACAGATGTCGCAGCCAGATCGCCCTCACATCCCCAGTTCCTTGAATGCAGAAAAAGGGTGGGAGAACTGGGTCATCGCATGGCACATAGCAGTACTAGCATGCTGAACTCAATAAAGAACTTACAAAAATGTCTTAATAGGTACAGGGGTTCTTATTGGGGTGATGAAAGCCACTGAGTTATTTACTTTAAAAGTGCTAAATTTTATGTTATGTGAATTTTATCTCAATAAAAAGAGAACTTGGACCATAGCAGTCACTATTATAGATAGCATATTAAATGTATGTTGCCAATTTGAATATAATTAGTTTTGTGGTTTGTTTTAAATTTGTAGCTTCATTTATAGTTGCATAAGAGTGACAACCCTGTGGAAATTATGCCTAGTTTTATGTTTGTTAATATTTGTTCCATTAGAACCAAAATAATTCAAATCAATACTGGGGATCTGTGAGACACCATTTTCAACTTTAAAATGGGCTACTTATTAAGAAAGTTTGAGAAAAACTGATATGAAAGACTCGTAAACACTATCCACATCTTATTTCTCTGAAACTATAGTAATAAAAAATGGGAACATATTAGAAATTTTATATCTTCTTTATAAATTACTCCAAGACCTTTGAAGGTTCTTATTTACCCATATAATATTTCTACTTGTAAAAACTGAATTACCACCCAGCAAACATGGTTGAGTGTCGAGCTATGAACCAGGAGGTCATGGTTCGATTCCTGATCAGGGCACATGCCTGCGTTGTGGGCTCAATCCCCAGTATGGGGTGTTGCAGGAGGCAGCCGATCAGTGATTCTCTCTCATCATTGATGTTTATCTCTATCTCTCTCTCTGAAATCAATAAATATATTTAAAAAACCAAATAAACCCCTTCCCCCCAAAACACACACACCTGAATTACCAATTTAAAGATAGCAGCTGCTAAACAAATATACATTGCTTTAAAAAATGAACAAAGGTACTGAGAAACAGAAATGCAGGTTTCCGCATTGGTCCCAGGATACTTCAGTTTCTGCTTGATCCTCTACAATTAAACATAGTTACTAGTAACTTCTAGTGGTTCTAGTGAGCATTTTAGTAATTAATAAACTCAAAAAAGGAATACCCTCCCTGATCTGACAATTGGTAACCTGTAGATAGGGACAGTGCAGTGACAGGAACAGTGATGGGATTAGGAAGGAACTATCTAAGAGCTAGAATCCTAAGGAACTAGATAAGCATAGTTTGAAAAGTATACTAGCTCAGCTCCTGTAGGGTCGGCCAGCAAAACATCAGTTGCAAGTCTTCCCTGTTATATTTCAGTACTAAGAGGTTTAATCTTCTTGGTAGTAGAGAAATCAAGTGTTTCTGTCTGAGACATATAAAAAAATGTTTTAAAAAGCAAAAAAATCTACAAAGTAAAAAAACAACAACCAATAGTTTAAGGCCAATTCAATCATGTTTTGGAAATACATTTAATAAATCCAAATAAGATTCATTCATTCAAACAATATAAATTTGTGTACACTTTATGGTGATGGATTTTATAATCTACCAATGATTATGTAAATTACAGATGTTATAGTAACATTTTTCTCCCATGTTGAAAATTCCAGGAGAAATGCAAGTTTGAAATTTTTTGAGCTCTTATTGTGCTAGGCATTTAAGAATATAGTATAATTTTGGAACTCATAGATTTGATTAATCAAAGTCTGAGTCTGTCAAGGTTGATGACAGAGTAAGTTACTATTTTGCTGAGGCTGATATGTAGTAACAAGGCACTTATGTAGGTCGTGCATAGTCTAGTTAAGCACTCAACATTTACCTCGAAACTCCCATTTCACCCTCAAAACCATCCAATGTAAAGTAGATATTACTCCCTCTTTTCAGATGAAAAAACAGAAAATTCTATCTATAGAGCAGTGAGTTTTTCATATCGACTACTTATGGAATCATAAATAAAAGACATGCCAATTTGGGAACTGCCAAGTTAAACAAAGCAAAAATCATTTTTAAACTGAAGAATTTCTAAGAGTCCTTCAATATGCTAATGCACACCAGGAATTTTTGACAGAGATACAATATGTAGTTTCCCAACTTCTAAGACCAAACAATCCTTTTGTGAGTGGGGAACAGGTGATAGACCAATGAGTTATGAAATACTTAGGAAATAATGCCATTGTGATCTCACAAAACTTGAAGATTCATTAAAGTTTGGGAATTAATTTTCATTACAGTCTGTTGGTTAGGACAGGCATCATACATAATCATTCTTTATAGGGCAGGAATCTAGTGATTTGGACTTTATAAAGGATTGCAGATTCAAGATTCAATAGCCTTTATGAAACAAAAGGTCAAAATTGTTCTGTTGATTATATCTTCCAGACATAAAGAGAAGTCATGGTGGAAGAAATAATTACCAACGATCCCTAAATGACTGCTAATCAGAATCACTTGGGGATGCTCTTAAAAAAATCAAATTGCTATAGCCAAATAGGAAAAAAAAAAAAAATCAAATTGCCAAATCAAGATTCTGATTCATTAGGGTGAGGGGGGTCCTGGTGATTCTAATAGAGGTAGGGTTAGGAGACAGAGGGAAGAGACTAGAGCCGTGGTTGGCAAACTGCGGCTCATGAGCCACATGCAGCTCTTTGGCCCCTTGAGTGTGGCTCTTCCTAAGCCTTAGGAGTATCCTAATTAAGTTAATAACAGTGTACCTACCTATATAGTTTAAGTTTAAAAAATTTGGCTCTCAAAATAAATTTCAATCGTTGTACTGTTGATATTTGGCTCTGTTGACTAATGAGTCTGCCGACCACTGGACTAGAGAGCTTGGCTTTCAAGAGGATGGGACAGAAAGGCAAATGCCTCCAGCTGCCATCTCAGAATGGAGTCAAGAAACAGTAAGGCCCTGACTGGTTTGGCTCAGTGGATAGAGCGTCGGCCTGTGGACTGAAAGGTCCCAGGTTCGATTCTTCGATTCCGGTCAAAGGCATGTACCTTGGTTGCGGGCACATCCCGGGGGGGGGGTGTGTGTGTGTGTGTGTGTGTGCGCGCGCGCACGCGCGCGCAGGAGGCAGCTGATCAATGTTTCTCTCTCATCGATGTTTCTATCTCTCTCCCTTCCTTCTGTAAAAAAAATCAATAAAATATATTAATAAAAAAAAAGAAACAGTAAGCCATGGACCATAACCATGAGAATTGGGTAACCTTTGTATCTGTAGTATATATTGCAGAATTGTATGATTGGAATAGATGAGATTTAGGCTTTAATTCCTACTCCATAACTTACTATTTGTGTGAAATTGGGCAAGTTATTTAATCTTTCTGTGCCTCAGTTTTCTTACCTATAATATGAAGTACTTAGCAAAGTGTCTGATATGTGTTAAGAGCTCAATATACACTGTCATTATTATTCCTCGTCAGTCTTCCAGTAGTGATTAGGAGTAAACCTGTTAGTGGGAGGGAGAGCCTTATGATACTATTTTAGGAGGAACCAGTACATAAAAATGTTTGGAAGCCTGGCTGGCGTGGCTCCGTGGCTGAGCATCGACCTATGAACCAGGAAATCACGGTTCAATTCCAAGTCAGGGCACATGCCTAGGTTGTGGGCTTGATCCCCAGTGTGGGGGAATGCAGGAGGCACCCGATCAGTGGTTCTCTCTCATCATTGATGTTTCTATCTCTCTCTCCCTTTCCCTTCCTCTCTGAAATTAATAAAATATATGAAACAAAACAAAAAAGAAAAAAATATATATATTAAAAAAATGTTTTGGAAAAGAAAACCCCAGGGTACAGAATGAGATGGGGCAAGTAACAAAAGTGAGGAAAGAAGACTGAGCCCCTGGTATTTGTAGAAATTGGACAGAGAAAGAGAAAGAAAGATCCTGCCCATAATACTCCCTACAGGGACTCTGCATGAGCATGAGAGAAGCCATGATTTAATTAGGAGGAAGTTCCAATGTCCCAAACAATCTCAATACCCCAGACAACATTTTACATAAGAAAACTAAAGTTCTGATGGTTAAAGTTATTTGCCCAATGTTACACTGCTATTACATTAATTAAAATTTAGATATTGCTTCAAATCCAATGCACCTTCCACTGAACCATACTGTCTGAAAAAAATTCTTCGTTAAGTCCTATCTCTCAGAAAGAAGAGGCCAAGTTATTTGGTGAAAATAAATACATACCAACAAATACATAGTTAGGTCTATTTAGTGGAAAAGGGAATATTGGCAAGAAACCTGTTTAAGAGCTTAATACTAGAATTTTAATCCTGGCACTCACTGATTGTGAGACTTTGCTTGTCTGGGAGAAGCTTGCACCTTGAAATAAAAACCAAAATAATGTATTTGATAATAACGTATTTTGAACCTATTTATAAACTAGGTTTTGATTTCTGGTTCCAGCAATATGGCAAAGTAGCTAGCTCCAAAACCCCTAACATAAACATCTAATTATTCCAGAGAAGGAAGGCAGGAAAGAGGAAAGGAAGGGAGGAAGAGAGAGAGTGAGGGAGAGAGGGATAGGAAAGCTCCTTACTTGAGTCTGAGGCTAGTATAATCTTATACCAAAAACAGACAAGGGAAGAGCATAGAATGACAAAGGAATATTACAAGACAATTTTTATGAACAGTTAAAAAAATTCCAAATAAAATATTAGCAATCCAAATCCAAAAAAAATAAATTTAACAAGCTGATCCTAAAATGTACATGGAAGATAAAAAGGACCAAGAATAATAAAGACCATTTTGAAGAAGAATAAGTTTGGGAGCACTTGCCTTACAAGACACCAAAATGATCATAAAGCTACATTAATTAAGACGGTATGATATAGTGAGTGTAGTGATAGAGAAATAGACCAATGAAACAGAGCACCCAAAAGAAAGCTTCTTATATCACAGACTAGAGGTCCACTGCATGAAATTCGTGCACAGGTAGGGTCCCTAGGCCTGGCAGGCAATCAGGGATGCTAGGGGCCTTCCTTCCCCTGGCTGCTGGCCAGGGCCTTCCTTTGTTCCGCATGGCCCCCTGGCGATCAGCGCACATTATAGCGAGTGGTTGAACTCCCGGTCGGTTGAACTCCCAAGCAGACAATTTGCACATTAGCCTTTATTATATAGAAGGATATGGCAATACAGACCAGTGAAGAAAGCTGAGTGAACTATACAATAAACATGGTTGGGAGAATCCATTGGGAAAAAGTGAAATTAGACCTCTACCCCAAACTGAATTTCAGTAGGTAACATTGAAAGTATGATAAAAATATAAGTTTTTACTTTCCCCATAAATAGAATGATTTAACCAAAGGACATTAAATGTTCTTCTAGAAAACAATTTGATTCTCTATAAATACTAGAATAAATGTTCCAGCTAACTAAAACTAAAATTACAAGGTTATATATTATAGTACAACTAGAGGCCAGGTGCACAAAAATTTGTGCACTTGGCGGAGAGGGGGGTTTCCACAGCCCGGCCTGTGCCCTCTCGCAGTCTGGGACCCCTCGGGAGATAACGACCTGCTGGCTTAGGCCCGCTCCCAGGTGGCAGAGGGCAGGCCCAATCCCTAGGTGCAGCCCCTGGTCGGGCTCAGAGCAGGGCCGATTGGGGAGTTGGGGCACTGCCCCTGTCATGCACAGAGCAGGGCGGATCGGGAGGTTGCGATGCCATCCTCAGTCACGCTCAGGGTAGGGCCGATTGGGGGGTTGGGGCACCGCCCTCTGTCACACTCAAGGCAGGGTTGATGGGGAGGTTGTGGCACCACCCCCTGTCACGCACAGAGCAGGGCCCATCAGGGGGTTGGGGAGCTCCCTAATGTCACTCACAGAGCAGGGCCTATCAGGAGGGTTGGGGCTCTGTACCCTGTCACACACAGAGCAGGGCCGATAGGGGAGTTGGGGCCCCGCCCCCTGTCACACACAGGGCAGGGCGGATCAGGGGTTTGGGGTGCAGCCACTGTCACACTCAGGGCAGGGCCGATGGGGAGGTTATGGCTCTATCCCATCACACACAGAGCAGGGTCCGTGGGGGAGGGAGGGTTGGGGTGCCGCACCCTGTCACACACAGAGCCGCAGGGCGATCAGGGGGTTTGGGCGCTGCCCCCTGTCACGCTGATCCCGGTGCTGGGAGGCCTCGTGGCTCCGCTGATCCTGGTGTTGGGAGGCATATTACCCTTTTACTATATAGAATAGAGGCCTGGTGCATGGGTGGGGGCTGGCAGGTTTGCCCTGAAGGGTGTCCTGGATCAGGGTGGGGGTCCCCACTGGGGTGCCTGGCCAGTCTGGGTGAGGGGCTGAGGGCTGTTTACAGGCTGGCGGGTGACTGAAGCTCCCAAGTGCTCCTTTTTTTCTTTTATTCTGGGCCAGCTTTAGCTCTGGCTCCAGCTCTGAGGCCTCTGCTGCTGAAAGCAGGTATCTGGTTTGTTTGGGTTCTACAATCGAAACACTGTATCAACACCAGCTCTGCGATCCCGGCTGGCTGAAAGCAGGTTTCTGGGGTTTTGTTTAGCTTCTATATTTGTTAACAATGTTTCAAACTGCAAGCTCAGAGGCCGGCAAGGCAGGCGGGAACGTTGGAGTCCTCTGTCACTGAAGCAAGCAAACCTCATGTTAGTTTCAAGCTGCCTGGCTGCCGGCCGCCATCTTGGCTGGCAGTTAATTTGCATATTGCCCTGATTAGCCAATGGGAAGGGTAGCGGACATACAGCTAATTACCATATTTCTCTTTTATTAGATAGGATAAGAAATATATAAACACACATACATATGCACTACATACCAGTACAAGTAAATGCACATAAAAATAGTATAGTCCTTATAGATTACAAATTACCATGGGAAAAAGGGTATTTTTATTAATTCAAATGCCCATATTTTAGTCATATCATTTTTCATGACATAATTCCAACAAACAGCCAAACTGAAAAGTAGGAAGAAATAAAAAGTACATGTATAATCATGATCTACTTTATGGTGCATTTCCACCTTTTTGCTATCACACCTCTGTCCCTGCAACTGAAAATTAGAATCAAGATGCTACACACAGTTTTATTCCTTGTTTTTTCCATTTAAATTGTGAGATGATAATTTTCATAAATCACTCAAATCTCTGACCATCTGTTTTGAACGCCTGCCTAGCCATCCATCACATTCTAGTACATGCTAATCTCTAGCCTCAGCTCCTCCTTTGGTTCACTAAGCTTTGGTCAGGATGATCTCTTCCAGTCTGTGAGGAGAGGTCTTCCTCACCATAGAGTGGTTACACAAGCCATTTCTTTTTGTCTGGTATACTGTCCCTTTCTTCCCCCTACATCCCCACCTAATAATAAAAATAAGAAATCGGCACTCTGAAAATCCTATATAATAAAAGCCTAATATGCAAATCGACCAAACGGCAGAAGGACCAGTCGCTATGACGTGCACTGACCATCAGGGGGCAGATGCTCAATGCAGGAGCTGCACCCAGCCTGCAGGCCCCAGGCCAGCCAAGGCGCGTGCCAGCGGGTCCCCCTGATCGCCCTGCAGAGGGAGGCGACTGGTGGCGGCAGGGGTGGGGCTAGTGAGCGGGTGGCGCCAGGCCGGCCAAGGCAGGTGTCAGCGGGGGCCTCCTGATCACCCTGCTGGTTGCCCCACAGATCGACCCTGATCGCCGGCCAGGCTAGGGACCCTACCAGTGCACGAATTTTGTCTACCGGGGCCTCCAGTGTTATAATATACCCCCTTTTCTTCATATCATTTATCACAATTTTTAGACATGCATTTATTGGTACAATTTGTTAAGTATCTGTAAGCAAGGATCATGCCTATTTTGTTCTTTGCCTTATCTCTAGTATTTAGCACAGAATCTGTTCCATATAAGTGAAATATATAATTACAAAAACCATTTTCTTGTTTAAATCTACTGTTGTCTAAACCTTCCTTAAGCATGTTTACTTGCAAATTTTCTTTAATTGTGCTAACTGTATAATAAAATTATGATTTTAATAGTAGGAAAAGTTAAATTTCTTATCTCTAAAAAACAATATACAGCTAGTTATCCTCCAAAACTATTGATATGAAGGCATATCAATATTTTAAATTGTATCATCACACTCTAAAATTCTTACTATCTTAAAAAATTATGTGATTCTAATTCCATTTCATTAACCTGATAACTGTATTATTTTGATTACCATGGACACGTAATATAATTGTTGCATTCATAAATAAAACATTCTAAATATTCAGTGGTGGATAAACAAAAACAATGCATTTGGTGGAGAAATGTTAATTGGCTTTAAAATGCTTTCTTAATACACCCACATAAATAAAAATGTAACATTAAACAGGAAGTTACTGTTGTACATTATTGGAATAGCTGTCTGTTTAAAAACAGGAGTCCGGACAATATTCCAATTTTAAACAAACCTATATTTGTGATTGAAAAATAATGATTTCTATACCCCACAGCCTTGAATTAGAGGAGTTTGCAGACTACAGCACATCACTACTAAATAATAGTAACAACGATAACATCATGATATCCAGCAAAAGGAGGAAGATATTTCAATAGTTTTCTAAAACCACAGAATGTGAAGTGCAACTATAATCCTGACAGTGAAGTGTTATAGTATATACCACAGGCCAATTAATACTTTCTTGCCCTATTGCCATGCATCCTTGAATCTCTAAGTCAAGGTATATATTAAATACACATTACAGCCAACTTTCTTTGAATGACCCCATTTTGTGTGTTATTTCTTTATACCTGTACTATATACCTGTATATCACAGGTATAAAAAATGAACAACCTATAGTTTCTGAGTCTAGCTCAAACTAAATATTCTGATATGTTAAGTGAGCATATCCTCTTGGCCTGACAGTCTAACTATTGATAATAAACGTTTAAAAATTTGCTGGTAAGAATGAAAGAAATTTTAAGAAATAAAGGTATAAAGAGGACAGTGAGTTTTTACTCATGTAAAAATTTACTTAAGATTTTTAAAAATTGATTTTGAGAGAGAGGAAGGGAGAGGGAGAAAGAGAAACGACCAATGTTTCAATTGGCTGCCACTTGCGCGTACCCTGATTGGGAATTGAACCTGAAACACCCAACCAACTGAGCCACACCGGTCAGGGCAAGCCTAAAAATTTAGAAGAAAGCTCCTCAGCTCTCCTTATCTCTTTTCTCATGAGAAAACCCCCCAAACACTGTATGAACTCCTTTGGAAGACTCATCAAAAAAGCATAAGAAACTCAAAACAGAACATTAAAAGAAAAAGGATAAAAACAATCACGAATACTTAATCTTGGAACCTTGAACTTTGATTCAGAGAAGTAAAGAATTCAGACTTCCATATTTACCTCTGACAAGTAAAAAAGAGTATTAAGTAAATGTTTTTTTTAAGAAGTTTTGGGATACATGTCCCATACATGCTGGTTTTCTGATTCTCTGGAATTCTAAAATTTTTTTCCTTAACAGTTTCATAAAATACCAATTTGTCTTTGAAGTTTATACTTCTATATAACCTATGAAAAATGCTTTCCAGGAGCTCATCAAGTCAACAAATAAGGAGGATCAAGCAAGTTGTGAAATTCAAGATTTAGAAGAAGAATCTTCTAATAGAATGGAAGGTTTAAAAAAAGAAATATTTTCTGGATACCCCTCAAACACTAGCTATGAAGGGACAAAGAAAAACTAATCTGGTTTTCCAAAAGTTAAAGATGGGACTGGGAGACAAAACAAACCAAGTGCAAATTAAGTAGATTTAATTTTAATTGCCTAACAATAAAGAAAAAAGCATTTTACTCCTATTGCTAACAGAATCTGAGGCTCTTCCAGCAAATAGGCTAAAATAAAATATTGGATTTTCACTCAAGTTTTACAGTTGCTAAGTCTTAATAATAAATAATGTAGGTGTATATGAGCAACTAACATTTTACATATTTACAACATCTGATGGCTATTGAAATGGGCTTTCACTATGAAAATGTGAGTTCTAACCAAGGTCAGGAACAGGTGAACAGTTGCCTACCAGACATTTCCACTCAAATGTATACAAGCACCTCACAATCTGTATATTGGAGACTGACCTTACTATCTTTTTTTTCAACATCCTGGTCATTCATTCACTCTCCTTAGCTGCCCAGAAATGTGAGAGCCTGCCTTCTCACTTTGCACATTCAACTGTCATCCAAATTCCACCAAGTGTAACTTCTTTAACAGCCATGTCCTGTTCTCCATCTTCACAGTTATTAACCTTGGCTCCAGTCCCAGTTAATTCTTGTCTGGACTACCGCTTCATCTCTTACTTTGTCCACATTCAATCGATTTTCTACACCATCGCCATCATAATGTGATTATTCTGTCATGCTACTTAAAAAACCTTCAACTACACATCTACAATACAAATTTTTTAGCAAGATATAAATTCTTCATTTCTGGTCCCTTCCTATCATTACAATCTCATGTCTTGCTCCTCTAATTCCAATACAGCAACAATATTTATTTATTTTTTATTTATTTATCCATTCTCACCCAAGGATATGTTTAGTGATTTTTAGAGAGAGAGAAAGAAAAACATGAATATGAGAGAGGAAACATCACTAAGTTGTCTGTCTAATGCTCCCCAACTGGATACCAAATCTGCAACCTAGGTATGTGCCCTGACCAGTAATTGAACCCACAACCTTTTGGTGTATGGAACGACGTTCCAACCAACTGAGCCACCTGGCCAAGGCATACAGCAGCGATATTTAATTACTTTAACTTTCCTGGAATGTTCCAAGGACATATACAATTTTGTTTATGTGTTCTTTCTGCCTGGTATGCTACTGATTATCAACCTAGAGAATATTACCACATCAGTTAAGATCTGGCTTAGTCATTCAGCACTTTAAGAAGTATTTCCTGGCTCTCCAAAGGAGGACTGACATTTGTGTCTCATTATGTTCTATGCATACATGTGTCATATCACCTATGTCACTCTATACCCTTATTGGTATACATTTCTAGCTAATGAAATCCTTGAGCACAAATGCTGTGCCTGTTCACCGTTATATTTCCACTGCCTAGCAACCTGGCACACAGTGCACAATGGAAAACTATCAATCAGATGAAGAAATGTCTACTGGCAAGTATATTTAGTTGTGAGTTCTTTACCTCACTACATCAAGAGGCTGATACTATTATAAATAATACTATCCTGTCAAAGCAGCAAGTAGTTGACACATTTAGGGTGCATATGAGAGATATCAGGTCAATTTGATAATGTGACAAAATTTGTTTGAAACCAGAAATAATAGTTGTTTAAAAATGTACCTTTCACTGGCCCTGGCCGGTGTGGCTCAGTTGGTTGGAGCATAATCCTGTACACCAACAGGTGGCCGGTTTGATCACCAGTTGGGGCGTGTGTGGGAGGCAACCGATAGACGTTTCTCTTTCTCTCTTTCTTTCTCTCTCTCTCTCTCTCTCTCGCTCAAAAAAAAAAAAAAAATCAGTAAAAAAAAAAGAAAAAGAAAAGAAAGTACCTTTCTGGAAGTCTCTGAAATATCCCTTCATTATACATTTCCTTATTCTCAGTGTTAACTGGTATGTTTATTTTTTTATTTTATTTTAAATTTATTGTTGAAGGTATTACAGATGCCCTACATTTCCCACCCCTTTGCCCCATGCGACCCAGCTCCTATGCCACCCCAGGTCTTCCCCACACTAGTGTCTGTGTCCTTGGACTACACATATAGCTTCTTTGGTTAATATCTTCCCACCCTCTCCACCCCCCACCCCTCTGAGATCTGTCATTATGTTCCAAGCATCCATGTCTCTGGACCTATATTATTCGTTAGTTTATTTTGGTCATTAGATTCCATATATAAGTGAGATCATGTGGTATTTATCTTTCTCTGTCTTATTTAACTTAACATAATACTCTCCAGGTCATCAATGCTGTTGCAAAGGTAAGATTTCCTTCTTCTTTCTTTTATGGCTGAGGAGTATTCCGAGTGTAAACGTTC
>NW_006383009.1:1038000-1038340 GCF_000327345.1 Myotis davidii
CCCTGGTGTTGAATGAGTTCTTTGTATACTAGGTATACCAGCTAATAATGCGATTTTTTTCAATAGATGGAGTTACAGATATGCTGATATATATGCGATTTGATATGTATTCTATTTTGTTGTATTGACAGCACGCTTCAAAACTTCATTATGTCAAATTTGCTGAAGGTGTTAACATCATAGATATTTTTACGCTTAAAAATGTCAAATTTTGTGCCAAAAAAAGAGCATTTGCATGGAGTTTTAATTCATTATTTTGAAGAAAAAGTTATCATATACTTCAGGAAGCTCATCTCAAGATACTTGAGAACATTTAAATGCTTTAAAATGCTTTAAATGC
>NW_006383009.1:1038752-1050325 GCF_000327345.1 Myotis davidii
ACCCACAAAATCAGGGGCCAGGAAAGTTAGACAAAATCTGGTTGGATACCAATCAGTGAATCCCCTGGGACCCCACCAGCAGCAAATGTGCTAGGGCCGTGGTCGGCAAACCGTGGCTCGTGAGCCACATGCGGTTCTTTGGCCCCTTGAGTGTGGCTCTTCCACAAAATACCACGTGCGGGCGTGCACGTACAGTGTGATTGAAACTTTGTGGGCCATGCGCAGAAGTCAGATTTCAGAAAGGAGATAGAGGAAACAAGTATATAAGATGAGTGTGGATGGGAGAGTTGGAAGAGGTCGACCTCAGCGAACGTACCTCAATCAAATTGAGGACATTTTTAGCAAAGGCCAGCTTAGGAGTACCCTAATTAAGTTAATAACAATGTACTTACCTATATAGTTTAAGTTTAAAAAATTTGGCTCTCAAAAGAAATTTTAATTATACTGTTGATATTTGGCTCTGTTAACTAATGAATCTGCCAACCACTGATCTAGGTCAACCATCAACATCAACTGCAAGGCCAAATCGCTTTGGAAAGAAGACAATGCTCTGCGTTTGGTGGGATCAGGAAGGTGTGGTGTACTATGAGCTCCTAAAACCAGGTGAAACCATTAATACTGATCATTACCGACAACAAATAATCAATTTGAACCACACTTTGATCATGAAGTGCCTAGAATGTGCCAGAAGACATGGCAAAGTAATTTTGCTTCATGATAACGCACCATCACACACCTCTAAACCAGTTAAAGACACGTTAAAAGATCTTGCCTGGGAAGTATTAACCCACCCGCTATATTCACCAGACCTTACTCTTTCAGATTACCATTTGTTCCGATTGCTGGCACACACGCTTTCTGAGTAGCACTTCAAAACATACGAAGAAGTGGAAAATTGGGTCTCTGAATGGTTTGCCTCAAAACAAGGAAAGTTCTATTGGGATGGTATCCACAAATTACCTGAAAGATGGGGGAAATGTGTAGCTAGCAATGGACGTTACTTTGCATAAAGCACTTTTGATGTTTCTCTTGAAATTATCGTGTTTTCTTAGATTACAAAATCTGTCATTATTAACCGGTACACCTAGTATTGTAAAAATTAACCCCTTATCAGATATATCACTGGTGAATATGTTCTCCCATACAGTGGTTTCTTTTTCATTGTACATTTTCATATATGGTATAGCCCAGTAGTTGCCAACCGGTGGTCTGAAAGGTTGGCAACCGCTGGTATAGCCTATTGCTCTTGGGCTAGGAACCTGCAAAACATGTTACTGTATTAAATACTGTAGGCAATTGTAACACGATAGTATTTGTGTATCTAAACATAGAAAAGGTGCAGTAAAAATCCTATATAATAAAAGGGTAATATGCAAATTGACCATACAGTGGAACGACCGGTCGCTATGATGCACACTGACCACCAGGGGTCAGACGCTCAATGCAGGAGCTGCCCCCTGTTGGTCAGTGCTCTTCAGGGGGAGCACTGCTCAGTCAGAAGCCCAGAAGCCCAGAAGCTGGGCTCACGGCTGGCGAGTGCAGCAGTGGTGGTGGGAGCCTCAGACAGCACCTATGACTGCATCAAGAACCTTGCTTGGGCCCTAAATAGTTTGGCTCAGTGGATAGAGCGTCAGCCTGCAGACTCAAAGGTCCCAGGTTCGATTCCGGTCAAGGGCATGTACCTTGGTTGCGGGCACATCCCCAGTGGGGGTTGCGCAGGAGGCAGCTGGTCGATGTTTCTCTCTCATCGAGATTCGTGCACTGGGGGGTGGGAGGTGTCCCCTCAGCCCGGCCTGAGCTGTCCTCACACATGGAGCTGTCCTCTCTTATGATAACAATGGCTTCTTCTGGAAAACCTCCAGAAGGATCTGCCTGAGGCTCTTCTTGAGAAGGTTATCACTCTTTTCAGAAACTTTCCTCATCATAGATTTGCTTATAGGCAGATGATATACCAACAATATCCCTCTCTGTTAATGAAACCTTTCCATGTTAATGTCCATTTTCAAACTTTGTAAGGAGCTTATTGAGGTCTGCAAAAACTGCTAAACCCTTCATTGTAAATTTTTATGGGGGGTGGTCTTCTTTTTCTTCTCCTAGTTTTTTATGTTGCCTCTTCTTCAGTTACACATTCCTTTTCCAATTCCAATGACTCCTCATTAGCCAATTCCTCAGGAATCACCCCCAGAAGCTCTTAAATGTCATCCTTAGGTTAAAGTTGTTTGCCATCTCAACCAGTCTGATTATTGTAGTCTCCTCTTCTTTGGCAAATCCTCTCAAGTCATGGATGGACCTCTTGAGTGCCTTCTTCCAGATGCTATCCATACATTCCTTAGTGACATCACCCCAAGCCCAAGCAAGGTTCTTTTTTTTTTTTAAATGGTTATAACCCATCCAGAATTACATCAGTGTCTTCCTCAGTTGCATCAATAACCTGGGCAAAGGTCCCCCCTCAGGTAAGGAAAGAGAGTTAGAAACATCGATGAGAGAGAAACATTGACCAGCTGCCTCCTGCACACCCCCCACTGGGGATGTGCCCGCAACCAAGGTACGTGCCCTTGACTGGAATTGAACCTGGGACCCTTGAGTCCGCAGGCCGACGCTCTATCCACTGAGCCAAACTGGTTAGGGCCCAAGCAAGGTTCTTGATGCAGTCATAGATACTGTAAACCTTTTAGAATTACATTAGCTTCTTCTCAGGGTTTTCCTCTGTTGCAGCGATAGCCTGTGCAAAGGCCCTCCCAAGACAGTAGGCCTTAAAAGCTGCTGTAACTCCTTGACCTATTAGTTGGTCTGGAGGGAGAAACACCACTTTGATGTTGGGATGAAGATCATCATCAAAAGGAGGATGTCCAGGAGTATTATCAACAACTAGAGGCCCAGAGCATGGATTCATGCATGGGTGGGGTCCCTCAGCCTGGCCTTCGCCCTCTCGCAACCTGGGACCCCCCTGAGGGATGTAGCAGTGCCGAAGCAGCAGGTGGCTGGGTGCAGCTCCGTTGCTGCCTATCCTGGCCCCGCTGCCAGCCATGAGCCTGGCTTCTGGTTGAGCAGCGCTCCCACTGTGGGAGCACGCTGACCACCAGGGGGCAGCTCCTTCCTTGAGCATCTGCCCCCTGGTGCTCAGTGTGCGTCATAGCAACCGGTCATTCTGGTTGTAAGGGTTGCTTAGGCTTTTATATATATAGATAAGCAAACTCTTGAAAAGTATGCTATTCTCTAAACTGTACTTGTCCATTTCCTTGATACAGCAATTCAGGAGAGCATCTTAGAAAAGGAACTGGGTCATCCATGACTTCTTTTTTTTTTTTTTTTTCTTTTTTTTTTATTATTAGTTAAGGTATTACAAATGTGTCCTTATCCCCCCCCCCCATTAACCCTCACACACACTCATGCTCCCATCCCCCTGTTGTCCATGTCCATTGGTTTGGCTTATATACATGTATACAAGTCCTTCGGTTGATCTCTTCCCCTTTCTTACTGCTCCTGTAGTATAATGGCTGCCTGTGCTTACTGATAAGCTTGAAGGCCTTGGTGTTCTCACTGTGCCAGATCACAATTTGTAGCCTGCAACACTGCCCCCAAGCAAGACTGTCATCCTGTCCTTAAAACCTGTCATTAACTTGGCCTCCTATAGATAGGAGTCCTTTCAGGCATCCAATTCTAAAATAAAGAGGTTTCATCTATATTAAATACTAGAGGCTTGGTGCACAAAAATTTGTGCACTGGTGGGGGAGGGGGTGGAGTGGGGGGTGTCCCTCAGCCCCACTTCTGCCCTCTCACAGTCTGGAACTCCTCGGGAGATAACCACCTGCTGGCTTAGGCCCGATCCTTTGGTGCCTGCCCCACCTCCCCGGGTCGCACACACAGCAGGGCCGATCCGGGGATTGAGGCACCGCCCCGGGTCACGCACATGGCAGGGCTGATCCGGGGGTTAGGGCGCCTCCCTGGGTTGCGCACACGGCAGGGCCAATCCGGGGGTTGGGGCGCCGCCCCGGGTCGGGCCGGGACCCCTCCCCCCCAGGATCGCAGATAGCAGGGCAAGCGGGATGGAGCTGTCCTGCCCTGCCTGCAGTATGCAAACTAGCCGCCATCTTTGTTGGCGGTTAATTTGCATATCACGTTGATTGGCCCATGGGAGGCGTAGCAAAGGTACGGTCAATTACCATGTTTGTCTATTATTAGATAGGATTTGCTCTAGCAAGTAATTTTCCTCCACAATCAGCTTATCCAGAGTTTCAAAAACTTCTTCACCTGCCTTCATTTGCACTCACAGACTCACCACTTACTTTCATAAGATACGAGTATCCTATATAATAAAAGCCTAATATGCAAATCGACCGAACGGCAGAATGACCGGTTGCTATGACATGCACTGACCACCAGGGGGCAGACACTCAATGCAGGAGCTGCGCTCAGACCACAGGCCCTAGGCCAGCCAACATGGGTGCCAGCAGGGCCCCCCAATTGCCCCACTGGTCGCCCTGCAGAGGGAGGCGACCATTGGTGGTGGCGGGAGGCATGGCCAGCCCAGCCAAGGTATGTGCCAGCGGGAGCCCCCTGATCGCCCTGCCAGTCACCCCACAGATTGGCCCTGATCACCAGAGACTCTATCCGTGCACAAATTTCGTGCACTGGGCCTCTAGTCATAAACACTGAGTGGCTAGATCATTATGGCCACCTGATGTTTGTAGGCAAATTAGCTATAATTTCGTGCTGGTTGCTAGAGGGCCAGATCATTATAAATGTCTGAATAGCACAACATACCTAAGTATTGTTGCTGATCAAGTTCATCTTATCATGTTGATGGCGTATCCCAATGGAGATGGCTTCTTCCAACATGGTGTCAGATTCCTCACATCACCTTTCAACATCTCGTGGAGTCAATGCCAAGAAGAAACACCACAGTATTGAAGGCAAAAGGTGGCCCAATGAAGTACTGATGGGATATTCATAATAATCTGGCCACCCAGTGTATAATAAAAGCCTAATATGCAAATTGTCCCTTCGACCGCTTGCTATGATGTGTGCTGACCACCAGGGGGCGGTGCAGCACTGGCAGTGGGCAGCAGTGAAGGCACTGCCGATCCCAACAGGAGCAGGACCGCGGCGGGATGGTGGAGTAGATCAGCGGGCTGTGCCAGGCCAAGGCAGGTGCAAGCGGGGTCCAATAGCCCTGCTGATCACCCCACAGATGGTGACCAGCGCCGGTGGGGGGATGGGGGTGGGGCCTCTGCCCAGCTCCCAGGCGCTGAGGGAGCCAGCAGGACCCAATGACTCAGGTGGAGGGGGGGAGAGGTGCTGCCCAGGGCCCAGAGGTCAGCTGGGACCTGCCCTTCCACATCAGACGCTCGCGCTTCAATCGCTGGCCAGGCCTAGGGACCACACCCATGCACGATTTTCATGCACCAGGCCTCTAGTAATGAATAACAACTCTTAAATCATTTAAAACACCCAGAGCTAGTGGTAAATTCAACACTGTAGTTGGGTCGAACCTTTTCCTTTCAACATTGCAAACAAACTTTTTGCTTTGGCCGTGATCATCATGGTGCTGAGAGGGACATGCTTCAATGTCTGGTCTTCAATCCAGGTCACTAGAAGTTTCTCCATGCCTGAGACCTAGGCCCTTCTTCTTGAATTTTTATTAGTCCATCGCCTTCAATGAAACTGACCCTTTAACAGCTTTTGTCATTTTGTTCTTGTTCTTCAAGACTGTAGATTGTGGTGAAATGGGACATGCCTGACTGGTGAGCAATAACTATCACTGATTTTCCACCTTCATAGTCTGTAATCCCTTTTAATTTTGTTTCCAAGCCAATTATTGTACATGGCCTCTTACTGGCAACATTAGCAGTGGATTCTGTATACTTAGGGGCCATGATACTTAAAACTTTAAGAGCAATAGTATTTAAAAATTAGTAGCTGAAGAGAACTTGGCTTGCTAATGTATCAAACAAACAAAACAACATGAGATTAAATCAAGTACAAGAGAAAATGGTGCGATTCAGAGATGCAGCAAACATGGATGTATGAGACTGCTGCCAGTGTAACATGCCATACTGTTTTACAGCAAACCCTTTCTTTATAAACCCTTACACTCAAAATTATGATAAATGGTATAATAAATACATAACCAGCAATGTAGATGTTTATTACTGTGTACCATACATAATTGTATATGCTACACTTCTATAGAACTGGCAGTGCAGTGGGTTTGTTTATACCAGGGCATCGCCACAAACAAGTGAATAATGCACTGTGCTATGAAGGTACAACAGCTATGACGTCACTAAGTGACAGGGATTTTTCAGCTCCATTTATTATCTTATAGGAAGGATATAATCTCAGCGCCGTATATGGGGTCTGTCATTAACCGAAATGTATTTAGAAACAATTATGCCTGCCCCTAAGAGTAGAATCACACAAAACAGTTTCCAGAGACATGAAGATTTAAATTCAATCTTAAAATAAGCCATCTTAATCATTTTAACTTAGAATATTTCTGGGTTATTTTCAAAACTAATGCTATCATTATGAAAAACTTTAAGAGCAACAATATTTAAAAATTAGTAGCTGAAGGGAACTCAGCTTGCTAATGTATCAAGAGTTAGCACTTAAGTGATTTCATGGTTTTAATACCTCCCTCAATAGTCCAATCTTATCTGTAAAATGGTTACAAATACATGGGAATTTTATAAAAGTTGTTTTTGCAAATTGCTGTGGGGAAAAATACATTTAGGACATTTTTTTAAGTCCTTAAAACACTACTTCCTCTCACTCACCAGGCTAAGAAGACAGAACATACTATAGGCTCGTGGTGTGAACAGTCAATAATCTTAAATCCTTTAATACAGCCGTTTGCATTCACCCCTGGGAGAATGAGGATCTAGCTTATTTTATTGGCACACAGAAAAGCAATTCCAGAGCCAACTGGTAAGTTCCACTTCTGCTTCCAATCCCTTTGGTTCAGCGGCAAGTTTTTCTTATTCTAGAGTAGCACTGGCCAATAGCAATTTCCATGATAATGGGAATATTTATATTTTCACTGTGCAATATGGTAATCACTAGCCACATGCTGCTACTGAGCACTTGAATGTGGTAGGCGTGACTGAAGAACTTAATTTTTAACTTAATCTAAATTAAATTTAAGTAGCAGCATGTGGCTAATGGTTACCATTTTGAGCAGTGCAGTAGAGATCCCAGAATGCCACAGTCAACAAAATATATCAAGTCTGATCTGGTTCCTGTCAAACTGGGCTTGAGTTAGAACCTTACTGACCTAGCCCCTTCCCCACCCAACAGCCAGGCAATAGATAGGAAGGGACATACAGCCAGGAATCTGCAAACTTTTTATGTGAAGGGTCAGACAGTAAACATTTTAGGCTTTGTAGCCAATAAGCCAAAAGGTCCCTGCTGTAACTATTCAACCCTGCCATTGTAGCAAACGTAGCCACAGACAATCTGTAAAGGAACTTGTGTGGCGGTGTTCCAATAAAACTTTTATTTACAAACACTGAAATTAGAATTTCATATAATTATCATGTGTCATAAAATATTACTCTCTTTTAGATTTTTTTTTAACAGCTTAAAAATGTAAAAACTATTCTTAGTTCTCAGGCCATACAAAAACAGACTGTGGAGCCAAACCACCAGCCTGGTTTGCAAACCCCTCTCAGAGAGCACATTTAGATACTCAACACTATTAGTCATCAAGCAAGTATAACCTAAAACCACAATTAGGTCCCACAAGAATGACAATATCAAAGGTTGGTGAAGATACGGAGCACCCAGAACTCTCATACAGTGCCAGTGAGAAAGTAAAATGGTCCAATCACTTTGGAAAATTGACAGTTTCTTTAAAAAGTTAAACATACCATAGAACTCAGCCATTCTACTTCTACTTAACTCAAGAAGTTAAAATTTATGTCCAAAGACTTGCATATGAATATTTACAGTCCCTTTATTCAGTGACTAAAAATTAGAATTGTTTCAAATATCCTTCTCCAAGGGTGAATAGACATATAAAATGTGGTACATTCATACAGTGGAATACTACTACTCAGCAATAAAAAAAATAACCAACTACTGATACTATGCAACAAACTGAATGATTCCCAAAATCACTGCATTGAGTAAAAGTATTAAAAAATAAGCATACACAGTAAATCCATTTTATAAAACTCCAAGAAATGCAAACTAATTTACAGTAACAGAAAGCATACTGGGGTTGCCTGGAGCTGAGAGAGGGGCAGACGGCATTCAGGAGAAAATGTTCTGTATTTTGACAGTTATGAAGGAGTCACAGGTAAAGCAACTGTATGTGTTAAATAGACGCAGTTTACTGTACACACAAAGATAACTCTGCTGGCATAAGTTACCCAATAATCCCTATGAATTTACTTTTAAATGTGAGGAGCTGGGTAAGAGGGGATAAACTAGAAGCTGATTTGAAGTCTCACACTCTCACTGTGATGGAAGTGTGCCTCTGGGACTTCTAGCACACAGTGACAGAAATCAAATCAAAGACCTTAGAATAGACAGGCTCTACAAATTCTGTAGACTGAAACTTTCCTGTTCACAACATTGTGATCTCTGTATTTGGAATGTAGATTTTAAGTTAGACTACAATGTAGAATTCCAAGAATAAATAATCCTTTACATTACAGTAAGTTATCATTTGTAACCCCTTTGGGATAGTGTCCTTATTTTAAATACACCCTGCTGCTCTTCAATTTGTTTAATAACTTTTTGTTATAGGTCTTATGAAGGCTTGATGAAACTTGCTCAGCTGTGGAACAAGAGTAGAGAAAACAAGGTTCCATTTTCCAGTAAGTTTTAATTATTCCTCTCAATTCTTGGGTAGGCACTAGACTAGTTTTTGATAAAACCCTACAGGATTGCTGAGGGTCGCTGATAGTAAAATAAAAAAAATAATCTACGAACACAAAACAAATAATATTCGTTTTTAACAAATAATATTCTAAATAATATAACAAATAATATTCTAAATAATTTGTGGCTACACATTGGGAAAAATGGAAATGAAAATTTTTTTTTCCCCACCAAGAAGAGATATGTGAAATGCATGCCTGGCTTCCCAGATTCTTCCTTTTTTTTGATCATCACCCAAGGATATGTTTATCGATTTTTAGGGGGAGGGGAGACATGGCAGGGTGAGAGAGAAACATCAATGTGAGAGAAACATCAATTGGTCACCTCCCATTCATGCCCCAACCAGGTATCAAAGCTGGGATTGAACCCACAACTTAGGTATGTACCCTGACCGGAAATCAAACCCACAACCTTTTTGGTGTATTGGAGGATGCTCTAACCAACTGAGCCACCAGCCAGAGACTCAAATTCTTTTCAGAGCAAACTATATGTTACAGGTTCCTATAGCCAAATTAAATTTCATGCATGACTTTAGACAATGTCTTTTTGGAAGACAGAAAGAACACACCAAAATTCAGGAGTCAGTGGAGGTGAATAAGGTTAAAAAACTGAGCTTTGAAATTATTTTTGCCAAATTTATGGCACATACTTTAGAAACTTTGCAAGCAATTCTAAATAGAATTGGACAAAAATCTGAAAAAAAAAAACAAAGAAAAAAAACCCTGCTTTTCCTTTCTTAGTCTTGAATACATCCCTTTTAACCATGCAATTGACTTAAACTTTAGGGCAAATGTCTTGCATAACTTGATTCTTTCTGAGACTACACACTTTAAATGTAATTTATCATACAAATTACAGATGAAATCAGCATTTGTGACCAACACAAGTTTGAACATTTAAAAAATTAGAAGGCCACTAGAGCTATAAGATCACAACTTCCTGAAGCAGTACAAGGGATATTTCATGAAGTTAGTTGTCTTCAGAGGTATGTAAAGGAATGAATTTTGACTGTTTCCTTGGGATTTTTAAAAATATATATTTTATTGATTTTTTACAGAGAGGAAGGGAGAGGGATAGAGAGAATATCGATGAGAGAGAAACATCGACCAGCTGCCTCCTGCACACTCCCCACTGGGATGTACCCGCAACCAACATACATGCCCTTGACCGAAATTGAACCCAGGACCGTTCAGTCCACAGGCCGACGCTCTATTCACTGAGCCAAACTGGCTAGGGCTTCCCTGGGATTTTTAAGTAAGAATCATTTTTCAGTATACTAGCATCAATATCTGACTAATGTCAATATCTTGTTCCATAAGAAAAGTCTTTCACTGTTTATAGGTGGGGTAGAGGAAGACATATTTATGAAATAGAAATATTAGCATGAACATAAATATTTTAGAAACATTTACAAAAGGCACATATGAATTGAGAAAACAGTGGTTTATCTGGGAGAATGATAAAGGTAACAACTGGAAATCCCAACCAGAATGTTGGAATATAAAGTATTTACCAGGTCACTTAATCCAGGCTCAAAGACGAAATGAATTATCCAATTAAATGGCATAACACATATTAAAGGGTTTTAACACATAACACATCTTAAAGGGTGCCTGGCTAACATGTGCTCAGTAACTGTTGGTTATGTCACTTTCCCCTTCCCCCAACCAAGTCCCAAGCCAGGGACTGTACAATAACCACCACCACAATCATCACCTAAATCTTCCAACAGTTCTCCAGTCTTCCAGAGACATGAAGTCCTTTCATCAGCCTACTTCAAGGAAAATTTCATTACTATTATCTCAGTAACACCAGCCTTCTAGAGTTGCTATGAGCATTAATGTGGTGAACAACTAAAAGTCCAATAAATGCTAGGATGAAGTTTCCAACTCTGCCTTCTCTCAAACACATCCTTTCCATTTATGGTAGAGTGAGTGAGTGAGTGAGTGAGTGAGTGAGTGAGTGTGTGTGTGTGTGTGTACATGCATGAATGTGTACAAAGGGTAAAGAGCCAGGGATGCAAATATTGGACATTGGACCCAGTTTATGATAATTGCCCTCCTTTCCCCAAGATTTTGATATGCCTCTTGGATATCAATCTCATTCCCCTGAGAATTCCCTGCTATAGTGAGTCACTACAAATGTGAGGCATGAGTTCAGATGTATTGGAATGGGGGTGGGGGAGGTAATGGGAGTAATAGTCTCCTCATTCGGGAACATGTTGACAAAACCATAATCTCATTGTAAATCCACAACTCAATAACCCAGGCTAATTATTATCTTCCCAATTAAAAGGCAAAGCTCCTGCCGAAACCGGGTGGATAGAGGCGGCCTGCGGACTGAAAGGTCCCGGGTTCGATTCCGGTAAAGGGCATGTACCTGGGTTGTGGGCACATCCCCAGTAGGGGGTGTGCAGGAGGCAGCTGATCAATGTTTCTCTCATCGATGTTTCTAACTCTCTATCCCTCTCCCTTCCTCTCTGTAAAAAATCAATAAAATATATTTAAAAAAATAAAAAATAAAAAAAAATAAAAGGCAAAGCTCCTGAAAATAGGACATCACATCTTATACTTCCTTCAATGTGTCAGCATAACACTAACAGGGCATTGGTAGATGCTTAAGTCACTATTTATTATCCCCAAGAATTCAATTTTTAAAAATTCAGCCTGGGGCGGGTACAGGGG
>NW_006383009.1:1050537-1057650 GCF_000327345.1 Myotis davidii
AGGATGAAGTCCAACTCTGCCTTCTCTCAAACACATCCTTTCCATTTATGGTAGAGTGAGTGAGTGAGTGAGTGAGTGAGTGAGTGAGTGTGTGTGTGTGTGTGTACATGCATGAATGTGTACAAAGGGTAAAGAGCCAGGGATGCAAATATTGGACATTGGACCCAGTTTATGATAATTGCCCTCCTTTCCCCAAGATTTTGATATGCCTCTTGGATATCAATCTCATTCCCCTGAGAATTCCCTGCTATAGTGAGTCACTACAAATGTGAGGCATGAGTTCAGATGTATTGGAATGGGGGTGGGGGAGGTAATGGGAGTAATAGTCTCCTCATTCGGGAACATGTTGACAAAACCATAATCTCATTGTAAATCCACAACTCAATAACCCAGGCTAATTATTATCTTCCCAATTAAAAGGCAAAGCTCCTGCCGAAACCGGTTTGGCTCAGTGGATAGAGCGTCGGCCTGCGGACTGAAAGTCTACATATAACTGTCCAGGAATACATATTGTGACCCTCAATTAGCCTTTCATATAGGTCAAAAGAGAAACACTTGTAAATCAGTTTCCAAATAAAATGTAGTGAGCATTTTTATCTAAAAAGGAGTATAACTTTAAACTCTAGTTCTAAAGTCCATGAATGGCCTGAAATCGTAGGCAAATGTTTTTGTAGGTACACTTTTCCTCCCTGGAGAGCACACAGCTTCCATCACATTCTAAACAAACACCCTGCCAAACTTCCCCAATACAGGTAGTTGAAGAATTACTGCCCTATATTGCTTCTTCCCTGGCTTTGACGTTCAAGCTCTCATGTTCAAGTTCAAGCATTACTCAGCTTGACTTCTAGCATATTAAAAATCAAATGACAGGATAGTAGTTAGCCTTAGGAAAGTGTACAATTAGTTGTTGAGGGGGACTTGTGAGGCACTGATAATATTGTGGATTTGGTTATAAAAGAGTTTTCAGCCCAGCCAGTGTGGCCAATGGTTGAGCATCGACCCATGAACCAGTAGGTCAGGGCACATTCCTAGATTGTGGGCTTGATCCCCAGTAGGGGGTGTGCAGGAGGCAGCCTATCGATTATCTCTCATCACTGATTTTTCTATCCCTCTCTTCCTCTCCTTTCCTCTCTTTAAAATTAATTAGAAAACATTAGCACTTAAAAAAATAGTGTTCACTTTGTAAAAATTCATCAAGCTGAACACTTAAAATTTTTGTATTTGAAGGTACAGTTTAGTAAGAAACTTAAAAAAAACCATAACAGTAGCAAAGACAGGCTACCATACAAAGCAGACATCAATGTGTAAGGCAAAAAAGAAGTCCTTAAAAATTAAAGCCCACATGGTGAAGACCTGAAACATCTGGGCAACAGCCAGTGAGGCACTGAGGCCCTTAGTCCAAAAGCCTGCAAGCAACGGAGGCCTGCCAATGGCCCCGTGAGCAGGCGTGAAGCAGATTCTCCATCCTGTCAGGCCTTGAGGGTGACTGCAGCGTCAGCGGAGAGCCCGACTACAAATGCAACACCATGAACCAGAACCCTCAAGATAAGCCACTTGCAGATTGCTGATTGAATATCTGAGATAACATATGCTTGGTGTTAAAAAAAATAAAAAAGATGTAAACACTATCCTCTTTAACATATATCGAAGCGGCCTTATTAGTTGTACCTACAAAGACAGCAGCTTATTAGTTTAAATTGGCAACTTTCACTTCTTGAAAGGCTGTGGTGCATTGTTGTTTTCAAAACCCAACAGAGAAAAAAGGAAATACAGCTGGATATTCTGAACATTAATTTCTGGATCAAACGGAAGTTAATTTCTATGTAAGATATAGAACAGGGAGCTTCTCAATGCATCTTTCTCCTACCTCCATCTAAATTAGAGATTCTGTTAGAATGGTTTGTGTTTTACTGCGTGTTTGACTACCATATGCAATACACATCCCTTAACTTTTCCAAAGTCTTTTCTCACAAGAGGAAATATACTAAAGTCAGAGTTATCAAGTAAATGTAAGCATATTATTTGTATAAATCCACAGAAGAGGTAACGGGTTCAGTGAGGGAATGTAGCGACTCCAAAATCATACAACACAAATGTGAATGTTTTGAAATCACTGTATTAGTTCTTTTACCTGTCTGTCTTCTGAACCTGCTCAAACACAGCACAGAACTGACGCTCCAGCAGTCTGGCTCGTGTCTTTTCTCAGTTCTGAGTCCTCTGCAGTGGCCAGCACAGCAAAGGGCCTTGTAGACACATAGAGCATCATGGTATTAGTTTAACTCAGTTCTCAGCCTGTGGGTCGCCACCCCTTTGGGGGTCGAACGACCCTTTCACAGGGGTCGCCTAGACCATCGGAAAACACATATATAATTATATATTGTTTTTGTGATTAATCACTTTAATTATGTTCAATTTCTAACAATGAAATTGGGGGTCGCCACAACACGAGGAACTGTATTAAAGGGTCATGGCATTAGGAAGGTTGAGAACCACTGGTTTAACTGGTGGTGGTGGGGGGGAGGGGGATCACAAAAGTTACCATTTTTTTCAATTTAAGATTCTCAAAAGTTGTACAGAACCCCCTTCTCAAAATGGACTACCACAGCTGCTATCGTTTCCTTGCATATTTTTATAAGCTGATAAAACAACTATCAATTTTGCTCCAATCAGGCTAAATTTTTGACTCTGTTAAATTTTAACCTGCCAGTTGTAACGATTCTTCATGGCTCTCTAGTGGTGGTCAATGTTTAATTACACTGGGTCAATGTTTAATTACTTCACATTAAATTTAAAACAAAGTATGATTATTTGAAAATAGTATTTTCTGTTATTACATAGTCATAATGCAGAGCCCGGTAAATAATACTTTAAGATTCTGTGTAAGGCCTGGCAATAACAACAAAATAAACCCAACAAAACCCCCGAATTATCCTTTATTTATATTATTATTTATATTACAATTAGTATATATTTAATATACATTAAATAATGTACTTGACATACAGTAATGATAATGCCACACATTCCTTTTCCTCAAGATCCTGATCACCAGCTGGCACTATTAAAGCTTTTTTATCCTTCTTAATCTTTTTCATTACCACTGTATCCTAAGAGTTATCTTCATCTTTTTGCAATAACTAGCCAGCAAAGACATCGAATCCTCATTACCTTCATCTAATTTTAGATATAAATTTTTTTAAAAAGGAAGGAGGGACATTTGTCTTATGAAGATAAATACAAATGAGGTTTATTTGTTGTTGTTTTTACAGTCATTGCTCCGTAACTTCTGTCTCCGTAACTTCTGTTAGATATAATCCAAGACCAAGAATAAAAAAACCGTGCCCTGCCCAGCTGGCATGGCTCAGGGGTTGAGCTCGACCTATATGAACCAGGTCACGGTTCAATTCCCGGTCAGGACACATGCAGGGTTGTGGGCTCAATCCCCAATATAAAGCATGCAAGAGGCAGCTGATCAATGATTCTCTGTCATCCTGGATGTTTTTATCTCTCTCACCTCCCTTCCCCTCTGAAATCAATAAAAATGTATTTAAAACAAAACAAAACAAAACACTGCGCCCTGGCTGGTGTGCTCAGTGGTTAGAGCGCTGGCCTACATACCGTAGGGTCTTGGGTTTGATTCCAGGTCAAGGGCACCTACTTGGGTTGCAGGTTTGATCCCTGGCCCAGGTCAGGCTTGTGCAAGAGGCAACCCTGTGCAGGAGGCAACCAATAGGTGTGTTTCTCTCACACTGATGTTTCTCTCCCCGACCCCACCCTTCCACTCTCTCTAAAACTCAATGGAAAAATATCCTCAGGTGAGGATTAACAAAAAACAAACAAAAGGATTAAAAAAAAAACATTACAGGGAGGGAATGAGTACATATTTGTAATTCCTTAACTAATAAAGAATTTAAAGATAAAACACACACACACACACACAACCCATTACAATAAGGAGTTACTTACAGCCACTCCCCTAAAGAAGTTTGACTGTGACACTGACAAAACTGAAGACAAATCAAATATTGCTTTTTCATTATTAACGTTTTGTGACACTTAAATCTTCCATAAAACACATATCCAAAGAGATGCTCAGGACTTCAGCCCGAAAACCCAAAACCAAAAACTGCTCACCCTGGTGGTTCAGAAAAGTAGTAGATAATAATGACTCAACCATTTGGTCCTATATATTGAACTTTCAAATAATCACTGTCTTGAATTTATAACAGACACCTTTTTATTACTGTTTGAACAGTGTTTTTTGAGAAAAGTATTTCCCTCACTGCACTTCCTATTTGTCTCTAGTCTTTCCATGTATTTACTCATTCCATACAGGGAAAGTGTTATCTTTTTCTGGAGGTTTTCTGCTACAGCGTTAAAGTACCATGTTAAAGTCTGTGAGTATCCAATACTAACGTTTAGTGATCTAACAAAGAAAAGCAATATGCCCATTTTCTTTAAAGAGAAAAAAATTCTCTCATGAACTTATATTATTGATATAAGGATCACTCATTTAAGGAATAACGTAGTACAGCTCTTCAAAGTAAAATAAAGCCCTAGCCAGTGGTTAGAGCATCAACCCGAGGACTGAAGGGTCTTGGGTTCAATTTCGGTCAAGGGCACTGGTCAAGGGCACATACCTGGTTGCAAGGCTCAATCCCTACCCTGGTCGGGTGTGTGTGGGAGGCAACCAATCCTTTCTCTCTCCCATTGAGATTTCTTTTTTTCCTCCCCCTTCTTTCCACTCACTTTAAAAAGATCAATGGAGAAAATAAACCTCGGGTGAGGATTAACAACAACAAAAGTACAATAAAACACTGACTGGCACACTCCTCTTTCTTTTGAAAGTAAGTTCTTACTTTGGTAGGTTTTTATTTTGGGGTGGGTGGAAGAATAACATCATATTACTGAAAATAAGGTAGACCCTCCTTTGAGGCAAAAATGCTAGGAAAACTGGGCCCTAGCCGCTGTGGCTCAGTTGTTTGGAGCGCCAACCATCCCTTAAAATTAAAGGTGGTGGGTTCAATTCCCCGTCAGGGCACCAACCCAGGTTTCAGCCTTGGTCCCCTGGGGATGGGTGTAGGAGGCAACAGATTGATGTTTCTCTCGCCCTTCCTCTCTCAATATCAGTTAAAAAATAATAATACCAGGAAGATTGCTTTGATGCACCTTGACTTTCCTCTGGTGAGGAACGACCACCTTTTTGGTTCAAAACGTGGGGGAGATCACATCGAGGTACTGCTTTACAGATGTATATTCACAAACCTGCACGGACTTCTTCTGAGTTCCCCTCTGGACAGTCTCACCCCGAAAGGCTATCTAATTCAAAGCCTGTCCTGAAAAGCTCAAGGACACCATTCCCACCCGCCACCCACCCACCCCTGTGGATAGGGGCACCAGCGCCAAAGTCAGGGGCCTCTGGGTCCGTCCGCCTTCCCTTAAGGGAATCTCTCCCGTCAGCTCCGCGCTTTGGCCTGTTCCCTCAGAACGACAGAAGCAATTCGAGCTTACCTCCTCTTTCAGGACGGCAGGATCTTTAAAAAATCACCTAAAATCTCTCACGCTTCTTAGAAATGGCTGCTATAGAACCCAAGGTTCTATCTACACATCAGTAGCATCACTTTGTATCGTCTTACTGCTGCTTCTTAATTAGGACTGGCTTTCAAACACAAATCTCGTGGTCTCCCATCTGCACAATTTTTGATGTACTTCTGTCCTAAAAACGGGTCCCTCTCACTCGGAAGGTTTCCGCTAGCGAGCACTGGATTCAGTCCCTCTCTCCCAATCAAAGACACTGGAGTAAGCCACGCCGCTCCAGCTTCCTATAGACAGGGCATCAGAGTAAGACTAGTCCTTTCACTTGAGGAATCCTCTCTATAAAATGCACAGTAACTCTACGCTGCTGATGCTCTCCACTTCGCAACACACAAAACCCGTGTGGTTGGTTACCTAGGAAATCTCTGAGGGTTTCTGATAATAGATTGGTGTCAATCGCTGCCCTAAAAATACCAGACCTAAGACACAGATTGGAAAAACTTTGCGGAGTTTGCAAGCAATAACCCTGAACCCCTGAGGGTCTGGCCCGGGCTGTCCTTCCCTAGGGCCTGTGCCCTGTCTGTGCAGAGTGGCCTGGGCCCAAGGCGATGCCCCTGGCAGCTCCCGAACCGGACCCGGACCCTCCACAGCAACCTCGGCACCCAGCACAGCACCTCTCCAGGCTGACACACCCCCTCCACCCCGCGTTTCACAGGAGGTGTGGGCACTCGGCTCCCTCGCTGTGTACAGGGGCGCCGGAGGGCGGGCGGGCCTGCCCCGGGCACCCATTTTGGAGGACCGGGGCGCTCGGCCTGGTAGCTGTGCGGTTAGGCGTGTGGGAGTGCAGGGCGCATCCGTGGGAGGGAGGCCGGAAGGGGGTCTCGTGCATTTGGGGGCCAGAGGAGGAGGGCGGCGGGAAGACGGGGGAGAGCGAGGGTCTCTTTTTGTGAATTCGCTTCGGGCCGGCGGGTGCGACGGGGAAGTCCCCACAGGGCAGAGGCGGCAGGGGGTCTCCCTCCGTCCCGCGTCCTGGGGGCGCCGAGGAGTGGGGAGGGCAGGGCCAGGTGCACCTGCAGCTGAGACAGTAGGGATGGGGGCGGCTGGGTTGGGGGGAGAGAGATGAGACAGAAGAGACAAGGCTGTGGCTCTGGCAACAGGTCGGAAGGATGTGGGCGCGAGGTTGGGGTGCATGTGGCTGGGGCAGGGTGCCTGCTGGGGTCGGGAGCGGTACCTGGCATTTGGGGGGAGTGCGACCTGGCACAGAGCAGGTCATGGGGAGGGAATGCCACTCTCCTATGACCGCTGGTTGCTCCCTGAGAGCCGGGCAGGCTGAGGCCGGCAGTGCCCCCCTTTAACACTTCTCTCCCCTCCTCCCCAGGGGCCTCCTGCAAGGAGTTTGCTGTGACCATGAGACCCACGGAGGCCAGTGAGAGGTGCCGGCTCCGGGGGACCTACACCCTCCGGATTGGAAAGGGTGCCCTGGAGCTGTGGGGGGGCCCTGAGCCGCGTGCCCTTTTGTTCGACTGGCCCTACAGGTTCCTGCGGCGCTTTGGGCGCGACAAGGTGAGCGGCGGGGGT
>NW_006383009.1:1057673-1062611 GCF_000327345.1 Myotis davidii
TTGCCCCTGGACGCTCACGGGCCCCGCCTGTGACCCTGCATCCCCGGGGGTCTGCCTCCGCGCCCACCGCGCATGACCCCACGTAGGCTGCCGGCGTTCTCCCTGACTTCCCAAGCCCGCGGCCGAGCTTCTGTTTGCGCCTTCCGTTGCTCTCTGATCCTGGGTTTTACCGACAACCCAAATAGTGATCTTGTTTTCATTTCTGTCCTGTTCTCTCCATAAACATCCATGGAAATAGCCGCCAAATAGTGGCGATGATAGAAACATGCAGAAGGCACGGTTCCAATCTTCCCAAGTCGATTGTTATCTTAATCAATACCCTGGGCTGCCTCCCGAGAGGGGAAGTGGGGTTGGAGGGAGATGAAGAGGTTTTTAGGACCTCCGGGCTCAGCCTGAGTGGGGAAGCCATCCCGCTGGGTCAGATCAGGTCAGTCCCTGCCGGCTGAGGCCAATTCCAGTCTTTCCCACTAGGAATTATCCGGTTAGATAATGTTAGATAATGCCGGCTCCTGTTTCCCATTGGATGCCACTCTGGCTTCCAATCAAGGGCCCCAGATTAGATTTTAGCTGCATTCTGAGAGTGTCGGCTGGTTGGAGAGTTCGTACTGCCTGGGGGCTGCCACGTGCGATGGAGACGATGATGGTAGTGAATATCACTTTCTGTTTGGGTAGAGTGGACTGGTTGGTGCTAAGCATTCATTCCAATCTTCGTCCTCCTGGTGTGTCTTCCTGGTTTGCCGGGGGTGGGGCTGAGCGGTGGGGCTAAAAACTACATTACCCAGACTTCCTTGCCGCCGTGGTTCTGTATGCAAGATAGGCTCTGCCAATTAGATTGACTCAGATAAGGTTATGCCCGCAGAGCTTTTTTACTGTTGCCCCTGAGATGTAGTTTGTTCGTTTTCTAGCGACTTTACAGTGTTGGAAACTCCCTGAGTGTAGAGAGCAGCGGTGGTGGGACAGATGCTTCCTGACCTTGGCTTCACAGCTATCGTGGTATGTTCTTGGAGCCACAGTTTCAATAGGAATCTCCCAATACTCTACCTGCCTGACTGGGTAGAAGTCACAGCTCCCTGTGGGCCAGGCCCAAATCCATCTCCCACCACACCCTTCCCGCACAGTTGTTTCCCTTAACTTCCCGATCTCAGTAACTGGAACCACCATCCACCCAGTTGCTCAAACTAAAAACCCAGGAGTCATCTTGATTGCTAGTGTCTCAACAGTCCTGTTGAATCTTTATCTAGTACGTACTCCAATCTGGCTACTTCTCTCACCTCCACCGCTAACACCTTGTCTAGGCCACCATCACATTTCTCCTGGGCTCTGGGAAATGATTCCTAACTAGTTCCTCTGCTTCCTATCTTGACCTCTGAATAAGCCACTTTCCATGTAGCTGCAGAACATTCGTTTAAAATCATAAATCAGACCATTTACTCTCCTGCTTAAAAATCCTTAAGTGGCCTCCCAGTGCATTTAGAATACATTCCAAATCTTGGCTGTAGGCCAAGATGCCATGTGATCTGACCTCATCTCTACCTTGCCACCTCTTGTTTGCAATGCTCTGGTCATTCAGGCCTTCTTAAGATCCTCACATCTAGGTGTTCCTGCGTCAGGGCCTTTGCACTTGAAATAACTTCTGCCTGAAATATTTTTTTCTCAGATCTTTAAGTGGCTGCTTCCCTTATGCCATTGACTTTTTTTGCAAAAGAAAATATTTAATACATACATATGTATTCGAACCCCACATACATGAGAGAGTCAGAGATCCCACATGCAGGAGAGTTTCAGAGATAGAAAGGGAACATGGGGCCCTGGCCAGTGTGCTCAGTGGTTAGATCATCAACCCATGCACCCCAGGGTCGCAGGTTCCCTGTCAAGGGCACATACCTGGGTTGCGGATTCAATTCCCAGTCAGGGTGCAGCCAGGGCACATGGGGGAGGCAACCAATCCTGGGGTAGAAGTAATAGCTTCCTGTGGGCCAGAAATATATCTCTCACATTGATATTTCTCTTCCTCTCTCCCTCGATCTCCCTCTCCCCTTCCCTCCCATCCACTCTCTCTAAAAATCAGTGGGGAAAAAATATGCTCAGACAGGCTTTTCTCATCACTCTATTGAAAGTTGTCCTCAGACCCCATCACTATCATACTTATAACATTGTCACTGTCTGTCCAAGACTATTTACTTACATATTTACACTTCATTGTCAGGGTCTCAATGAAAAGGTAACCACAATACCCCTAACCGGTTTGGCTCAGTGGATAGAGCGTCGGCCTGCGGACTCAAGGGTCCCAGGTTCGATTCCAGTCAAGGGCATGTACCTTGGTTGCGGGCACATACCCAGTAGGGAGTGTGCAGGAGGCAGCTGATCGATGTTTCTTTCTCATTGATGTTTCTAACTCTCTATCCCTCTCCTTTCTTCTCTGTAAAAAAAAAAATCAATAAAATATATTTAAAAAAGTAACCACAATAAAAACAAACATTCTATCTGTCCTGTTTATGTTGTGTCCCTAGTACCTCTGTACAGAGTAGATGCTTAATAAGTACATTTTCAGTTAATTAACTCTTTGTAGCTCAGTCTTATTCTAGGGGAGTTTGGAGCTCATAGGAGAACATAAAGAATTTGAAGTGTTATGTCAATATTAAGTAGCATAATTATTATGTTACTAGAGGCCTAGTGCACGAATTCATGCATGGGTGGGGTCTGGTCGGCCTGCCCCAATTGGGGCCAATTGGGCCAGGCCGGTTGGTGGGAGGGGCCATGGGCGTTTGGCCAGCTGGCCCTGACCCCTGGTCAAATTCCTGGTCAAAGGAACAATTTTCATATTAGCCTTTTATTATATAGAATAAGCCCTTCCTCTCAGAGTTTCTAGCACTGTTCTCCCTCTCTCTCCTCTCTCTCCTCTTCCTCCTCTCGCTCTCAACTGGGTTCTCTTTTTACTTAGTAGTGAGAGCCACTTCCAAACCATCTTTAAAAGCTATTTTGATAAAGCAGACTACATGATATATTTAATGGAGAAAGAGCGAGGGTTGTAACAATGAAACTCAAGACTGGTATTGTCTTCCCTCCCCCACCGTCAGGAACCAATAGGGTGAGGAGGTGAGGGGTGTCCCATCCTAGACTACAAAGCAAAAAGAGAAGCCAGGGGCATCCCGCCCCTCACCCGTGCCTCTGGATAAACACCGGGCCCTTTCCTGTAAAAAGGTTTCTCTTTTCGTCACTGGTACCTGGGTTCACCTATGGCTGGGGCAGAAGGTATTGGGGTTAGTACTTCTACTGCAAGGCACTGGGAAGTGCCCGGAGGAGTGTTGCTCTTAGGACACTCCTGCTGCCTTGTCTTCTGCAGACAACAGCCACAGGAAGCGAATTTCTCCAGCTGCCGCCGCGGGCAAGGGAGGGCATGGGGGTGTCTGGAATACCTAGGGCTCCTGGCTTAAATAGCTTTCCAGTCGTCCGGTGAGCTCGGGTGCCCCCCTGTGGTTCCAAGTGGAAAGTGTCCTTTACCTTAGGGGAAGGCATCAGCGTGGTGGGAACATCTATTGTCTTGCTACTGAAGTGAGGTCCGGTCCACTCACCGGCAGCGTCAGCATCTCAGGTCTCACTCCAAACCTGTATCAGAATATGTACGTTTAACAAGATCTGCACATAAGTTTGAAAGGCACTGCTCTGTCGGCCCCTGGGATGGCCCTAAAAGCCCTCCTCTCTCCATAGGAGATGCTGATGTCAGCCAATGACCACTCACAGCTCTCAGGTAATGCCTCTCCTTAGGGACTGGAGAGACGTCCCCAGGACCTTTCCCCACACCAGCGTCCTTGGTTCTCCTCTGACCAAGGTCTCTGGGTCAACCTGAGTGCCTGAGTGCCATATGAGCTTTTATGTGACTCAGTCCTCTCCTCCAAGAGCTCATAACAGCCAACTTTTAAAGCTGTTTTATTTATTTATTTTTAATCCTTACCTGAGGATATTTTTCCATTGATTTTTAGAAAGAATGGAGAGGAGGGGGAGAGACAGAGAGAGAAATATGGATGTGAGAGAGACACATCGATTGGTTGCTTTTTGCATGAGCCCTGAACTGGAGCTGGGGATCGAGCCTGCAACCAAGGTATGTGCCCTTGATGGAAATCGAACCCAGGACCCTTTAGTCCATGGGCTGATGCTCTGTCCACTGACACTATATCCACGGGCCAGGGCTAGCACTGTCCACTGACACTATATCCACGGGCCAGGACTAGCACTGTTTTGGTAAAGCACACTGGGTGTAAGCAGAAGACCTGGGGTGTGCACTGCTCTGCTCTCCTTCCCAAGGCAATTGAACCGCAGGTGGTAGAGGAAATGGCCCAGTTACAGAGCCCCCATTATGGGGTTCCCCCAAGAATGCTGGTCTAATTCTTCCATTCCCCCAACATTTCTGCATCATGCCTCCATCAGATTGCTTCTTAAAACCTTCTGGCTCTGAGTTAAAAATTCTCTGGGAACCTTAGATTTCCCTAAAAAATGTACCTACCTTCTTGCACGGAGTTGATGCCACATAGGGGACAGCAGGAAAAGGACCGTTGAATTAAAGATCAGAAGCCCCAGAACTTCCTCCTCTGCCCCCACCAGCCCCGTGACCTCAGGAGCACAGTTGCAAGCGGGTGTGTTCATACTTGCCCTTCCTTCCTCCAGAGCTAGGCAGTGTGGCAGGTAACAGTGTATGTCTAGGAATTTTGGCAACTGTGAAGTAAATTTTTTTTTAAAAAAATAGAAGAGATTGCTATTGTAACTTCAAAAGATAATCTCTAGATGAAACTCGGTGTCTTTATAATGCTCACAAAGTCTGGAGAGATGGTAAGGCCACCCGTTTAGATGTGCCCTGGGAGCTCAGTGTGCTTGGGGATGTGCAGATGTCTGGAACCTCAAGGAGGCGATGTAAGGGTGTGTTGTCCTCTATGGAGAGAAAGA
>NW_006383009.1:1062653-1063783 GCF_000327345.1 Myotis davidii
GGGATGAGCTCATGTGCCTGGTGGGCTGGTGGTGTGTGAGACTCAGCTCTCACGGAGTCGAGAGGCTTGGGTTCTGGTTTGGTGGCCTTGAACATGTCCCCCCGACCTTCCTGAACCTGTCTCCTCATTTTTATTTATTTAAAAATATTTTTATTGATTTCAGAGAGATAGGGAGAGGGAGAGAGAGAGAGAGAAATATCAATGATGAGAGAGAATCATTGATTGGCTGCCTTCTGCATACCCCCTACTGGAGATCGAGCCTGCAACCCCGGCACCTGCCCTTGACTGGAATTGAACCCGGGACCCTTTAGTCGGTAGGGCCGATGATTCTATCCATTGAGCCAACCCGGCCAGGGCTCTCATTTTTAATCTAGGGCTTGGGCTGGTTGATTTCTAGGTTCTCTTCCAGCCTGCCATCTGGAACACCAGTTTGAGTGTGGGGCCTTTGCTATTGGCTTTACTGTCAGAGTTGGTTTCTGGGTCTCTTTGTTCCCCGGGGGTCAGCCACTCTCCGTTGGTGACATCCCACGCCAGCTTTTGGACTCGAGTTGTTGCTCCCCAGAGAGTTGGAAGTGGGCTGTGTGGAAATTATCTCTCACTGACTGAAAATGCAGGAAGCTTGAGTGTGAAACTCACTCATCAAAAAGAAAAAACACACACAGAGCAAGAAACCACAGGGCTTATCAGCCTGTCGTCATCAAGCAGACTAGAATAGTGCAGAGAACTCTAGGCAGAGAGGAAATGAACTTGAGAGAAGGGGGAACACACAGGGCAGAGAGGAGAGAAAGAGGGCGGGAGTGGAAGGAGCGAGCTGCAGGGTAGGACCCGCCATGGTGGGAGGATGGAAGACGTGGCGGTGAAGCAGGGCTTCCTGTACCTTCAACAGCAGCAGACCTTTGGAAAGGTAGGAGGAGGAGGTGGGCTGGGCTGGGGGCTGCCAGAACTTCCTGGGGAGGAGAGGGGTGCGCCCAAGGTCCCCAAACCCTTTCAGGGTCGGGGGGACTGTACCATCCACCACATTAGACCCAGAGCTTGGCTTGGGAGGGCTCCTTCCTTAGCAGCTGCTCGCCTGGCCTCCCCAAGCAGGCCCCAAACTGTGCTCTTTGCTGATGCTGCTCCCCGGGGCGGGG
>NW_006383009.1:1063801-1066508 GCF_000327345.1 Myotis davidii
AGGAAGGCTCAAGCTCCCTCTCTTGCCTCTCTCGCTCTGTGGTGGCTTCTCACGAGGGCACCTTGGAAGGCAATGGAAGAAACAGCGGAGAGGATAAGGCAGGATTGCAGTGGTGGTTCCTTCTTCTCTGCCCCACTGGGGTAGGTTTGGCTGGTGCTAAGCTTGAGCGGAGCCCCAGTGTGTGCAACCTCCTTCTCCTTCTTTGGCCTCCTTAAATGAGGAAGTCCCCTTCCCTCAGCTGATCCACACAGGGCTCCCCTCTCCTCTCCTCTCCTCTCCTCTTCCCTCCTTCCCCTTCTCTCTCTCTCCTGCCCTCCCTTTCCATCCATCCTGGCAAGAGATGAGGTGGGAAGATTCGGAGGGCCGCCTGACGTTCCTGGAGCGAAGGCCTTCTACAGAGCGAGATGCTGGTCTGCAGTCTGGGCCCTGGCGCTGTCCTCCTCCCTCCTGGGCATCAGCGACTCACAAGCTTTCCCCTCTCCCATGTGGATCTCCTGGGTCGGCCCGCCTGGCCGCCTCGAAGCCCACCTTCACTGTGCTTTTCCTGCTTCTGGCTCTCTGCTGTCATCTCCAGCGTCTTCCTGGCGGCTGGTGGTGGATCTCCAGCTCCAGTGCTTTCTAATTCCTCAGGCCCCCGCTTGCTTCCTGGGGTCTCCTGGGCCCCAAGTTGCTGCCCGAACCCCTTCCCATAGATCCTCCGCTCCCCTTTGGTCACCATCTCTCCATCTCTGGTTGGCTCCATCTCGGCACCTCCCTGCCATGCGTCTGGGCTCAGAAATGGCGCCGTTTCGGGGCTGTGCTGTATGGACAGTCGGGCTGCGCCCTGGCCAGGCTGGAGCTCCAGGAGGGCCCGGAGAAGCCGCGCAGGGGAGAGGCTGCCCGGAGGGTGATCCGCCTCAGCGACTGTCTGCGGGTGGCGGAGGCCAGTGGGGAGGCCAGTGGCCCCAGGGACACCAGCACCTTCTTCCTGGAGACCAAGGAGCGCCTGTACCTGCTGGCGGCCCCCACGGCCGAGCGTAGCAACTGGATGCAGGCCATCTGCCTCCTAGCCTTCCCGGTGAGCTGTCCAGGGGTGCAGAAGGGGCCAGGGGTGGGCAGGAGGTGTAAGAGCCAAGGCCAGGATTTTGGGGGCAGGGCCTTGGTGGGGTGACCCCAATCCAGAATGCAGACGGGGCAGCAGCCAGAGCGTGTCCTGAAAGAAAGCCTGGGCCAGAGGTGGGGCTTGGGCTTGTGACATGGCGAGACCGGCCTATTCCCCAGGGCCAGCGGAAGGAGCTGCCGGGGCCGGAGGGGAAGGGCAGCGGGCCCTGCATGGAGGAGAATGAGCTGTACAGCAGCACGACCACAGGTGAGGGGGCTGCCCGCCCTCCCGGGGCGTGGTGGGAGGAGGTGTGGGCCAGCAGGCGCGTCTTCCTGCTTGTGGTCGTCCCCAGCCCGGCCAGCCCCCTTATCGGCCTCTCTGCATCGCTTCCGGGCCTGGCCAAGGTGGAGGAGCCTGGCTGCCTAGACTGCCAGCCCTTCCCCGCTGGTTCACTCCTGCTTGCCCAGGCCCTGCTGGTGGGAGAGGGCAGGGCTGAGGGGTCCACAGAAGGTGCTGCTCTAGAACCCTCTGTCGTTAGGACCTGAGCAAGTTCTGGAAAATAAGAAAGGCTTTCTTTCTGTGGCTTGAAGGTGTCCTGTGGGAGGCTTCTGCTGACAAGGCACCCCTCCCCCTTCTTGCGATCTGTCTGGTCCTCTGGGTGTGGGGTGTGGGCGAGAGGAGCAGGATACAGGGCATCCCGTCTCCACCCCGCAGAGGGCACGGTGGCATGGGCAGTGGGTGAGGAGGCTGAGAGTGGGGAGGGCAGGGCCAGGTGCACCTGCAGCTGAGACAGTAGGGATGGGGGCGGCTGGGTTGGGGGGAGAGAGATGAGACAGAAGAGACAAGGCTGTGGCTCTGGACACAGGTCGGAAGGATGTGGGCGCGAGGTTGGGGTGCATGTGGCGGGGGCAGGGTGCCTGCTGGGGTCGGGGGCGGTACCTGGCATTTGGGGGGAGTGTGACCTGGCACAGAGCAGGTCATGGGGAGGGAATGCCACTCTCCTATGACCGCTGGTTGCTCCCTGAGAGCCGGGCAGGCTGAGGCCGGCAGTGCCCCCCTTTAACACTTCTCTCCCCTCCTCCCCAGGGGCCTCCTGCAAGGAGTTTGCTGTGACCATGAGACCCACGGAGGCCAGTGAGAGGTGCCGGCTCCGGGGGACCTACACCCTCCGGAGCAGGTGTGGAGGGGAAGGGTGAGGGTGGGGGAGATGGTCAGGGAGACGCCAGGGGCCCTGTGAGGACGCGTGGGAGGAGGAGGGAAAGGGGAGAAAGGCCTGAAGGAGGAGACAAGGGAACCAGAGGAGGCGGAGTGAAAGCGAAGAAGAGGCATAGATTTGAGAAGGGGAGAGAGGAGGTGGGGGGTGGCGGAGCAGGAAAGGAGGCCCAGAGAGGGAGCAGTCCGAGGGGCAGGCATTACTGAGGTGAAGTATGTGCCCAGCTCACACTTGGATGGAGGAGGAAGGATGAAGGGAGAGGAGAGAGAGGGCTTTGTCTGAAGGAGAAACATGGAGGAAGGGAGCAGAAACAGCTGGGGAGAAGGCTCGGCTGGTCCCCGCGGGGTAGGCTGGACGTGATGGGTTGGAGTCTCGGAGCTCGGTCCAGGGGAAGCAGCCCTGACCTAGCCAAT
>NW_006383009.1:1066828-1073835 GCF_000327345.1 Myotis davidii
CCACCTTCGCCCAGCACCCCTGCACCCACCTCCCGGCCGCGCCCGGAGGGGGAATATGCAGTGCCCTTCGATGCGGTGGCCCGTAACCTGGGGAAGAGCTTGAGGGGCATCCTGGTGGTCCCTCCCCAGCCCCGGGCTGACCCTCTGTATGACAGCATCGAGGAGCACCCGCCTTCACGATCCGAACACATATATGATGAGCCCGAGGGCGTGGCGGTCCTGTCCCTGTACGACAGCCCACAGGAGCCCCGGGGTGAGGCCTGGAGGAGGCAGGCCACAGCCGACGGAGACCCCAGCCACCCCCAGCACAACTACCCAGTGGGGCAGGTCTTCGCTGCCTCCGGTTTGCCACGGGAAACCGAGTATGACAACGTCATACTTAAGAAAGGCCCGAAGTGATGGAGGGCAGGGCATCTGGACCCCATTGAATGCCAGCACTGAGCCAGGCGTACCAGGAAGGGGCTGGAGGCTGGTGAGAGGAGTGGGAGGGGGAAGGCAGGCCTCCCTTCTAGCTGCTGCCGATGACTCCTCCTGCCCACCTCGTCCCAGGAGCCTTCCTGGCTCCTCGCACACAACCCGAGGACAGGGCCTGCTGGGTCTGCTGCGTGAGTCACGACCCCGAAGCAGGAAGAATGCCCTGGAGAGACCCACCCTCCTCCCACCCTTTCCCACTTCCTCTTGTCCTTTCCGGGGCCTGAGGGAATCTCAGGCATTCAGGATAGCAGAGAGAAGGGTGTCAGCAAACGGCTGGCTCCCCGGGCTTGCGCAGGCCTCCAGGCTCGTGGGTGTCGGACTTCTCTGTGGCATTAAACCTTCCTGAAGTGTTTTTGTGTGGCAAGTGCTGTGGGCGGGGATGGGGCGGCCGCAGCCTCGTGGGGAAGGACCACTTCTATTGGCGACCCAGACCCCTCTCCCAGCGGCAGTGTCCCCTCCGGTCCCAAGCCTCCGAGTCCGGACCTGCAGAAGTCGGGCCACCCCGGGAGAGACGTTCAGGCATCTCTAACCCTTTGCCGGCGTAGGGTCAACACCTGAAAATGCACGCGAGTGGGTGTCTGTGCGAAGAGCTTTACTGGAGGACAGGAGCGAGTTGGCATTTTGAGCCCCTCCTGCACGAGAAAGGGGGGGATCCCACTCCACCCCTCGCCCGCCCTTGTGGACACCTGCTCTCTTTGTAGCAGGAGGGGGTCCTGCCACATGGGCTTGAGAACGCATCCTGCCCTGTCATTCTCCACAGGCTTGGGTCCCACTCGCCCGCAGGTCGGGGCGTGCACTCCCTTCATCAAAACCAGCCAACCAGCCAGCATCACGGAGCACCGTTCGGAGGCTCCGGACTGCCCTGGTCCTGAGAGGCTTACAGGCCAGAGCGGTGGCGACAAGGACATGGACATCTGTCATGAGAGGAGAACTTACGCACCGTAGGGGGTTTCAGGGCTGTGGGGTCAGAGGAGATACCCCTGGGTTCACTGGGGGACCCAGAAAGGCTTCCTATGGAAGGTGGCATTTGAGGTGGACCTTCATGGGGGGAGGGACTGGGTGAAGATGAAGGACATGAAGAGAGAGAGCATCCTGGGTAGAAAAGCCAGCACAAGTGGAGGTTGGGGAAGGTGCGGACGGACTCAGCAAAGAGCTCGCCATTCGTGTGGAGGGAGCAGGCGGCCCTCTGATTGGGAAGGGGCTCCAGCCTCGGGGTGGAGGAATCTACGTGATTAGAGGGAGGGGGAGCGACGGGGCTTCTCGGTAGAGTCCCATAAGAGCTGCACATGGGGGCAAAGACCCCGTGGAAATGGACCGGGCGCAGCGTGGGCCGGGGCCGAACTGTAAGAGGAACTCAGAAAAGACCATGGATTCAGAAGACGCTGTAGAGACAGGGCCTGTGGATCTCAGAGTCTGTTGGATGTTGAACGCAGAGAAATCGGGTTTCTAGAGAGATCCAGGTTTTGGAAAGGAGAGCGTAGTTTCTGATGTGTTTAGGGTAAGCTGGCTCCACTCTCCCCAGCCAGAGGAGCGCCCGAAGCAGGTGGGAAAGGGTTCTCGGGTGGGAGGGGATGAGCTGGAAACCTAAGCATGGCCGCAGCCTCCCAGGGGCGCTGTGGTGGAAGCTGTGTCTCTCAGTGCCTTTGCTCGCAGGAGAGCAGGCTGGAGACGGGAAGGCCCAGCTCTATTGTCTGTGCAAAAGGGCCGTCCCTGAGCCACCACCTGGGCCTACCCCCAGAATACACTGCCCCTAGGGCTTTCAGTCCTCCCGGGGTCCAGGCCAGGGATGGTGCTTGGCGGGGCTTTGAGGCAAAGATGCCTCGTTTCTCATTTGTCAGTAGCACCTGAGATGGACGTTCCAGCTCAGCCCAGCAGGGGGCAGTGTTAGCCTGTGGAAAAGGCTGCTGGGGTCCTATCTGCTGTCACGCCTTCTGGCTGGACCCTGAAGGAGGGAACGTCAATGTTTTTTTATGACCCTAATGGAGGAGGACTTGAGGAACCTGCATTTCAGAGCTTGCTCCTTCAGATCCTCAGCGCCCTACTTGTGGACGCTGCCTCCCGGGAGTGTGAGACCCTGAGCTGAAACTTGCCTTTCTCCCCTCTCCTCCACCTCCAGACCCCGGGACTTTCTGAATGCTTTGTTCTGATGCGGGCTTTGCTGGAAAGGGGAAGTGGGAGATTGGCGCTGCAGGGAAAGGTGGGCGAGGGCGGCTGGTTCGGGGAAGTGGAGCATTTGGGGAACTTGGGAAGGGTGATGAAAGCCCTTGAGACAGTTGTTGAGGACGCTGACCACACTGCCAGGGGCCCTCTCAGAAGACATGACCGGGTGGGTGGGTCATCCTGCAGACCTCTGTGTCAGCACCAGCGCAGCCACCCTTAACCGCACCATCGCTGTGACACCCACATCACTTCTTAGTTCATTCCCCCTAGGAGCCCCACCCAGAGCTGAGGAGCCCCGGGGTGGGAGGTAGGGTGGGAAGGGGGAAGGTGAGGAGGTGGGGTGGGGGTGGGGAAGACCCGTCCCTACCCTGTGGCGCCCACACGCAGAGCTGGTCTGCAGAGATGGTTGCTGGGTGGATTCTTAAAGGCGTGAGCCTTAGGGATCCATCTCCTCCGACAAGCACAGAGGAAAAGCTCTCCTTGGCTGTCGAGGGGCAAATTCATAAGGAGACAGACTGGTTTCAAAAGCCATGAGGCAAAGTAAGACCAAGGACGAAGAAAGGGTCTCAGCTGGAGGATCTGTCTGCTACCCAGCTGCTGTCGATTCCAGGAGCAGCCTTGCTGTGGCCAGGACACTATTTTCATTTGCTAATTACTATGCAGAGGTTGCGTCAGGGCAGGTAAGGCCTGCCAGGTGACTGAGCCCGTGATAGAGCTATGTACCCAGATTCACATAACTGCGGCCGTGCACACGTGAGCATACCTTATCGTTCTTCTGCTTCTTTTCTTCGCTCTCTTTTGCCTCCTCTTGTATTTTCTTTTTCCAGAGCATGGGCATGGTGGTGTGTGTGTGTGTATGTGTGTGTGTTGGCCTGTGGTCCACCCCTGAGCCTGCTCCCAGGCCAGGCCCTCTGGCGAGGTCCCACCTTGGAGCTTCGGGATAGACCAAGGCCCAGATTGCCTGGGCCTCTCTCTCCCTCAGACTCCTCCCTGATGGCTGCACTCAAGCTGTTGCTGCCACCACCTTTCAGCTGTGATGCTAACCAGCCGCCTGCCTCCTGCCTCGTGGGCGCTGATTCAATTAGCCAAGGTGCCCACCTCCTGCCAGGGCCATTTATAAAATCAACTGGGGCAGCTGGAGAACGCAGGGAGGGCCGGGCTGGGAAGCAGGGGGGAGGGCGGTGAGCTGGGTAGGGGAGGTAGAAGAACAGGGGCCTGGTCGGGGAACCTGATTCGATTAGCTATCAGGCTGGCTTCCCTGAGCAGGTGGCTGTACATCACCGCCCTGCTCCAACCCTCAGCTCCTAGGCCAGATGCCGGCCAGCACAGAGCCGGGTCCATCCGTCTCCAGGCTCCTTCATGCTTCCCTCCCACTCTGCAGCCCTGGGTTCCTGGGCCGGAGGTGGCTGGCGTGTTTGGGAGAAGGAGTGGAGAGGAAAGCAGGGGGTCCTGAGGGATTGTGGGGAAGCTGGCGTCCCAGGGCTGGGTTGAGTAATTCTGGGACCTGCACCCCAGCGCAGGGTCAGCCTTCTGCTTTTTGGGAAAAGATTGTTCTTGAGTTCGTACAGCATTTTTTCCAGTACCGACTGCTCAGGGGCCTGAGTACCTGCGTCCAAGCTCTGGCCCTGCCGCTCCTTAGCTGTGTGTCCGCGCATCTGTTCCCACATCTGTAAGGCGGAGATAATGATACGTTTTTAGAGGCTTGCTGTGAAGACAGTGAGTGAATACAAGCCTATCACCTAGAGCGGTGCCTGGCACACAGAGCTGCAGTGTTGCCCATCGTCTCCCCTCCCCTCCCAGTGGCTCCACAGGCCAGCAGGACAAGGTGTCCCTGTTTCGCAAGCAAGAAACGGAGATGTGGACAAGCAGAGTGAACTTGTGGGGTGCAGGAGGTGGAGGGGGGACTTAGGGTTTGTGGAAGTGGGAAGGAGAAGTAGGATTTTGAGAGGAAGGAAGAAAAGTGGGAAAGCATTCCAGGAGAGGTGAGAGGAGTAACATCAAAGGCCAGGGTGGGTGGCTCCTAGCGGGGGCTTCTGCACACCTGGGCAGAGCAGGCTTGCCCCCCCACCCCCATTTTGCCCAGAAACGGGAGAGCTTGGAAGGAAAGCTGCTTTCTAGACTGGAGGGCTTTTGGCTGGAAGCAGGCTGGAGAACCAAAAGCCACAGGGCAGATTTTTCCTTTCATCTGAGCTGCTGCATCCGCGCATGGCCCGCAGCTGGCACGCCGGGGCACGGGGCAGACGCCTTGCTGGGCAGGAGCTCCTGGTGGTCCGGTTGGCCTGGTCCACCCACTGGCATGGTCAGTGCACAGCTGGGGCCATTGCTCTGCAGCTGGGGAGCCCCCCTGTCTCCCTGTGCCCACCTCCAAGCCTGGGGGAGGAGGCTGGGAGGACGGGGCAGACGGAGTGGAGAGCATCTGAAGGAGGTTTGCTTTCTCTCCCACTAGACTGCAGACGTCCTATGGGCGGCGTTCATTCTTTATCTAATTTATCACTGTACCCCCGGCACCGAATGCAATGCCTGGCACCAGGTAGGTACAGACAACTCCTTCTTTTTAAAAATATGTGTTCATTGATTTTGAGAGAGAGAGAGGAAGGGAGACGGATAGAGAGATAGAAACATCCATGAGAGAGAAACATCATCAATCACCTGCCTCCTGCATGCCCCCTCAATGTGGAGATTGAGCTCACAACCTGCAACCCGGGCATGCGCCCCTGACCAGGAATCAACTGGTGACCTCTTAGTCCCTGGGTCAATGCTCAACCACTGAGCAACACCGGCCGTGTCAGGTAACTCTTTCTTGATGGAAAGAATAAATGAAGCCCACTTTATTTGGAATGGGGGACCTGGGTGCTCCCCAGCACGTAATGATTTGTGGAGCCCTAGGAAGACTCCCAGTCCAGAATCATTTCCCCCACTGACTCCAGGAATCTCTCCCTTAGCTTTTGGAGCCTCGTAATGAGCGATTAGTAACCCTTGGGAGACCAGTAGGGTGAAAGGAGCTGGTCTGGCCTTGCTGGGGCAGGAGGGCCCTGTGGTGGCAGGAAGGGGGCGCTGAAGGGGAGAGTGGCCCCGACCTGGGTGTGGAGTAAGGAGTTGGCTGGGGCTGTACCTCGATGTGTCCTAAAGCCTGGCAGCAGGCCTGCAGGTGCAGGAGGCACACAGGGCCCGCGGCTCAGGGCACACTTCGTAGCTGGCCCAATGCTGAATAGAACTGGGAATTGGTAAGTTGCCCTGGTGGATGCCCATCGCCTCCTGTGCCCATCTCCAACCCTCAGCCCCACTCCCCGCGGGCCAGATGCCCCGAGGCTGAGAAACCCCTCTCCCCTGACATTTCAAGGAGCAGAAAGTCCGAGCCAAAAGGGGCCTCAGCCACCCTTGCGCCTGAGTCCTTATCCTCCACTTCAGGAAACTGAGGCTGAGTTAGTTTTTAATCCCTCTCCGGTGCATTTATATTTTCTGAGAATTTGTTTACAGTTGTGCTGAATGCAAAGCAACAACTCACTAATGTTGAGACTTGGGATGCCCGCCGGGAGATCATTAGTGACCTTTTATGTGGATGGGGAGGGACGAAGGGGAGGGTCCTACCATCTCTCAGCAAGGCTTTCTTCCTTTCCCCAAAGTCATGTGGGCTAAAAAATATTAATCCTTTCCCTCCCACCTTCTAAGTTCCTCTGGGCTGGGCCAACAACCCAATTAATTGACTGAGACGAACAGGAGGAAAATCAAAGTTTAGTACGTGCACATGGGGAATTCACGTAGACATGATACAACCATGAAAAGTCCAGCATTGGGTATGCCGGGCATTTTGGACAAAGGAGAAAAGGGGGAGAATGGGGTATTAGATTTCAGAAGTGGTGATTCACAGGTAGTTGAGGAAGATCGGGACCCGCGTGGCAGGACAATTCTTGCTGGCTGACTCAGACACAACGGGCATGGGGGCTACCGAGCTGACAGGCACCTGCTGGAACCCTCCTGTTGACCATGTGTCATTAGGCTAAGGCAGCATCCTAAGACCTCCTTCCGGAAGCAGGCTTCTCGGTCTGACTCTCTTGGGCAGGAGAGGGGGTGGGGAGGGTCAAAGGTTCTTTCTTAGTCTTTTGTTTCTTAATAAACAGCTTAAAATCAATATCCGAGAAAGCAGCTTCAGATGGCAGACTTTTGGTTCCTTCCATCACCACGCAAGTCCCCGAGCAAACGCCCAGGGATGTGAGCCAGAGGCCCAGGTTAATCAAGGGCAGCTTACACACGCGAGCTGTTCATTTTCTGCTGGTGGCTCACTGGTCCCTGCGGGAAGGAATGTCTTCAGTCTTATTCCCTTTTCATTTTCCTCCAGTCACTACCCCCACCCAGCCCCTTGCCCATTTTCCCAT
>NW_006383009.1:1075232-1078062 GCF_000327345.1 Myotis davidii
GTATGCCGGGCATTTTGGACAAAGGAGAAAAGGGAAAGAATGGGGTATTAGATTTCAGAAGTGGTGATTCACAGGTAGTTGAGGAAGATCGGGACCCGCGTGGCAGGACAATTCTTGCTGGCTGACTCAGACACAACGGGCATGGGGGCTACCGAGCTGACAGGCACCTGCTGGAACCCTCCTGTTGACCATGTGTCATTAGGCTAAGGCAGCATCCTAAGACCTCCTTCCGGAAGCAGGCTTCTCGGTCTGACTCTCTTGGGCAGGAGAGGGGGTGGGGAGGGTCAAAGGTTCTTTCTTAGTCTTTTGTTTCTTAATAAACAGCTTAAAATCAATATCCGAGAAAGCAGCTTCAGATGGCAGACTTTTGGTTCCTTCCATCACCACGCAAGTCCCCGAGCAAACGCCCAGGGATGTGAGCCAGAGGCCCAGGTTAATCAAGGGCAGCTTACACACGCGAGCTGTTCATTTTCTGCTGGTGGCTCACTGGTCCCTGCGGGAAGGAATGTCTTCAGTCTTATTCCCTTTTCATTTTCCTCCAGTCACTACCCCCACCCAGCCCCTTGCCCACTTTACCCTTGACCCCGGGGCTGCTGTGCTCAGCAGGCAACTCCAAAGCAGGGGCAGCAGCCAGACCTGGCTCCAGGGTCCTGCTTCCACCTACAGACAAGCATAACTCCGTCCATGCATGTGTGCGAGGCGAGGGCAGGTGAGGGGCTGGTGGACAGGAGGCGGATTGTGGAGAGGAGAACGGGGTGGATCTGGACAAGAAGATGTGAACGAACGAAGGGACAAACAGAGATGGTGACTGGGTGAGGAGCCAGAGGCTCCAGTGGGGTGGGGTAGTTATCTAGGTATCTGGGGGTGGGGGGGGGAGAGGGCAGGGAGGGGCAGCTGGGATGAGACCCCCTGCCTGGTCACAGAGGAAGGAGACACCTCAAAGGGTTGTGGCTTGGGAGAAGCAGAGTGGTTATGGAAGCCAGGACCCAGGGCTGCCAGGTGGCCTGGGAGGTGGGTTATGCTTGAGAACCAGTGAGAAGAATCCTGCTTTTCTCCAGAACAGTTGGCTGATTGGGTGTGGGGACCTGGCTGGGTCTGGTGGGTGGGAGGTGGTGCGGGTGGAGGAGTGGAGGGGTCAGGGAAACGTGGCCAGCCGGGGTGGGCTCAGCTGGGCCCGGCTGGGTGTGGCACGCAGGCATAGAGCACGGGCATGGAGCACTCAGCCAGGGATCCAATGTCGGAGGCCCACAGGGCCAGTGGGGCCTCATGGACCATCCGAACCCAGCCTGAACCTAAGGCAGAGACGGCTCTGTCAGATTCTGCCAGCCGACCTACACTCTCTTGTCCCTGCCTCTTGCTCAGCTGGCCTAACTCAGGGTCTTGCTTCCTAGTAGACAAAATACAGCTGCTCCCCACTCGCGCGCGCACACACACACACACACACACACACACACACACACACACACACACGATGCATATTCCGGATTCCTCTGGTGGCCAAGGCAGCGAGGCCAGCAGCAGGGCATAGGGCATGGAGATTGAGCTCTGTGCCCTTAACCCCCATGTGTCCACGAGGAGGGAAGATATGGGCCACCAGTCTGAGCCCTGAGCTGGGAGTTATGCTCCCTGCCTGGCCACTGACTGGCTGTGGCGTGTTGGGCAAGTCTCTCAGGGCCTTATTTTTCCATCTGCAAAATCAGAGAGCTGGATTCTAGGTTAGAAGACCTTCAAAGTTCCCATGAACTCTACAGGCCCTTGTTTGGGCCTAGTAACACCTCCCTGACATGCCAGGGACCTCTGGAGCGGTGGCCTGGGCCCCCCAGCCCTGGCTGGGAACTGTTGTCCTAGAGAGCCCTGCTCCCCTGTGCTCCAACCCCAGACCTACAGGCTGGACACAGACAGAATGAGGCCTCCTGGGGGGAGCTGGGTGGGGAAGGGGAGGGGCCAGATAGTGGTGCAGCTTCCCCAGGAATCAGGGACTAAGAACTGGGCTTCAGAGGGGGGTGCGGCCGATGGCTGCGTGATTTGGGGTTCTGACTCTCCTCTAGGTATTTATCTGCTTTGAGGCACCCTGAGTGGGGCAGAGGGGGCCCCAAAATATCTCCCCCATATAATTCATCCATTATAGCTTCACTCCATTTGCTAATGAAAGATTTGATTATTTCTAAAGGCCTCGCCTATAAAATGCAGATACCTCTCTATAAAGTGCTGATGCCTTAAGCTCATCACCAGCTAACAGTCAATTATTATCATTTTTAACAGGAAATAGATAAGCCAGGAATTTGGCCTGGATAGAGGTATCAGTGTTGTGATGTGTGTGTGTTCAGGTTGAGGATGGAGATGTATCTTTCCATTCATCCAACAAATATTGACCAAGCACCGATGAAGTGCCAAACCGTGTTCTTGGATCTGGGATTGCAGAGTATAAAAAAGAGACAAAAATCTTGGCCCTTGTGGCATTTACATGGGGGCGGGGTGTGGAGGGACAACAAGACAACAAACAAACACACAAACACACAAACAAACAAAAAGCCAAATGCAGTTTATGTATGTCAGTTGGCAGGCCTTGCTGTGGGGAAGGATAAAGCAGGGGAGGGGACAGGATTTTGGCTGGAGGAGCGGCAGTCCTCTTGGTGGGGGCGTGTCTATGAGGGAAGGACTAGCCTCTCGGCCTCTGCAAGCCCTGGGACTAGAAGGAGTTGCTTTAATTTTTTTTTATATATATTTTATTGATTTCTTACAGAGAAGAAGGGAGAGAGATAGAGAGCTAGAAACATCAATGAGAGAGAAACATCGATCAGCTGCCTCCTGCACATCTCCCACTGGGGAT
>NW_006383009.1:1078114-1080257 GCF_000327345.1 Myotis davidii
GACGAGAAAGAAACATCAATCAGCTGCCTCCTGCACACCCCCTACTGGGAATGTGCCAGCAATCAAGGTACATGCCCTTGACTGGAATCGAACCGGGGACCCTTCAGTCCACTGGCCGACGCTCTATCCACTGAGCCAAACCGGTTTTGGCTTGCTTTAAAATTTAAAAAAAAAATTAAAAATATATTTGTTATTGATTTCGGAGAGGAAGGGAGAGAGATAGAAACATTAATGATGAGAAAGAATCATTGATTGGCTGCCTCTTGCATGCCCCCTACTGGAGATTGAGCCCTAAACCTTGGGGAATGTGCCCTGACCCGGGATCGAACCGTGACCTCCTGATTCATAGGTCAACGCTTAACTACTGAGCCACACTGGCTGGATGAAGGTCTTATTTTGAGGGGTGTGCCCTGGGAACTTCACTATGCTTTGCTGCCTCCTCCTCCATCCAACACCCCAAGAGCCACAGAGCCCTTGGGTCCAGCAAAGGGGCGTGTGGGGAGACCCCCTGGCAGACCACCATTTGGAAATGTTCCCTGGGTTACAGAAGGAGGGAGTGGGTGGAGCCAGCAAGCTGTGGACCAGCCAAAATGAGTGAGAAACCGTGCTTCTTCACCTCTTACGGCTCATTACCCAGCCCTAATCTGGGCCATTTCTCTCTTTCACACCAAGGTTTAGAGCAGTGGTTCTCAACCTTTCTCATGCCACGGCCCTTTAATACAGTTCCTCATGGTGTGGTGACCCCCAATTTCATTGTTACAAATTGAACATAATTAAAACATAGTGATTAATTACAAAACAATATGTAATTATATATGTGTTTTCCGATGGCCTTAGGCGGCCCCTGTGAAAGGGTCGTTCGACCCCCAGGTTGAGAATCACTGGTTTGGAGGGAGCAGTGCAGCCATGTGGGATGCCAGGGGCCACTGCAGCAGAGAGTCAAGGTTTGCGATGATGTTGTGGTGAGAGGGGACGAGGGGGGCATGGGAGGAGGTGGTAAGGGTGTATGGGGAGAGGGGAGGGTGTGTGGTGTGGGAGGGCATAGGATAGGTGGCCATGGGCCTGTTTCAGAAGGTGCCTGGTCTCCCTGGCTCTGTTTATTTCTCCATCTCCTTTTCTCTCCCTCCCTCCCTTCCTCATTCCACCACAGCGCCCCCTCTGGCCAGGTAAGGGGGTAGAAAAGCAAAGGAAATTTCTTGCCTCATGGAGTCTAGCGGACAGAGCAGATGCTCCAGGCTGGGTGTTTAGTGCTCAGAGGGCTTCTGACACAGCGTGGCGTGCGGGTGCCCAGCTTTAAAAAGGAGGCCTGACTCTCCCTGAGCCTGAAGGAAGGCGCCCAGGGCAGGGGATGCAGGACAGCCCCCTACACTCGGGGAGCAGAAAGGGCGCTCTGGGCAGAGGGACTGCGTGTGGTCCCTCTGGATGGAATGTACTGTGAATGTGTTGAGTGAAGGCAGGAAGGGCCGGTTACACCCTGAAGCACCACCCCTGCCAGGGAAGGGCAGGGAGTAGGCGGGGCTGGGCGGGGCGGGGAGGAGGCCTGCAGCGGACATTCCTGAGGGCTGTCCTCATCACTGGCAGACCCTAGTAGGGTCAAGGGCCACTGCCACTAGAGCAGGGGAGGCTGAGGGATCCTAGTGATTATGGGCCCAATCCTCTCCTTTATGGTTAAGGAAATTAGCTCGAGGGGCTGAGAGAGCTACTCAAGGTTTCGTAGCTACACACGGGGCGGGGCCCCTCCCCCATGCTGCTCCAGCATGCTGGCCCTGAGCTGTAGTGAAAGAAGACCAGCAGCCATCCTCACTGAACCCTTCACGAAGCCCGGCCTTGAGGTCTTTCTATGGACTAACGCCTCTGTCTTCACAGACCCCCTAGAGACAGGTGCCTGGTTATGACTTCCCCTAAGGCAGAGCGGGGAAGCAACTTACCCAACTTACAGCTGGTGTGTGAAGAGCAGGGGTCTGAACCCCATAGTGTGCTCCCAGGCCCATGCTCTTACCCCTGGAAGTGATGTGGAATGTGGGGTCCTGACGCCTACTGATCAAGGCTGCCGGTGTGGGCATGGTGCTGTCTCAGTTTCCGCAGCCTCCTGGGAAGTCTTCTTGATTCCCAGGCTCCCCATTGCTTATGGTATTTGCAGATA
>NW_006383009.1:1080309-1086655 GCF_000327345.1 Myotis davidii
AATCTGAGCAACCTGCCCTGGAGATAGAAGATGGGATGCTCTCATTTGTAGCACTTGCCGCTTTCCATGCTATAAACATTCCCACTCTCAACTGATGGTCTTTGGTGACAATTCAAGGCCAACCAGAGCCCGCAATCTGGGGTGCATGCAGTGAAGAGGGAAACTTTACTAAGTGCAAAACAGCTCAGTGATGATACAGCACGTTGTAGAGCAGCTCTGGGGCCAGGACCCTCTCTGCCTGGGCTGCGTGATGCTCTTTGATGGTCTGTTCTGCTCCTGCTCATCTGCTTCGCACTGCGCTGGTCTGCCTCCCCTGGCTTTACTCTGCTCTGGCAAACCAGCTCCCGGAAAGGTAATCTTCATTCTCCAGTGGAAGGGAAATGCCAGCTCAGAGAGCCAGCAGGGAGCTGGCTTATATGACAGGAGTCCCTGTCCCTGAGGTCCTTGATTGGTTCCTCCTCATGTAAATGAGGACTCCAAATTCTCAAAGTTTGATTGGGCCCAAGGGCACTGTCCTGATTGGTCAGAATAGAGCTGCTCTGATTGGCCAGAGCTGCACAGTTCTGATTGGATGGGGAAAGCCTCAGTCCTATTGGTTGAAATAGGATTTCAGGCTCTCCTTTATAAGGGCTGGCTCAGAAGGCAGAAAAACAGCGCAATTCTAGTGCAGAGGCAGGCCGTTCAGGTTTCTCCGTGCAGTGCAGTTTGTGTGAGAGGTTCTTGTGCAGAAATGGCTGCTAGGCTCTACTAGTATTTTATTTCATTTTAAAAATTTGAGCCCAGTTAGCCACCAGGAGCCCTTCTTAGTAGATGTCCTCTTCTCAGCCCTGTTCACATTACTAGGGCTGCTTTCAAGCTATCAGACATCAATAGGCTCCTGAAACCCCTGAAAAATCTCACCACCGACTCTCAGTGTGGGCCAATCTCAGTGCACCTGGCCACAGGTCCCCATCCTTTCCCACACTGCACAAAGCCTCCCTCTCCCTTCCCCTGCCACCTCTCTCACCGCCTCTGAGGAGACTAGGTTCACATAAAAAGGATGTGATTTGAAAGTTCTCAACTGGGGAGGTTTGAAAACTGTTTTATTTCCTCTGCTGAAAAAGAAATAATAATAAAAGATAATAAAAGATTCATGGAGTGCTTCCTACTATGGTATAATCATTCTCTGGACGGGTCCTTTGTGATTTATTGGAACCTTGGTTTTGCAGATATGCAAAATCCGCCCTGAGGGTGGAGAGTCTGGCCTGAAGGCACAGCCAATAACTCAGGAGCCGGTCTCAGGCCTCCTGGCCCTGGGTTTATTCCCGCTGCATCTCAACTCTGTTCCAGGTTCAGTGGGGTGGATGCAGGCAGACAAGAGAAAAAGGCATGATGGAGTTTGGCTTTGCCATACACCAGCCAGTGGCTTTGAGCCAGTATGTTAGATGCCTTGAGTCTTAGCTTCATTACTTTAAAATGCAGACCTTATTAATACTTGCCTTTTGTATCTCATGGGGGGTGTTGTGAAGACCAAAAGAGATAAATGGGTAGTAAAGTACATACAAGGGAAGGAGACACAAATAGCTCTTAAATGTGTATGAGGAGCCGGGCCCGTGTGGCTCCGGGGCTGAATGTGACCTATAAACCATGGTTTGATTCCCAGTCAGGCAGGGCACATGCCTAGGTTTTGGGCTTGGTCTCCGGTGGGAGCATGTAGGAGACAGCTGATCAATGATTCCCTTTCATCATTGATGTTTCTCCCTTCCTCTCTGAAATCAATAAAAATATATAAAAAATGTGTATGATGATGTTCAATCTCATTCAAAATAAGAGAAATGTAAATTAAAATTACACTGAAAAGTAATTTTTTCACCTCTCAGATTGGCAAGATTCCAGAATTTGATCACCCACTCTAATGGGGAAGTTGTGAGGACACGGGCACTTTTATATTTCTCATTGGAAAATAAATGTGTGTAGCCTCCACGGAGGGCAATTTGGCAATAGCTATCAAAGATATAAATACTCATATCTTCTGACCCAGCAATTCCACTTCTGGGAATTTACCCTACAAATATGTTTGCATAAGTGCAAGGGTTTGTATTTACGGCTATTTGTTGCAGTTGTTTTAGATGGAAAACGATTTGAAACAATGTGAATGTCCATCAAGAGGGGTCTTTAGGTGACCATGGGTCAACCACACCATGGAGGATTATGCAGTTGCAAGAAGAAAAGAGAAAGCTTTGTACTGATGTAAAAGACACATTGTCAAGTGAAGAAAAGCAAGGTATGAATGCCATGTACAGTATGTACATTTGTGTTTAAAAAAGGAGGAAATGGGAATATTTGCCATGATTGTGTAGTGAAACTCTAGAAGGCTCTCTGACAGTGGTTAGCTGTGGGGGATGAGGCTGGGACCTTGAAGGGTAAGAGATGAGAGTAAAAGGGAGAGTCTCCAGGGTTTGCCCTTTTTAAAAAATATATTTTTATTGATTTCAGAGAGGAAGGGAGAGGGAGAGAGAGATAGAAACATCAATGATGAGAGAGAGTCATTGATTGGCGGCCTCCTGCACGCTCCCCACTGGAGATCGAGCCTGCAACCTGGGCATGTGCCCTGACTGGGAATCAAATCGTGACCTCCTGGTTCATGGGTTGATGCTCAACCACTGAGCCATGCCGCCCAGGCAGGGTTTGCCTTTGAATATGCATATTTTATTTTTTGAGCCTTGTGAGTGTATTAACAATTCAAAAGTATAAATTAAAAATGTTTTTGCACACTGTAAAGTACCGTGGAGATGCCAGTTCCCTGGGCTATTATAAAAATGAGCTAAATTGCATGAGTAGGACCAGCATCTGTGGGGTGAGGGTTGGGGGGCGGTGGGAGAGGAGAATGCCTCGCGTTCTGGACAGGGCAGGAGCAGTTGAAGTGGGGAGACTTGAAGGGAAAGTGTTCTCCCTGTTTTATTGGAAAGCGGCTGGTCAGCGGGACGTGGAGGGTCGGGTTGGTGGTGGGGACTGAGTTCTTGCCCGGATCCATCAGATGGTGGTCGTCCCCTATTTGGTAATGGCACCAAGGCTCCCCCTTTGCTCAGGAGTGCTGGCTCCAAGGACCCTGCAGGGAGAGGTGTGCTGGGCTCCTGCTGGTTGAGTTCTCACCCTGGGCCAGGTGTGGGCGTGAATGCTCCACCTGTAACCCTCTTACCATGCACAGGTAGCATATGATTGTTTCCGTTTTACAGATGATGTAACAGGCCCAGAAAGATCAAGCACTTTATTCAAGGTCCAGCCGGGAGGGGGTTGGTTGGGCTATGATTCCAGTCAGTCTGGCTCTGGAGCGGTCCTCCCACCCATCATGGCGCCCTGATCTTGGTGGAAGGCCCTTGGCTCCCTGCCGCCCCCTGGTGCTGCCCCTCCACTGCTCCTAGATTAGAGAACCAGCACTGGGTCAGAAAGGAGCCCTTGACTTCCTGTTAGGTGGGGGCAAGCATCACTTGTTGGGAGACCCCTTTGTCTCTCCTGGATGTCATAAGGGCAGGCACGGTGGGGGCAGCATCCAGGTGGCTGCTCGGCCCATGTCCTGCTGCTTCTGTGTCACCACCATTCTCCCACCCTTATCCCGCCCCAACCCCGCCCTGCCCTGCCCTGCCCCTAGCATCTCTGACATCCCAGAAACCAATCCTAACCGACAGAGGCCTCTTGTCAATGAGAGCAGGGAAAGGGCCTCGCTATCTATGGGGTGATCTGGGGGGAGGTGGGGCTGCCCAGCAAAGTTCCAGCATCATGTCTCCAATTAAAGTTATGAGGATCCATCTTCTAACTCAGCCCCCCACAGAAATTGACATTTATTAGGTTGTCAAAACTGATTTTTCTTCCTGGCCCTTTTCTGCCCCCAAATCAGTGTATCAGTGTGTATGTGTGTGTGTGTGTGTGTATGTGTGTGTGTGTATGCGTGTGTGCGCGCGCCTGCACATGTATGAACATGCTTTTTAAAAATTAAAGATGTGACATTCAGCCCTGTCGGAGATCTGGCATCTTGATTCCTGGTAATGTGGAAGGAAGCGACCTGGGGACAGGTCTGAGGTGATGGTCACCTGCCACCTGGGGATGAAGCCAGCCTCCTGCAGAGGCAGAGGTGGCCTGTGTGTGGTTTTAGAAGTGCCCCACCCCCCACTTTGAAAATATTTCTCCTTCATGTGCCACTGAACCTGGAATACCTCCACCAGGGACTCATTCCTATGAATTTATTCATCTTTTTCCTGGGGTCTCTTTTAAAGTGAAATATGAGTTCCTAAGAGGGAAATGCATTAAGTCACTAACATCCCAGAAGCATAGAATTCAGAGCTGGGAGAGATCCTGCAGATAGTCTTATCTTCTCTTGTAGAGAGGGAACTGAAGTCTGGGGAGAGAAGGGATTTGCCCAGGGTCATTCATCACATCAGTGACAGTGATGTGGCTGTCACCCAGATCCTCCGACTCCAAGCTCAGTGGGATCTGGTTATCAGCTCAGTTTTATTTGGTGACAAGAGGGAGCCTGGCCATACGTAGGCCCTGGCCCCCAAACTGAGGGAAGGCCGACAAGGGGGTGTGGAGGGGGTGGGATGGAGAAAATGGGTAGAAAAGCAAGACTGATGTGAAGACAATTTTGCCTATGTCCTGTTTTACCTGCTTGTGTGTGTTGTCATTTCATTTTATCGTTTGCATTTTATGATTCAAGACATCAAAGATAGCTCTATACTGGCTGGCTGGCCTTGGCTTTTCTTTAGATGATGTATGCCAAATTTCAGTCTTCATCCCTACCTTTGCTATTTTTGCCATATCTTATGCCACTTTTATTAATATGATATAACATTTAAAAACTCATTTTAGCTTAATTTATTTAAAAACTAAACTTTGTTTTATTATTGTGTGAGGGAAACCAGTTATCACTTGTCAGAAATAGATGGTAATCATAAAATAATTATAATGAGATCAAAACACAGTTATTAAAATATTGTTAGGTGCCTTTGCTGCCGAAGGCTTTTAGCCTGAAGTCGGTTTCTCCTCTGTGAAAAGGAAAATTAGCAAGTGTTGGAAAGGCATTAAAAATCTGCGGTGCCCCCCTCCCCCACAGCGAGACTTTCCTGAGGTATCAGGATCTGTGTTAGTTTCTTGGGGTTGCCTCAAACTGGACAGCTTAGCACAACAGAAATGTGTTGTCTCACAGTTCTGGAGGCCAGAAGGCAGAAACCAAGGTGTCAGCAGGGCCACGCTCTCTCTGAAAACTGTAGAGGAGAACCCTTCCTTGCCTCTTAAATTTTTTTTTTTTTATTTCTAAATTACAGCTGACATTCAATATATTAGTTTCAGGTGTACAGCAGCATGGTTAGACATTTTTGTAATACTGGGGGCCCAGTGCATGAATTCGTGCACCTTGAAAGGAACTGTGGGCCTCAAGGCTGCAGTGGGCACAGGGCGGGTCTTGGCCCACCCTCTGCACCCCTGCCTGGCCCCTCTCACCGTGGCCCCCAGTCCCCTGTCTGCCAGCAGCCCTTCTCCTGCCACCTTCCCTCCCAAGTGCTGATGGAGTGATTGGGACCGGCACCATCAGTGGGTTCGAGCAGCGGTTGCTGCCCTGATCGCCCCTCAGGAGCAGGGGGAGGTGGAGAAACCCTGAGGGGTGATCAGGGCCAGCAGCTGCCACTTGCACCCACTGATGGCGCTGAGTGATTGGGGCCAGCACTGGGCTCCAGCAGCAGGTGCGAGCGGCAGCTCCAGTGCCAGCAGCAGGTGCAAGTGCCTGGCCGGACCCCGGTGTGCAGGAGCAAAGAATTTTCAGTAATTACCAGAGGCTCTCCCTGATGACAGCGACTGGAGCCCTGCCTTGGTCTGGCGCCCCCACTCATCTGCTCTACTATCCCACCACAGTCAATACCCACCATGTGCTGCCTGTTGCTGATGCCTGCCATGTTCTGAGCACACCCCCTGGTGGTCAGCGCACATCATAGCGACCTGTTGTTCAGTCGTTCTCCTGTTTGGCCTATCTGCATGTTAGGGTTTTATATATATAGATATGAATTGATTCCCAGGTAATTCTAGCACCCATCTGGCACCATACATAGCAATTACAAAATCACTGACTATATTCCCTATGAGTCACTTTACATTCATTCTGTGGCTATTCTATAACTACCCATGTGTACTTCTTAATCCCTTCACCCTTTCACCCTACCCCCCAACCTCCCTCCCATCAGGCAACCATCAGTCTGTTCTCTGTATCTATAAATCTGTTTCTGTTTGGCGTGTTTATTTATTTTGTTCTTTAGATTTCACATACAAGTGAAATCATGGTCTGGGTCTCTTCCTATCTGATTTATTTCATTAAGTATAATAC
>NW_006383009.1:1086819-1087419 GCF_000327345.1 Myotis davidii
TACCCTCCAGTCCCATCTATAATGTCAAAGTGGTAAGATTTCATTTTTTATGGCTGAGTAATATTCCATTGTTTATATGCACCACTGCCTTTTCATCCATTTATCTCTGGATGGACACTTGGATGGCTTCCACATTGTGGCTATTGTGAGTAGTGCTGCAATGAACAGAGGGGTGCATATATCTTCTTGAATTAGTGTTTTGGATTTCTTCCAATAAATATCCAGGAGTGGAATTGCTCTGTTAGAAGGTAGTTCTGTTTTTAATTTTTTGAGGACCCTCCATACTGTTTTCCACGGTGGCTGCACCAATCTGCATTCCCACCAACAGTGCACGAGGGTTTGCTTTTCTCCACATCCTCGCCAACACTTGTTGATTGGCTTACTGATGCCGGTCATTCCAACAAGTGTGAGGTGGCATCTCATTGTGGTCTTCCTTGCCTCTTACTTAGAGCTTCTGGTTGGCTGGTGATCCTTGTTGTTCCTTGTGTTACCGGAGGAAATAGGTCCTTCAGCAGTGTCCCCGGGAAAGAATGTCAGGGACACTCATGTAGATGGAGTTTTAAGGGATAGTGGCAAGATTTATTAGAGCAAAAAGAGATT
>NW_006383009.1:1106976-1107637 GCF_000327345.1 Myotis davidii
CACATACAAGTGAAATCATGGTCTGGGTCTCTTCCTATCTGATTTATTTCATTAAGCATAATACCCTCCAGTCCCATCTATAATGTCAAAGTGGTAAGATTTCATTTTTTATGGCTGAGTAATATTCCATTGTTTATATGCACCACTGCCTTTTCATCCATTTATCTCTGGATGGACACTTGGATGGCTTCCACATTGTGGCTATTGTGAGTAGTGCTGCAATGAACAGAGGGGTGCATATATCTTCTTGAATTAGTGTTTTGGATTTCTTCCAATAAATATCCAGGAGTGGAATTGCTCTGTTAGAAGGTAGTTCTGTTTTTAATTTTTTGAGGACCCTCCATACTGTTTTCCACGGTGGCTGCACCAATCTGCATTCCCACCAACAGTGCACGAGGGTTTGCTTTTCTCCACATCCTCGCCAACACTTGTTGATTGGCTTACTGATGCCGGTCATTCCAACAAGTGTGAGGTGGCATCTCATTGTGGTCTTCCTTGCCTCTTACTTAGAGCTTCTGGTTGGCTGGTGATCCTTGTTGTTCCTTGTGTTACCGGAGGAAATAGGTCCTTCAGCAGTGTCCCCGGGAAAGAATGTCAGGGACACTCATGTAGATGGAGTTTTAAGGGATAGTGGCAAGATTTATTAGAGCAAAAAGAGATT
>NW_006383009.1:1112935-1116074 GCF_000327345.1 Myotis davidii
GTTGTCAGCGCACATCATAGCGACCTGTTGTTCAGTCGTTCTCCTGTTTGGCCTATCTGCATGTTAGGGTTTTATATATATAGATATGAATTGATTCCCAGGTAATTCTAGCACCCATCTGGCACCATACATAGTAATTACAAAATCACTGACTATATTCCCTATGAGTCACTTTACATTCATTCTGTGGCTATTCTATAACTACCCATGTGTACTTCTTAATCCCTTCTCCCTTTTGCCCTACCCCCCAACCTCACTCCCATCAGGCAACCATCAGTCTGTTCTCTGTATCTATAAATCTGTTTCTGTTTGGCGTGTTTATTTATTTTGTTCTTTAGATTTCACATACAAGTGAAATCATGGTCTGGGTCTCTTCCTATCTGATTTATTTCATTAAGCATAATACCCTCCAGTCCCATCTATAATGTCAAAGTGGTAAGATTTCATTTTTTATGGCTGAGTAATATTCCATTGTTTATATGCACCACTGCCTTTTCATCCATTTATCTCTGGATGGACACTTGGATGGCTTCCACATTGTGGCTATTGTGAGTAGTGCTGCAATGAACAGAGGGGTGCATATATCTTCTTGAATTAGTGTTTTGGATTTCTTCCAATAAATATCCAGGAGTGGAATTGCTCTGTTAGAAGGTAGTTCTGTTTTTAATTTTTTGAGGACCCTCCATACTGTTTTCCACGGTGGCTGCACCAATCTGCATTCCCACCAACAGTGCACGAGGGTTTGCTTTTCTCCACATCCTCGCCAACACTTGTTGATTGGCTTACTGATGCCGGTCATTCCAACAAGTGTGAGGTGGCATCTCATTGTGGTCTTCCTTGCCTCTTACTTAGAGCTTCTGGTTGGCTGGTGATCCTTGTTGTTCCTTGTGTTACCGGAGGAAATAGGTCCTTCAGCAGTGTCCCCGGGAAAGAATGTCAGGGACACTCATGTAGATGGAGTTTTAAGGGATAGTGGCAAGATTTATTAGAGCAAAAAGCGATCGTACACTCTTGGAGAGGCAGAGAGTGGGCCAGCTAGAGGACAGCGGCTGTGTGGACTCAGGAAAGGAAGGAACAGAGGCCAAAGGTGAGTCCTCTGCCACTGCTCGCTGCTCCCCTGGTTGCAAGTCTGGTGGCCCCGTAGCGTTTAGGACAGCAGTTCTCCACCTGTGGGTCATGACCCCTTTGGGGGTCGAACAACCCGTTCACAGGGGTTGCCTAAGACCATCGGAAAACACATATATAATTCCATATTGTTTTTGTGATTAATCACTATGCTTTAATTATGTTCAATTTGTAACAATGAAAATACATCCTGCATATCAGATATTTACATTGTGATTCATAACAGCAGCAAAATTACAGTTTGAAGTAGCAACGAAAATAATTTTATCATTGGGGGTCACCACAACATGAGGAACTGTATTAAAGGGTCGTGGCATTAGGAATCACTAATCACTTTAGGAGAATGCAAGAAGTACGTGCCTGAGAGAGGGAGAGCACGCCTGGGTTCTTTGTCTAGCTTCCATATATTTCCTTGGGTTCAGGAAAGAGCAGGCTTTCTTCCGAACGACCTAATCTCTTTCCTGGCCTTTCCCGGGCTCATGCTTGTGCCTCCCCCAGCCAATCTCCTTCCTGGATTCTCCAGGCTGTGCCCTTCCCCAGCCTGATCCTTCTCTCACACTTTCCCAGGCCAGTGCCCTCCCCTTGCATGGTGCCGGTTTGGCTTGTAATGTGCATGTGCTTTGTAAAAGGGCTTCCCTCTAGTGATTTTCTCCCTTCCCCTTTAATCCTACAGGCACCCCACCCCCCTCCCGTGGCTGTAAAGCCATCTTTCAGTCCCCCGGCAGGATGTTTGGTCTGGTTAGTGGAAAGATGCCAGTTACCCTCTGGATGGATGCTCCAGTGACTCCCTCCTCTTTTGTTAATCTCTAACTAACTGCCTACTCTAACGCTTGGTTTATGGCTGCAGCACTCCAGTCTCTGCCTTCATTGTCACATGTTCTTCTCCTCGTGTCTTGTCTCACATGGCCATCGATATATATAAAAGGCTAATATGCTAAGTGTCTGACCAGTTGCTGTGATGTGCACTGACCACGAGGGGGAAGATGCTCAATGCAGGAGCTGCCAAGCTGCAGTGACCTGGCAGCAGCGGTTCTTGGGTGGCACACCCCAAAACCAGAGAGGAGGGAGCCCGATGGCTCTCGGGGCAGTGCACTTCCATCTTTGGCCATGGGTTGTGCTGTTGCTGGGGCACTGTTGGCCCCGAATCTGGTTTACTGCACACTCACGTTTATGTTCCACATCCTGTACAATAGAAACTTTGCAGAGTGCCCTCTTGTACTCTGGGACCCCTCAGGGGATGTCAGAGAGCCAGTCTCAGCCTGATCCCCGCAGGCCAAACCAAGGGACCCCACACCTTCTAATTAATTTCCTTTCAATGTGCACAAATCCGTGCACCAGGTCACTAGTTTTCTTATAAGGACAACAGTCCTATTGGATCAGGAGCCCGTCCTACTCCAACATGACCTCATCTTAACTAACTGCATCTGCAACAACTCTATTTCCAAATAAGCTCACATTCTGAGTTGTTAAGAGTTAGGATTTTTGCATGCCTTTTAAAAGGGTGCGGGGTAGCCATTTTTCCATAGCAAGGTCTTTGAAAGAGAATGAAAAGAGAGAGCTTTTTCATTGTGTGGTCAATGCTACTGAATGCCTGTCCCAGGTCCAGCAGCAGGACGTAGGTGGGCTTCAGGGGCTGTGAAGGCTGCGAGGCTCCCTCACCTTTCCTTCTAGGCCGAGCGTGGAGGTCCTCACAGCTCTCAGGAGCAGGTGAGCCTTTGGTAAAGTCAGCTCTGTGGCCAGCAGGCTCCCCCAGGGTCAGGGTGTGTGTAGGCATCAAGGACACTCAGCCCCACTTGGACCACAAAATGAGCCACTTAGAGACCTCATTGCAAGCGGTCAGTTTTTCCTGAGATCCTCTGGGGGGCAAAGCCCTGCAGTTCCCGGATGTTGCTTCCGAGTGTCTGATCTCATGGGCACACATGGCAGCGCCAGGCAGAAGGGTAAGTGGAAAGGGTCAGAGGTGGGTGAGGTGGGCAGAGGGTGGGGAGGAGGGGAGATGCTGTGGCTTCTAGGA
>NW_006383009.1:1117703-1125169 GCF_000327345.1 Myotis davidii
ACTTCATTGAGCACTGCTGGGCAGGGAGTGGAGATAGCACCCCGATCTCCTGAACTTCTGCTGGGGTGGGGAGGGGAGGCAGAGAGTGGAGGGCTGGGGTGAGAGGACTAAGGAGAAAGGAAAGGGTGCGGAGGACAGGGAAGAATACTCCTGGCAGAGGGAGCAGCAGCACAGCAGTGGGAGTGGGAGTGGAACAGCAGTGGGGCCAGAGCGGAGTGAGGAGGTAGAGAGGCAGTGGGGGGCCAGGTCTTGGGAGGGCCTGGGGATGCCACGTGGGTAAGGGTGTGGTATTTTATTTTAAGTGCCAATGCAGGACTTTGAGCAGAGACATCAGTAAAGTGACTTACTTTTAAACAGATCACTGTTGAGAATATACTCTGAGAGGCAAGAGGTGCGGCAGAGAGCGGCTCCTGTCATAATGCGACAAGGTGATGGTGGCTGAGACAGGGCAACGGTAGTGACCGGATTCTGGATGTTCTGGGAAAGCAGGTCCAGGGAGGGTTCCTCATTGGATGAGCGTGAGCGGGGGACATTAAGGGCAAGGCTTTCTGAGCAGCTGGAGGGATGGAGTTGCCATTTGTGGAGACAGTGAAGGCTGCAGGAGGTGCAGGTCTGGAGGGAGATCAAGGGCTCCCCGGGGTGTAGGTTAAGGTGAAGATGTGCCTTTCAAGTGACGATGGTAGGTGGGCAGTTACTCACAGAGCCTGGAACTTGGGGGGGAGTATGGGCTAGAGACTGAACGTTATGGGTTAGTTTTAGAGATTAGATGGTGTATGAAAGCCCTGAGACAGAATGAGCTCACTTTGAAAGTGAGTGTTTGTAAAAAAAGATAAGAAATCAAAGGATTGATCCCTGGGGCACCGCAATCAGTAAGGCAGCACAGACAACAGAGAGGAGGCAGCCAGTGAAGCCAAGAAGAGCCAGGAGAGGGAGCGGCTGCCCTGAAGCCGCTGGAAGAAAGGGTTTTGAGGGGCAGGGAGGGTGACCCACCTGTTCGCTAAATGTTGCTGGTAGGTCGCTGTCTTAGAGGAAGGCAGGGGTAGGATACCGGATGCAGTGGTGGGAGCCTGTGGTCTCTGGTTGCTTCTTTTCTGAGGGGGGCAGGGGAGAAGGTGCTGGAAGCTTGAAGAGAGGAGAAAAGGGGACCCAGGAAGTGTGGCGACAGCTGAGCAGCACTTAGGGCCACTTGACGAGTGGCAACTCCGGAATTTCTGTGCTTGAAGGACTTAGAGATGCAGGTCTGGCCTGAATGGGAGCTTGACAATGAACCTGCACAAGGCCCACATGGGGCTGAAGAACTTCAGTCATTCATATTGAAGAAAAGAGGAACTGAAAGGGAAGAAAAATAAGGCCAAACCCTTAGGGTACCCCCCTCCCCTTCTTCCAGGGTAGGTCTCACAGAAGTAGGGGGAGAGGGAGAGGCTTCTAGGGGAGGTAAGCCATGTAGCTGAGAGCCAAGCCATCCCCCTGTCCCTTGCTGTGTGCAGTCCCCAGAAATGCAGACAGTGGGATGACAAGGGAGGCGCAGGACTAGAGAGCAGGGCACCAGTTGAGCTAGTGGCCATGCCCCCTCAGGGGTCAGAAAAGGACACTCCAGTGACACCTCTCCTTGCTCCCTCCCTCTCCCAAATACCAGGTGAGACATTTAGACAGATCTTTCCAACCGTATATAAGCTACATCTCTACAGCGCCTTGGCTAATTAAACACACACACACACGCACACACACACGCGCGCGCACACGCACACGCGCACACGCATGCACACACGCACACATGCACACACGCACACACACGTGCATACACACTTGTCATCTTGCACCATGAACTTATTGCAGAGATGTTGCCATGGCATAAAATACTCCCAGAACTCCTTTTCTGGGGAATCCAGCTGAGCATGGGACACGTGCTGCCTGTTCTCTGTGGAGTCGTTCTTTGTACTTCCAGGGTAGGTTTGATTTCTAGAAAGAGTCCAAAGTCACTTAGAGCCAAGTGTGATGACCAAAATTGGGGATCAAGAGTTTTCGTGGCCACCGATGAGGTTCGATACAGATAGAACAAAACCAGCTTTGTCTTGTTTAAAAGGGATAATATTTCTTTTACAGGATTTAATAAGGTATACTATGCACAGCTTGGCGTAGTTTTTTTGATCCACAGCAGGCAGTTCATAATTGGTAATGATTAATATTCCTAAAACAGAGATTCTGCAATGAATAGAAGCATCATTGACAGAAGCGATTCATCCCCCAAGGTGATGGCTTTGAAGGGACAGACTTTATCCAGACTGATACATTTTGCTAAGTCTGTTAAAAAAGCAGAATCCTAACTTTATGATTTTATCTGTTAATCTCTTTATCAGCCTTGCACATAGGAAGATGGAAGGCTCCATCTCAGAGAAAAGAGCAGCTGGAGGAGATCGTGGAGAGAAGAAAATGGCAAGGCCTCCGTCACCCCTAGGACCACCAAGGTCACCGGTGGTGCATGGTCACCCAGCTCTAGATATAGTGGGGCGCCAGGTACCCAGGAGGCCGACTGTGTTCTTCCTCCCCCACTGCCGCCCTCAGGGCTCCGCTGCAGATTTGCTGAGGCCAGGGAGAAACTCCAGGGTGAGAAATTCTTGTCTTTGGCTTAAATTTTCAATCCTTCATTCAATATGAGAGCAAATAACCAGGAAGAAGTTAGCACGAATGTAACTCACACCTGTGTGTGGAGAAGGTTACTAGCTAGTTTCCTGAGACCAGGCCTGGGTAGTGAGAGTAGAGACAGCAGAAAGGCCACGGGTGTTCCCGCCAAAGGGGTGGGGAGGAGCAGGCATCACTGGAAACCAGAGGGGCACGGCAAGGACCTCATGCTCCACTCTGTGCAGAGCCAGACCTGCTCCGTGCTTCCCGCCCCACGGGGCCCGCGAGGGAGCGTCCCAGCCCCGGGCTGGGCCCCGTGAAGGCTCTGGTGCCACCTTGCTGCCCCAGCAGCCGCAGGGAGACCTGGACCTGGCCCCTGGACTCCGCTAGCCAGGCTGGCACCTTTGGTGGCTCCCAATCTGGGCCTCAGTTTCCCATGAAAGAAGATGGTGCCGGAGGCTGTATCCGTGTTTCCTAGGCTTTTTGTTTTTTAACTGTGATCTGCAGTAAGAAATACATTTTACACTGAGATCCAGTAAACATCTTCATATTGCGTGTGTGTATATGTGATGGATATATATACCTCGGTGTTAATTTTATGTGTCACCTGACTGGCCATGGGGTGCCCAGATTAGCATGATTTCTGGGGTGTCTGAGAGGGTGTTTCTGGAGGAGATTAGTGTTTGAATCAGTGAACTCAGTGCAGTAGGTGGCCCTCCCCAGTGTGGGCACCTCCCGGTCCACCGAGAGCCTGAACAGAACAGGAGGCAGAGGGAAGAGGAATTCCCCCTTTTCTCCTTCCAGTGGAGCCGGGATCTCAGCTCCTCTTCTCCTGCTGCAGACTGTCCTCTGCACCGTCCGCCCCCCTGGCTCCCCTGCCTTTACCACGAGGGAGCGTCCCAGCCAGAAGAGGAGCTGAGATCCCGGCTCCACCAGGAGAAAAGGGGGGAATTCCTCTTCCCTCTGCCTCCTGTTCTGTTCAGGCTCTCGGTGGACCGGGAGGTGCCCACACTGGGGAGGGCCACCTACTGCACTGAGTTCACTGATTCAAACACTAATCTCCTCCAGAGTGTTTGTCTGTGTGTGTGTGTGTGTGTGTGTGTGTGTGTGTATCTCCTATTGTTCTGTTTCTCTGGAGAACCCTGACTAACACACACACACACATTTGTGTATATATATTTGTGGGCACTTTTATCTCTATCATCTATCTATCATCTATCTATGTAACTGGACAAATTGCAAGACTCGCAGTTTGAAAAACACTGAGACTAGGTTGTCGATAATGCCCTTTCCAATTCTGCTATGTCAAGCTTGTTTCTAAGCCCGTCCTTGGCTGATTGGTTGAACATGCAGGTAAAGGTTATGGATACGTCCACGTGGAGCCCCTAGCACAGGGCGCAGCCCCTGGAGATGTCCTCTGACGGCCAGTTGTTGCTTTGCTTTCTTGCCTGGATTGGCCTCAGCCCCTGGAGCCCCCTTCGCGTCTCCCCGCTGGCTTTTCCCTTCAGGTGCTTCTCATTTCCTGTCCTGCAATTTTTTATTGTAAGACTCCCCCCCCGCCCCCAGCTTATTGAGGTATAATTTACAAATAGAATGATAATGTATTTGAAGTGTATAACATGATGATCTGATGTACATGTACACACTGAAATGATTCCTATAATCAGGTTAATAACACACCCTCACCTCACACAGTCACTGTGTGTGTGTGTGTGTGAGAATGCTTAAGGAGGAACTGTCTCTTAGCAAATTTCCAGTATAGAATGCAGGATACAGTAGTCACCACACTATATGTAAGCTGCTCAGACCTTATTCATCTTATTTTAAAAATTATTTAATGATTGATTATAGAGAGAGAGGAAGGAAGAGAGAGAGAAACATGGGTTTGTTGTTCCACTTACTTATGCACTCACTGTGTCCTGTGTCAACCAGAACTGAACCATACCACCAGCTCTCCTGCGGCTCTAGCCTGCAGGCGGCGGGGCTGGGGGCTTCGCAGCCCTCGTTACTGTGTGAGCCAATCCCTCATTCTCTGACTCTGTGTCTCTGTGTCTGTTTGTCTGTCTGCCTGTCTGTTTCTCTCTGTATATACACACACAGGGTGGAGCAAAAGTAGGTAGGTTTACAGTTGTTCGTATGGAAAATAATACAATAATTAATAAATAGTAATACAAGAATAAACTGTGTTTTGTGTACTCACAGCTATAAACCTACTTTTGCCTCAACCTAAGTGTTTGTCTGTGTGTGTGTGTGTTTGTGTGTGTGTGTATCTCCTATTGTTCTGTTTCTCTGGAGAACCCTGACTAACACACACACACACATTTGTGTATATATATTTGTGGGCACTTTTATCTCTATCATCTATCTATCATCTATCTATGTAACTGGACAAATTGCAAGACTCGCAGTTTGAAAAACACTGAGTCTAGGTTGTCGATAATGCCCTTTCCAATTCTGCTATTTCAAGCTTGTTTCTAAGCCCGTCCTTGGCTGATTGGTTGAACATGCAGGTAAAGGTTATGGATACGTCCACGTGGAGCCCCTAGCACAGGGCGCAGCCCCTGGAGATGTCCTCTGACGGCCAGTTGTTGCTTTGCTTTCTTGCCTGGATTGGCCTCAGCCCCTGGAGCCCCCTTCGCGTCTCCCCGCTGGCTTTTCCCTTCAGGTGCTTCTCATTTCCTGTCCTGCAATTTTTTATTGTAAGACTCCCCCCCCGCCCCCAGCTTATTGAGGTATAATTTACAAATAGAATTATAATGTATTTGAAGTGTATAACATGATGATCTGATGTACATGTACACACTGAAATGATTCCTATAATCAGGTTAATAACACACCCTCACCTCACACAGTCACTGTGTGTGTGTGTGTGTGTGTGTGTGAGAATGCTTAAGGAGGAACTGTCTCTTAGCAAATTTCCAGTATAGAATGCAGGATACAGTAGTCACCACACTATATGTAAGCTGCTCAGACCTTATTCATCTTATTTTAAAAATTATTTAATGATTGATTATAGAGAGAGAGGAAGGAAGAGAGAGAGAAACATGGGTTTGTTGTTCCACTTACTTATGCACTCACTGTGTCCTGTGTCACTTTGGGCTGATAGCCCAGCCTCTGGAGCCCTCTCTATAGAGTGGGGGTAGTGCTTGTACCACCCATAGGACCTCTGGAAGATTACATGTGCTTGTGTACTTAGCATGGTCCTTGGCACAGAGTAAGTGTTCAATAAATGTTGGCTGTTATTGTTTTACTTCTTGTCTCTCTCGGGTCCCTGTGGCCCTGGTTTTCCCACCTTCTGAACAGGCCGCCATCTCGGCACTGGGTGCCTGGGGACCCGGGTCACTGACTAGCTCTGTGAATTGGGGCATGTCACTCCATTTCACTGCGCTCTCACATGTAAACATTTTCCTTAGCTGTGAAACGCGAGGGTGGACTAAGTGATCTCTAAAGATCTTCTCACCCTCACAGTCTGAGAGGCTCATAAGATTGGTGTGAAAAGCAAAATATACTCCTCAAAACACGGCATTTGTCCAGGCAGCCCTCAGCATGCGAACAGACCGTACCCCAGAGCTGATCTGTAAAAGTTGGATCTTTGGAATCGGGCACTTACTTTTCTGTCAGCGTAGTTTTTACGTGCTGGTTAGCGTCCAGGGCCAGCTCACAAAACACAGCTGATTAATCCCCAGTGAAGCAGAAACACTGCCCATTTGCACTGAAAATGGCAGAAAACAATACTGCCACCACACTGGTAATTAAACAACACAAAAACAATTCCATTGAATAAGGACTCGTTTTTTATTTAGCTAGGAGCCTGGTGCTCCAGGGAAGTGCCTTAATTTAGAAGAACTATGGAAATGTGTGTTGGGGTTGGTGGAGGGAGGGAATCTGCCTGGCTCCTCTGGGCTCTCTCAGGGGATTCCCACTGAGGCTGATGGCACAAGTTCTTTAAATGTCTGATTTTGGTTAAAAATGCAGGGATTTCTCTATATCACGTATCTCTTCCTTGAGATAGCATTGACCTAAGTCCTCACATCCAACTGGCATTGCAATTTTTTGGGCTTAGCAATGAAAAGTGGAGAGGGAGAGGGAAGAAAGTGAAACAGGAAAGAGGCAATCATTATCCCAGCATTACTCACAGGCCTGTGTTGTTGGGCCTGAGTCATGCTGGCCAACATAATTATTTTTATAATTAAAATTTTTAAAATTTTATTTTTTGATCTTTACTGAGGTATAATTGACAAAAATGGTATATATTTCAAGTGTATGGCTTGATGTGTTGATGTAGTATACATTGTAAAATAATTATGGCAATCAAACTAATTAACATGGACATAGTCCTCACTTTGTATGGTCGCCTTTTTCTTTGGTAGTCAGAACACTTAAGATCTATCCTCTTAGGAAATTTCAAGTGTACCACATAGCACTTCAAAGCTGTAAAAATTATCTTCCAGAATATTAAAATGTCATTAAAATATTCAGATTCCTGGCTATGGAAATCCCTAGCAACCCAGACCTCTGGCACTAAACTTCCACAGGTGACAATAGGCTGGTGCTTACCTGTCTAGGTCCTTTTCATTCAATAAAAATGTTTTCCAATTGGCCTCCATAGGCATTTAAGTTTGGAAACCCCAAGTGACATAATTTAACAAGGGGATTAAAAAGAATGTGAGTGTGATTGCATGAAAGAGATGACCTGAGAGGGAATCAACTGGAAGAAGTTATATATATAAAAGCCTAAGTGACAGTTATGACTGGCCAACTGGCCAGTAGCTATGATGGGCACTGACCACCAGGGGGCAGATGCTCAACTCAGGAGCTGGACCCTGGTGGTTAATGCGTTCCCACAG
>NW_006383009.1:1125245-1137623 GCF_000327345.1 Myotis davidii
GGCCAGCCTGCCTGATCGGCCCTGATGGGGACTGAGTGAGATGGCCCAGATTGGCCCCGATCGCGGCCAGGCTGAGGGACCCCACCCATGCATGAATTTGTGCACTGGGCCTCTAGTAAAAGAGAAAAAGGAGCTTAGTTGTGTATATCACTGAAAGGATGAGGGCAGGAGGGACAGGGGTCAGTTCAGACAGTTCCTCCTGTGGCCACCAGGTGGCCTCTCAGCCCTAGAGCAGCTTCAGTGCTGTTTGAGGGAACTTCTAGATGACTGGGAGGGGCAATGTGCAAACATTCTTTGTACTTCTACGCACATGAGATTTCCAAGTTAAGAATCAGGATTCTCTGCCAAATCCTGCAGTTCCCAAAGAAAAGGATGTGCCTATATATTAGATATAAGGGCAATCTGGCATTCTCTTGATCACCAGGGTGGACTTGATGACCTGGAAGAATGGGTGGGCTCTCTGTTCCATGTGAGACTGTCCATAAGCTCCATGCTGGTTACAGGTCGGGGACTGCTTCCCTCTGCCCATGTCACCATTCCATGCTGTCTCTCCCTGTCCCTAATGCTTGGTAGTTTCTGAGTAGCTACAGCAGACCAGACTCCTCTGGGGCATCATTCTCAAGTTTTGGAGTGCACTCGCACCTCTTGGGGAGCTAAGTAACATGTTGGGGCCCATCTCGGGCATTATGAAACAGACCCTTGGGCTGTGGGGCTTAGGAATCTGCCTAAAACAAGCAGCCCACAGCTGCTCCGATGGGGGGGATCCTTAGCCCTGCTATTCTGGAGACTGTTCATAAAAGCCAGTAGCACATGCTTGGGGACCAGTTATAGCTTGAGCAAGTCCCTTTTCTTGGTTCCCCCTCTCTGCAAAATGAGGGATTTGGAGGGGCTGGGCTTTAGATTCTCTTTTCAATCTGCAAGCTGGAATTCCACAGCTCTGCCTGTTTAGAGGTTTCCCTGGTGTGGATGTCCACTTCTCCTCTGCTCGGGCCCACTTCTCAGAAGGCTGTGCAACTGTAACTGGTTACCCATGGGTTCAGGGGGTGCTTCCTGCTGCTTCTGGACCATACATTCCTCCGGCCCTGTCTCCAGATACTGGGGAAGGGTCAAGAGAGAAGGTTCCTGGGTACCAGGGAGAGTCTGCGTTTTAGCCTTCCTGCGTTCTGACAGGATTGGTAGTTTCCTACTCAGAATCCTCCTCTAGGATTGTGTGCTACCGGCCTCTGGTACAGAAGGAAGCTGGGCTCCAGATGTGCCGTAACCAAGGCCCTGCAGGGCTGCTCCTAGGTCGGTGTGACATGCAGCTCTTTACAAGTTTCTACATTCCTATGCCCAGAGCTGGCCTCCAGCTTATGACATGGAGGTGTTATGGACTGATGATGTCTCCCCCAAATTAATATGGAAGCCCTAGCCCCTAGTGGGACTATTTGGAGACAGGGCTTTTAGAGAGGCAATTAAGGGTAAATACTAGTGCGTCATGAGGGTGAGGCCTTAATCTGATAGAACTGGCGTGCTTATTGGAAGAGGAAGAGACACCAGGACTCTCTTTCTCTGCATGATCGATCACAGAGGGAAGGCCAGGTGAAGACACAGTGAGAAGGTGGTGGTCTTCAGGCCAGGAAGAGAGCCCTCACCAGAAGCCAACCCTGCTGACACTTTGATCTCAGGTTTCTAGCCTCCAGCCCTAGATGTCTGTTGTTTAATCCACCCAAGTCTCTGGCTTTTTGCTATAGTAGCCTGATCAGACGAATACCTGAGGGAACATTCATTCATTCAAGCAGGTAGTACATTTACACATAACGAATTACCTATAAGGAACTTTCAAATTAGTCTGAGCTTTGGGAGATCACAAAAGGTCATTGTGGGTCGAGTTTTTCCCATCTCGGCCCCCAGAAGTTTCACATCCAGCCAAGCATGTCAGGGCACAGGATGCAGTACTCCAAACCCATTTTGGCCCTTTAACTGCTCCCCGACAAATTGCTGCTCTTGGCATCAAAAGATAAAAGCCCAAGAGGTAAGGTGCCATCCTGGGTGTTGCTTGGGTCTGCACATGTGTGGGCTTGCGTGTGGGGACACAGTGTTTGGGTAAGTAGAGCGGTCACACGTGAATCTGCTAAATGAGGCTGAGCCCAGGAGTTTGAGTATCACACACACTTGTTTACATGGAAAAGACTAGGTTTGGAGTCTAAAACCCCAGATTGAAATAAGCTTTTGCTTATCAGTTATGCTACCTTCAGCAAGATACTTCATATCTTAGGGCCTCAGGATCTTCCTCTGTGAAAGCAAGAGAATGGAAATGTTTCTCAGAGACGGGGCAGTGGGAGTGGAATCCCCTGCTAGCGGTACAGCTGCCCACAGGTGTGCGGAGTCCGGAGGCGCTTCTAGCCTCCCTAAGGCTTGTTGATTCTGGCCCCCAGGGAGGAGGGGGGCCCACAGGCGGGGTGACCTCCCAGGCCCGGGCTCCCAGAAATGCTGGTTTCTGTTTTCTCCTTTTATCCCATGTGTCTGATCCTGGCCCACACTGGGTACTTAAGAATTAACTTTGAACACGTAAGTGAATGAATGACACATTGTAGACACTCAACACCCAAGTACTGAATGGAACAAGCTGTCTTGTGGGTCCGCTTAAGCATTCTACCTGGGTTTTGTCAACTGCAATGGATAAAGATAAAACTAACATTTCTCCAGTAGCTCTCTGCTGAGAATAATGCTAATCTACCCCATAGTTTGGGGAGCAGAGGCAGGGAAGGGAAGCTCTCCAAGGATGCATGAGAGCCTGCTAGAGTGCCCAGTGCAGTCAGCTCTCTGCTACATGCTCCTTTCATGGCTCCTGTTTATTGAACAACTACTATGTGCCAGGCACCATGCTGTGTGCTGGGGGTAAAAGCATGACCCAAACAGACTATTCATTATCTCACAAGACAGCGTTATTATCTCTTTTAATCTTTAGAACAGCTTTGCTAGGACCGGATGAAATATTGCACAGGAAAAGAGTTTATAAACTGTAGAGTGCTATAAAACGTCAGGGCCTGTTATAAAGATGATTAGTACCCCCTCCCCCCACCTCTGCAGCTTGCCCAGCAGCCTCCAGGTGCAGCACTGGCACCTACCTTGCCTGTCTCCGTCCTGGCTAATTGGGGAGGCTCTCCAGGCCTGATTTATGCGGACATTCACACACTCTCCCACTGAACATTATTCTAATCAGACACCTCATTATTGGAAGCCTGCCTCCTCAGGCTGGCTGGCCAGGGTTATTACAGGATATTATACAGACCATTTGCATGGCCACCTTTAGGTCATTTCCATCACTTTAAGCTACTTACAGGCCCATTTTCTTCCCCATAATATTTGCCTAATTCGATTACTCCACGGCCTCAGCTGGTTCAAAATGGAATCAGAATTTACACCTGGGAGCAAAGTCAACTGGATCCTGACACACCCTCAGTCCCCTGGGGCCTGCCTGGTCCCCGGGGACTGCCACCACAACTCACAACCTGGTTTCCAGATCTGAGGGGGGACTTCTGAGCTTGGTGGGTGGAGAGAGGGCGGCTTATTGGATGGGTCGGTGTTTGGTATTTTATAGTTCGAGATGACATAAAGGAGCCATTTCTAGCCCCGAGTTCATGTTTTGTAAATTCATGCAGAGCCCTCTGTACTTTTCCATCAACACCCTGAACACACTTTATTGTCATCAATTGTGTAATTGTATCTGTTTTCCTGCTGGAGAGCAAGCTATGTGAGGGCAAGGCCTCTGCTTATCTTCTTGTTCTTTGTGTTCCCAACAGGTAGCACAGTGCCCAGTGGACAGATGAATCTCTATATATAAAAGGTTAAGTGACCGTCTGACCGTCTGACTGGTAGCTATGATGTGCACTGACCACCAGGGGGCAGATGCTCTGACTGGTAGCTATGACATGCACTGACCACAAGGGGGCAGGCGCTCAACACAGGAGCTGCTGAGCTGCAGTGAGTTGGCAGCGGTGGTCCTTGAGTGATGCACCCTGGAACCAGAGAGGAGGGAACCCAATTCTGGGGTTCATCACCAGAGAACCACCCTCTTGCAATCCGGGACACCTCGGGGGATGTTGGAGAGCCAGTTTTGGCCTGATCCCCGCAGGCCAGGCTGAGGGACCCCATCTGCTGGAGGGATCTCCGCTCACTCCACAGACACCCTTTGAGCCATGACGTCACCCCAGGTGCAGCCGGCTGGGGAGGGACCGTGGGAGGTTGGCTCCAGGGTGTGTCTGGCCCGCTGGCCACCTTCTACTTAATTTCCTTTCAATGAGCATGAATCCATGCACCAGGGCACTAGTAAATACATATTTGTGATTGGCTGGTTGAATGACTAATTGCTGTAACCACCTCTGCTAAGACTGTGTATCTGCAACTGCTCAGATGTCAGTCCTGATGTGGGGTCAGAGATCCCATTCCTCCTTATCCCCCAGTGGCTGGTTCTGGAGGGCCCAGACCGACACTGAGGGAGGAGAAGTCGGGAAGTAGGGCTCCAGAGCAGGGCTCCCAGGAGGCCTTCAGCAATTTCTGGGGACATTTTTGGTTGTCATGACTCGGGGGATACTCCTGGCATCCAGTGGCAGGTCCGGGATGCTGCCTACCAGCCTCCAGTGCCCAGGATAGCCCCACAGCAAAGATGATTCCATCCAAAACCCTGATAGTGCCAAGGCTGAGAAACCTTGCCTAGGGTCAGGCCAACACGGTTGTCAGAGGAGAAGCAGCAGGTTTCCGGGCCAGGTGGACTCTTGCGGCATCTGAGGGGATCTTTGTATGGCACCTTCTCTTTTCTGTGCAAATTCTGAATCATGAATCGGGTGGAGGGAGGTGAAAATGCCCCCTTATTACTGAGAAAGCGGTTGGTGAATAGGGCATTGGTCTGCATCTGAGGAGATTGCTAATTTGACATGTCCACATTGCATTTATTTATGTCCCTTGGACACACAGGGCTCTGTATGGAGCCTGGCACAGCAGAGGGAAGAGGGCTCTCCCTGCTTTGAGCTGCGCATGCCTGGTCCCTGCCCTCACCCCCGCCCCCAGTGAACTCTTCTTTGCCTAAAATGGCAGCCAGTGCAGCCCAGACCCAGTTGAGATGGAAGTGGCGGTCAGAAGGATCTTTGAATTTTACTTTCCTAATCTATAAAATAAGGAAGATGACAGATATTGTTCAGTTTTGTGGTAAAAATCAAAAGAATCATGATTTACAAAGTGTTTGATTGTAGGATGGGACAGACACGCCAAGCTCTACAGTGACCCCAGAGTTGGGTGGGCGCTGCCTGAGGGCCCAGGACGGCGATGGCACATGGTCTAAAGAAGTCATGCCCATAACTAAGCCAGCCCAGATGGAGGGAGTGGAGGCAAAGTCCACTCCCACGGCCTCAGAGCAGGAAAGGCTCAGACATTCAGCGGCAGGGAGCAGCCCGTGGGGAAAATGGCTTTGGATCTGGGCCCAGAAGAATGGTAGAGCTTTTAAACGTGATTAACTTATTCTTTTTATAATGCAAAAGCAATACATGCTCATTTTAGAAAACTGGAGGGATGTACATAAATCAAACAAAGAGATAGTCACTGGTAACATTTTCCAGTTTGGGGTAAGAACATGGTTGTGTCTACCTGCCTCTCGTGTTAGTGAACCCAGCGCCTCCACCCTGGGCCTCGCCCTCCTCATGCCCTGGGGTTTTACTGGGTCTAAAGGAGTCAGTCAACCTGACCCAAAAGCAGAGTGACCCAGAACTGCAAGGCTGCAGCATGGCCCTTGCCTGGACTCCAGGGCTGCAGCTCTTAGCTGAGACATTCGCTTCGCTGTGGGGTTGGTCTGCTCACGATGCCATAATAACAAAACACCACACACTGGGCTTAAACATCAGGCATTTATTGTCTCACAGTTCTGGAGGCTGGCAGTCCAAGACCCAAGTGGTGGCAGCGTTGGTTTCTCCTGAGGCTGCAGATGGCCGCCATCTGCAATGTCCTCGAATGGTTCTTTCTCTGTGCGTGCACTTCCCTGGTGTCTCTTCCTCTCCTTGTCAGGACACCACTCCTATTGGATGAAGGCCCATCCATATGACTATTTTAACTTTAATTACCTTTTTTTTAAAAAAGGTTTTTAAATTCTCACTTGAAGATATGTTTTTATGGATTTCAGAGAGAGAGGAAGGGAGACGGAAAGAGAGAAACTTCATTGCCTCCCTACTGCAGATAGAGCCCGCAACCCACTTGTGTGCCCTAGGAATCGAATCATGACTCCCTGGTTCAAAGGTCCACGCTCAACCACTGAGCAACACCGGCCAGGCTTAATTACCTCTTTAAAAGCCATCTCTCCAAATACAGTCCCACCAGGCGTTAGGGCTTCAACATGTGTATTTTGGGGAAACACAGTTCAGTCCATAATCGCTGTGCTCCCCCAAATTCAACAAGAGACAGGGTTGGCATCCAAAGGGGCTCCTATCCCCGTCTCATACTGTTTTGGAAGCAGATGATGTCATAGAGGCTGGGGGGAGGGGCACTCAACCCTGGAGGCAGCTTCCTGCTGTGGGGCTGGGTGGCAGGTCACTGTGGGTCCCAGAGATCTGCATAGACTCACACTGGACCTGGGAGGTGGCTGAAGCTTGCTCTCATAGGGAGCTTCTAGATCCCAGGAGACAGAGCTAAGCCACCTGACCTTGGGAGCCCTTTCTAAGTCTGGCATGGAGGGCGTGGAGCCCAAGTTCTTCCAACCTGTCCCCACACTGACTGTCCCCCAGTCTGCTCCGCTGCTTGGGGTGGGGGAGAGGTCCTTTCCCTTTGGAGGAGCAGGTCTTTTTCCTCATGTCTGTCTGCAGCACATCCTGTCAGCTGCATCCTTACCATGTCTCATCTCCACCTCCACTTTTGTGGGCGTCTGTCCCCGCTCTAGGCTGCTTTGGGGGGCAGTTTTCTGGAACCTGGCGCAGTAGATGGCTCAGCAGTCAGCACGTGGAAGTGTATCTCCAGCCTGGGAGATAAGCTTATCGTCATAAACGCCGTGCAGAGCCTCTAATTTCAGGGATGCATACATTGTGGCATAATTAAGAGGGAAGGCTTGTCCTTGGAGAAGATTTGCAGAAAGGGTTTATAATTGCAAGGACACAGAATTAGTTTTAAGACTCCTTGACTTTTGTGTTAATCTCCAGGGCTTCTTTATCAATTTGTGCCCAGATGATGTTGCTCTCAAGTCATAAGCAATTGGCTTATCAGTTCTCTCTGGCCTCTGGTGGCTTAGCAGAGGCCAGAGAGAGCTGCACCCGGGTGGGGTTAGGTGAAGCGTCAAAAATGGTGGATTATGCTTATTAAAACACCCTGGTGCAGACTTAGCGGCCCATAATTGCCTCCTGCACACACCCCAATGGGGGCCAAGGATGGAGCCTGCAACTGAGGTTCACGCTTTTGACCCTCAGTCCCCAGGCCGATGCTCTATCCAGTGAGCCAAACAGGCTAGGGCAGGGGTGGGCAAATTTTTTGACTCGAGGGCCACAATGGGTTCTTAAACTGGACCGGAGGGCTGGAACAAAAGCATGGATGGAGTGTTTGTGTGAACTAATATAAATTCAAAGTAAACATCATTACATCAAAGAGTACGGTTTTTTTTTTCAATAGTTTTATTCATTTCAAACGGGCCATAGTTTGCCCACGGCTTGGCTAGGGCCTCCTGGTGTTCTTAATGCATGGGGAAGTTCTAGGCCGGCACATACCCACATTTTAAGGTGCTTCAGATGTTCCTCAATGAGTGACATTTATTTCTGTGGTTTCTCTCTTGGTGGGCTTGGGCGAGGTCCACCAAGAAGGAGGAGTCCGCTCCCTGCTGGGCTGGTATGCACATGTCCTACTAGAGTAACCTTCTTCTCTGTGGAAAATCAATAAAATATATATTAAAAAAAAAAGTAAACATCATTACATCAAAGGGTACGGTCTTTTTTTTCAATAGTTTTATTCATTTCAAATGGGCCGTAGTTTGCCCACGGCTGGGCTAGGGCCTCCTGGTGTTCTTAATGCATGAGGAAGTTCTAGGCCAGCGCATATCCACATTTTAAGGTGCTTCAGATGTTCCTCAATGAGTGACATTTATTTCTGTGGTTTCTCTCTTGGTGGGCTTGGGCGAGGTCCACCAAGAAGGAGGAGTCCGCTCCCTGCTGGGCTGGTGTGCACATGTCCTACTAGAGTAAATACCTATTTAACATTCTGTATCCATATTTATGTATCCGTCAGACATGGTGATAGTGCTGGGGATACAGCAAATACAAGCCAGCCACGGTCCCTCTCTCCTACAGCTTACAGCCGCGTGGTGGAGACAGACAGGCCACAATAAAGCACAGTGAGGCTGTGGAAAGGAGGGAAGGTGAGCAGTGGGTGCCTGTTTCAAACTCGCCTTGGCTTGACTTTCCTCACACAGGCTCTCTGTGGCTGTTTGAGAAAACCTGTTAGCACCGGCCTCTGGGTGGGTTGTCCTAATGCAAACCTAGACCTCCGATTCCTTTTCAAGAAGTTTGGCCACTTGGCTTCTCCCACTGGGGGTTATACTGTGGCCTCTGAAGTTGCTGCGCCAATGGATGCACCTTCATCACTGCAGCTTGGAATGAGCACCCTGGCCCTCAATGGCCGTGTCCAGGGTGGTGGGGAGAGCTGGGAAGGGCGTGCTCACTGATTCTTGAGGGGCCCTGAGCCCAGCTGATGGCCACCTGGGAGCGCACCGCTGAGAAGCCTAACTGGAAATTCTGCATAAGCTTCGCACGGGCACAGCTCTTGGCTCCCTGACATATGGTGGAGGCCACACCTGGAATGTCTGTGGGATGGGGCTGTCTATGAAGAAAGCACATTTGTTGAGGATTTTTTACGTGCTGGGTACGGTGCCAAAGCTTTATGTCCCAGGTCATGTCATCTACTCCTCAAGTCCTTCGATATGGGTGCCTCTAGTTCCTTCCCTTTTAGAGAGGAGGACCTTGAGGCGCAGAGGATAAGTGACTGCTGTAGGTAAAACAGCCCGCACATGGCTGAGCAGGACCGACGCAGGCTCGTGGGAGCCCGAGGCCCCGATCTTTCCATCCATGTTCTGCCGCATCCTGCTGTCTCCCCGACCGGAGGCTTTCCGCGGACCCCATGCATGTCAGGCTTGGTTTAGTTAAGAGGTGACCCTGGAGGACCTCACTGTGCATTCCACATCCAAGGGGGATGGGCAATTTATCAGCCAGGGAACCTCCCAGACCTTATCGGAGATGAGTGGCATGGCTCGCAGAGGGAGGCGCTGCTGTCCGAGGCAGGCCAGGCTCTCCCCTTTCTGCAGGATCCAGCTGCTCGGTCAGTGGCACCAAGGACATCGTGGTTCCTCCACTGCCACCAACTGTGTCCGAAGTGAGTCCCTGGTGTCTCAGGTGCCCGTGAGCTCTGGCCTGCCTCCAAGCTCTGCTGGGCAGAGCCGGTCCAGCAGCCAGGCCACGGCAGCTCTGCTCCTCGGTGGGATGGAGCCTGGCTGAATCCTGGTCTTGCTGGGTGGAGCTCTGTCTCTCTGGCTAGCTTTTGGCAGTTCTTATAGAAGCCAGGATGTTTTCTGTAGCTCCACGCACTTGCTAGGGCTCTGTGTAAACCCAGGCAGACCCCTCTGAACTCAATCAGGACTCCTGCTGGGAGGACGCACCCACGTGGACAATAGCAATTGCTTGATTGGACTCAAACAGGGCTCTGTGTTGGAGGCCCAGGAGAGGGATGGGGCCAGCTCTACCTCCGAGCCCCTTCCCTCAGATCCTAAATTGTCCTCTTCCTTGCTGGCCCACCCAAAAGATGCTAATATGTCTTGCATTTGAAGCTCATGGATTCTACCAGTGGATTTCACCATGAGGTCCACACTTCTATGTAGTGAGTGATGGTACTCAGGACAGGCATAATATAATCATGTCTCAAAAATGTATTAAATGTCCTGGTCTTAGGTAAGGTGGGTGTGGGAGGGTCATGGGAGAGAAAACCTGGAACAGCAAATGTCTTGGCCTTTCTGGTGGTCAGGAGTACGGCCTGCTTCTTCTCTGGACGCTGTCGTCTCTGAGCCTTTAAGGCAGTGGTTCTAAACTGGGTGAGATTTTGCTTCCCGGGAAGATTTAGTGATGTCTGGGGACACTTTTGGTATCACAGGAGGGGACTTGCTACTGGCATCCAGTGGGTAGAGGCTAGGGATGCTGCTAAATATCCCACAATGCACAGGACAGCGCCCTACAATGAATTATCCTACCCAAAAGTCGATCGTGCTGAGGGGAAGAAATGCTTCTTTTTTAAATCCTCACCTGAGGGTATATTTTTTCCATTGCTTTTTTTATTTTATAGAGAGTGGGAGGGAGGAATGGAAAGGGAAGGGGGGAGAGAGAGAGAGAGAGAGAGATGAAAGAGACACATTGATTGGTTGCCTCCCGCACTCGCCCTGACTGGAGCCGGGGATCTAACCTGCAACTGAGGTATGTGCCCTTGACTTGGAATTGAACCCACGACTCTGTTGCATGGGCCGATGCTCTAACTACTGAACATACTGGCCTGGGCAAGACACGCTTCTTAAAATGATGGGGGACTGTGCATGCCTGAGGCCAGGGGCTAGTGTGCGTTCCAGTCACGTGTGTGCAGAGGTGCCCTCTTGCTCTGGTTTGTGGAATCTTGTTCTCAATCACCTTTGACTGCCGTTCCCCCACCCCTTCAGCAGCTGCCCCACCCCAGGTGATGCACCGGCCCACAGACGTGCTCCCCGTCTGGATGTGCGGGGACCATGTCTCATTCGCCTTCGCGCCTTAACCTGGAGTAAATATGTTTGTTGGACAGTCAAACAGAACTTAGCAAAGGTCTCTCCTTTGGGAGAGCGATATTCTATTTTGTATGCATAAAGATAAAATGAAAGCTTACCAACTATACCGGCTGGAGTGATGTCCCCTCCCCCCTTCCCCACCCCCAATTTCATGTCTGCCTAGAACTTGTGATTATGACCTTACTTGTTGGAAATAGGATTTTTTTTTTCAATTCTCACCCAAAGACATGTTTTCATTAAGGGGGGGTGGGGGGGAGAAAGAGAGAGAGAGAAACATCCATTGGTTGCCTCCTGCACACACCCTGACCAGGAATTGAACCCATAACCCTTCAGTGCATGGGACGATGCTCCAACCAACTGAGCCACACCGGCCAGGGCCGGAATAGGATCTTTGCAGATGTAATAAAATTAAGAAGAGATCATACTGGATTAGGGTGGGCCCTGACTTCAATGACCGGTGTCCTAATACGAAGAGGGAATTTTGGACACGGAGACACACACACAAAGGGAAGCTAGCCATGTGAAGAGGGAGGCAGAAGTTGGAGTGATGCGTCCACAGCCAAAGAATGCTCAGGATGGGTGGAAATCACCAGGGGCCAGAAGAGGCCAGGAAGGAGTCCCCCTTTGTTCCAGCAGCTCCGGGGAACGAATGCTCAGACGTATGAGTCCCAGGAAGTTGGCCGGCAGACATAAAAACCTTCCTCATGCCTCAATGCCATCATCTTAGGCAGTGGGTCTTCTCCACTTCCTGGGTGAAGGTCACGGGTTCCAGGATGGGCTTATCGGGTCTGCTGTCATCGGCCTTTGAAAAGCGCCCACATTTGTTTCCTTATCATGTTGAACCTGGATTGTGGTAACCAGGCAAAGTTCACCTCAAACCCTTGTCGGAACAAGGTAAAGGGATACAGATGAATGTGTAGGGTGAGGTGTTGTTCCCCTGTCTCCAGTTCAAGGAGCCCTAATATGTCTGAGTCTGTCCCTACCTTCCGATTAGGGCAGTGGGTCTCAACCTCCTAATGCCGCGACCCTTTCATACAGTTCCTCATGTTGTGGAGACCCCCAACCATAAAATTATTTTCGTTGCTACTTCATAACTGTAATTTTGCTACTGTTATGAATCATCATGTAAATATCTGATATGCAGGATGTATTTTCATTGTTACAAGTTGAACATAATTAAAGCATAGTGATTAATCACAAAAACAATATGTAATTATGTATGTGTTTTCCGATGGTCTTAGGCGACCCCTATGAAAGGGTCGTTCGAACCCCAAAGGGGTTGCGACCCACAGGTTGAGAACCGCTGGATTAGGGAGCCTGCCCTTTCCTGGCCTCCTGGTCTTCCCGTGGCCCCTGCGCTCCTGGATACCCAGCGTGTCCCTGAGCAGGGAACAGAGACCTCCTTGGCGAGGTGTGTGGGTACAGGCCGGACAGGCGCCTGCTCCCCCGGGGCTGCCGCTGGGCTGTGCCCTCTGCTCCCACACGCACCAGGGGGCATGCACGCAGTTCCTGGGGGCCTGCAGACTCAGCGTTTCCTGGGCCACAGGCCCGTTCTAGAGCCCTTTTGGGGATGGGACCCGCAG
>NW_006383009.1:1137687-1142397 GCF_000327345.1 Myotis davidii
CTTTCCTCTGCACGGCCCCGCCCACCTGCCTTTAGGCTCACCCCACAAGTGTCCGCACTCTCCAGATTTCCCGGGGAGAGCAGACAGGAAGGACCCTGCCCTCCAGTCACCGAGAAAGGCCTCCTGACCCACTCCCCAGGCTGGGAGAGGCCGCCTCTGAGAAGCAGAAAGGCCCATCCTTCCCTCTTTGAAGGAGAAGTGAAAAGCGTTTGACCCCTCCATGTGATGCTGAGCAGCGCTTCTTGCTCAAGAAGCAAAAATGAAACCAAACACAAATTGAGTTCTCCTGGGTCACCCATCAGCCAAAGGGTCAGCGGTTCTCTGCTCTGCACGGGCAGCAGGCTTCGTGCTGTGCCCCAGAGGCCATCCGGCCCAGGGACCGCATTCCGCACGTGGGAAGCTCAGGCCCAGAGAGAGGAAGTGATTCACCCAAGGCCACCCAGGTGACTGGGGCCAGAGGCCAGACCAGCAGCCAAGTCTCCTGACCCCAAGGCCACCTGGGCTAACCCAGGGCTGTGGGGCTCGAGAGGCAGGATTCTTAGGACGTCTCCTGCCCCGCCCTGCCCCGCACGCCTGTTGCTTCGTGGGGAAGGGAAGACCCTTATCTTTTGGCCTGACCCCCTGGCTGACTGCTGGGCCAGGAATTATGACGCCAGCTCCATTTGCATAGCACTTTATCAAGCCTTCTCACAGCCATGAGCTCACGTGATCCTTGGTCACTCTGTGAAGTAGGCAGGGCTGGGAGCACTGGTTCCCACTTTACAGACAATGAAACCCAAGTTCAAGAGGTTAAGTGACTTACTCAAGGTCACACATCTACCGCAGAAGGGGAATTGGAACCAAACTTTGTGGGGACCCTGCTCTGCAAGGGAGCCAGTTGGCAGCTGCTTCTCTCCCTTCTGCTCTGCTCTCCTGGGAATGCCAGGCAGCCGCTGCTCCAGGCCCCACCTTCTGATGCCTGCCTTCTTCCTTCTCCTCTTCCATATTCATGACGTTATTCCCTCCCCAGTTTCTCCCTGGTTCCTCTTCCTGGTCCTTTATCCTTCAAGCCCCATCCTCCTGGGTCTGATGCAGGCCTGGCTCCTTAGATAGGGAGATATTAGTCCAATGGAGTAATAGATAGGGATTTTAACATAGATAGGGATTCATGTGTGCTGGGTCATTTGCACACATGAATCTGTACACTGGGGCTTAGGATGCAAGCAGATTCCTGGGGTCGTGGGGTGGGGAAGGGCCTCTTGGATGAGGCTCTAGGTGCCCCCCTGAATTTTGGCACTTAGTTGCTTCTCCACTGCCCACTTGGACACTCTCCATGGGTGGGTCTCATTTTTCCCTTTTGCAGAATGGAGAGGGCTGCTCTCTGCCCCCTTAGCTTGGGGACTAATTCTACCAAAAAGGGGTTAAAAACTATAGCTGAGCTTAATCCAGATAGAGGCCTGGCCTGCTCATTTGCATATAAGCATCTCCTCCACCCTCAGCCTGGCAATTTGCATCTCATTATCCAGGTGTATCCTTGGTGATTTCCCCCTGGACTGGTCCTATCCTGGTTCAGCTCTATCTCCTCTTTTGCCCTAAGCCTTACTCCTTCCCTTCTGACCCCAGGGGTGTCTGAGCCTCGACCTGCCTCTGCAATGCCTGCTGCAGGCTGTTTCCCAGGCACTGGCCTTCCCCTCTGCAGAGCAGCCTCCAGGACGCAGCCGGGAAATGGGGAGCCTGAACTAGGCTAGTGTGTGTGTGTTTAGTGGGAGCATGCTGGGATGGGGGAGCAGGCGGCTCTACCTGCCCATGTGAACATAAAAGGTTCACAGTGTATTTATGCACACACTTACATACACACACATACTCACTTACTCACTCATGTACGCGCACACACACACACTCATGCACACACACACACTCGTGCACACACACATACTTGGCATGTGTTTTACATATTCCCCTTGACCCCTCTGTTCCTTTGCTCCCATCCCACGTCATCCTTATGCAACTTCTCTTTTGCTTTAAAAGAGCTTGGGCGCTGGCCAGGTGGCTCAGTTGGTAAGAATGTCATCCTGTGTACTAAAAGGTTGCGGGTTTGCCCTGACTGGTTTGGCTCAGTGGATAGAGCGTCAGCCTGCGGACTCAGGGGTTCCAGGTTCGATTCTGGTCGGGGGCATGTGCCTTGGTTGTGGGCACATCCCCAGTGGGGAGTGTGCAGGAGGCAGCTGATTGATATCTCTCTCTCATCGATGTTTCTGGCTCTCTATCCTTCCTTTCTCTCTGTGAAGGAATCAATAGAATATATTTTTTTAAAAAAAGGTTGCAGGTTCGAATCCCAGTCGGGGCATGTATAGGAGGCAACTGATCAATGTTTCTCTCTCACATCAATGTTTCCCCCTCTCTCTTCCTTCTTCTCTTCCTAAAATCAATTAAAAATTAAAAGCCTGGGCCAGTGTGGGTCAGTTGGTTGGGCATCATCCCAGTTCAATTCCCATCAGGGCACATGCCCGGGATGCGAACTCTATCCTCTGTAGGGAGCACGCAGGAGGCAGCCGATCAATGTTGCACTCTCACACTGATGCTTCTCTCTCTTCCTCTCCCTTCCTCTCTCTAAAAATCAATAGCAAATCTTTTTTTAATTTTTTATAAAGAGCTTGAGCCCTAGCCGGTTTGGCTCAGTGGATAGAGTGTCCGCCTGCGAACTGAAGGGTCCCAGCTTCGAATCCAGTCAAGGGCACATGTCCAGGTTTCGGGCTCGATCCCAACAGCTTGATATGTACTTTATGTGATGTCACCCAGGTAAAAGGTTGTGGGAGGGTGGGAGGGCAGGGACAAGTGTTGTGTTTATGCCTCAACCCTGGTCCCCAGTGTAGCCTGCCCCTCCGAGCACTGGTGTCTCCCTGGGGAAGCCAGTCCTACAGCTTGTCCTTCAGCCCTAACTCTGAAAGCCTGGGCAGTAGTCCTGAGGCCAACCACAGAGATGAACAGAGGACCCTAGGGAATAAGCGACTGCCTGGAGTAGGGAGGGGAAGATCCCTTGCGGAAGATCATCAGGGACTTTCCTGAGGCCAAAGTGGCTGGGCCCGACTCCCTCTGCTCAATGGTATCACCTGACTGGCTGCATCAGAGAAGGCTCTGCCACGGTGGAGAGCTGAGGAGAGGACCGATAAGCAGACGGGGAAGAGCTGATGCTCACTGATCGCAGGAGAGCAGCAGCATTGGGTGGCTGGGCAGCGACATCTCGTTTCACTCATTCATCCTGTGACGGCTTATAGAGCTCTACCAGAGGGCCTCATGCTGTGTTCATCCGTGGATACAGCGATGACTAAGACAGACACGTGATCTCGGCAGGGAGCACGCAGCCTGGTGGCCACCAGACAAGTAAACATGGCAGGGTCATCTACAGAGGAGAGGGAGCCGTGCTACCCTTGAGGTGGGTGCCCAGATGTTGATCTAACACCAGCCTAGATTTCACTGTGAAGGTAGTTTTAGACAAGATTAACATTTAAATCAGTGGACTTTGAGTAAAGCAGATTACTCTTCATGGTATGGTGGGCCTCAATAAATCAGTTGAAGGCCTTAAGAGAAAACAGATGGAGGTCCCTTGGAGAAGAGGGAATTCTGTCAGTAGGTAGCCTCCAGATTCAAGCTGCAATAGCAGCTCTTCCCTGGGTCTCCCTCTGGCTTACCGTGCAGAATTTGACTTGCCAGCCTCCACAATTGCATGAGCCAATCCTCTCTTTCTCTGGAGAATACGGGCTAATACAGGGTCCTATGGGAGAACACAGGAAGTGATTGGGGGCTTGGAAAGCTTCCTGGAGAAGGTGGCTGGGCTGTGACATGTCTTCAGTTAAGGAAGAGGAGGGAAGGATGTATGAGGCAAGAGTGCCGGGAGGGAAGGAATGGTGACTTGAATCATGTCAGTGGGCCATGCTGGCTGAATGTAGCATGTGTGCTGTTACTAACTAACTCAGTGGCCTTGGGAAAGGCCTTGACTTCTCTGAAGTTCCATGACCTCGGCTGTGCAATGGTAATGATAGCCCCAACGACCTCCTTCAAAGCGCTTTGGGAGGATGTAAATGAGATGCTGGAGGTGGCCAGCAGGGTGGATGGTGAGGAGCTGGGAGTGTGCAGTCCTTTGAGGCTTTGTCAGGGCAGGGAGGTGGTGGTTTGTGCAGGCGGAGGGCCTGGAACATGCTGCGCAGCAAAGCCCGGCTGAGACGCCTCCCTGACTTGCTGCAGGGACCCTCCAGGCCTCAGTGTTTCCATCTGTTAAATGGGGAAAAGAACCCTTTAGGCTTTGTATTGAGAATAAAATAAGATAATGTGCTGACTGTATACAGGCTGAAAATGAATAAAGTGCTAGAATGCAACACGTGATTACTGTCGGTGGTTAGGAGCAGAAGGGAAGGGAACAGGACGGGCCAGGGCTGGGCCAAGCAAGCGAGGCCCTGAGGGTGCAATGTTCTAGGCGGCTTTGGCCCTGCAGTCCACCTGGGGGAAGGGACCTCTTGGGTGTCCCTCTGGGGGGCCTTGCTCACCTCTTCCTAAGGCGGGCCCTGGAGGTGAGAACTGACATCACTTCACGCAGGAGAGGTGGGTGGCCAGCTGGATTTATTTTTAAAAATATATTTTATTGATTTTTTCCAGAGAGGAAGGAAGAGGGATAGAGAGTTAGAAACATTGATCAGAGAGAGACATCAATCAGCTACCTCCTGCACACCCACTACT
>NW_006383009.1:1142451-1146415 GCF_000327345.1 Myotis davidii
GCCTCTTGCACGCCCCCTACTGGGGATGTGCCCGCAACCAAGGTACATGCCCTTGACCGGAATCGAACCTGGGACTCTTGAGTCCGCAGGCCAACGCTCTATCCGCTCTATCCGCTGAGCCAAACCGGTTAGGGCCCCAGCTGGATTTTAATCTCTTTGAAAGGCTTGAACTTTTCTGCAGGTGACAACGCCACGCTGACTGGGTGGCGAGTTCCCTCCTGCAGTGGTTCTCAGGGTGGGATCCGGACCCGCAGCATCAGAACCACCTGGGAACTTGCTAGAAATGCAAATTCTTGGCTCTGCCTGGACCCTCGGACTAGAAATGGGGGTGGGGCCAGAAAGCTGCATTTTAACCAGCCTTCCTTCCAGAGGGTTCTGAGGCCACCAGCAAGTGAGGACCACCGTGCTGCCGCCTGAGCAAGGGCAGGAGGGGAGGAGCCTTGGTGAGCCAACTGAGGCCATTCACCTGCACAGAAAACAACTTCCTCCCCCACCACATTCCCCTCTGTCTCCTTCTCTCCCCTCCATCCTCTCTCCCACCCCCCACATGAAATCAACTTCCACCAGAGGATGCTCCAAAGAGTCTCAGGTTGCCCAGTCGATACTGTAGCTCAGTGGTTGAGTGTTGACCTATGAACCAGGAGGTCACGGTTCGATTCTGGTCAGGGCACATGCCCAGGTTTCAGGCTCAATCCCCAGTGTGGGGTGTGTGGGAGGCAGCCGATCAATGATTCTCTCTCATCATTGATGTTTCTATCTCCCTCTCCCTTCCTATTAAAAAAAAGAGAGTCTCTGGTTCTTTGGCTTACCTTGGGGAATGGAAGCACATTTTAAACACTAAAACACACACACCAAACGAATAACAAGCATCTGAAGAGAGGTTCAAAGGCTATGAATGAGAGAAATGTAAATTTAAACAATTTACTCTCATCTGAATGTCAAAATCAGAAAGCTGGATCAAACAGAATCAGTAAGGACGTGTGTGCATGTGTGTGTGCAGGTGAGACCTCCCTTGAATCTCAGGTAGGCACGGAAACTGTGCGCTTATTTTGGAAAGCAATCTGGAAAATTTAGTGCTATTTATTTTTTTAATTATTTTTATTGAACACACCTCACATACTGCTTACTGTGTTTATTTAGGATATTTTTTTCATTGCTTTTTTGTTAATCCCCACCTGAGGATATATTTTTTTCCCATTGGTATTTAAAGAGAGAGTGAAAGGGAGGGAGGGAAGAAGAGAGAGAGACATCAATGTGCAAGAGACACATCGATTGGTTGCCTCCTGCATGCGCCCCAACTGGGTTGGGGCTGGGGATCAAACCTGCAACCCAGGTACTTGCCCTTGACCAGGAATCGAACCTGAGAACCGTCGGTGCCCAGGCTCATGCTCTAACCCCTGAGCTACATCGGCCAGGGCCTTACTGTGTTTAGACACTGTCTGAGGCAACTCACAAACACCAACTCAAATCGCGACTAACTTATTTGACTGAGTATGTGTTTGTCTATGACCTAGTGACCCCACAGTTGGTAAAAGGGACACGGACAGAGTGTATTGTTTGTGGCAGAGGGGAACTGGGGGCCCCTTGGTGTCTGTCAGTGGGGGATGGACAAGAGGACTGTGATGGGTGATTGCTACGGGTCCTACAAATTGTTGTAATCATCCAACCAGATACTTACAGCAGCAGGATACGTCTCATAAAAGCAGTGTTAGCTGAAAAAAGTAAAATGCAGAATAACATTCATAACACAATACCATTAATGAAAATTCAAAACACATGCTCACAACAATGCTCTATAATTTACAGGAACATACGCTATTTAAGGACCTGCAGCAAACACATGGAAGCAGGCACCGACACTTAGGAGGAGGGTTTGGCGTGGGCCCTGGGATGGAGGGAAAGGGAAAACTGGACACAGTCTTCATAATGAGCTGGGCCCATGAGGAGTGAGGGGCCCAATTGGCAGAATCTGTGCTCACAACAGAGAAGGATAAAGCCGCAGTGAAAGCCAGAGGAGAGCAGGCCTCAGGGCAATGGCTTAGTGTGCAGCTCAGGGGGTGGAGTTTGGCCAGAATTTGACTCTAAGATCAGTCACTTCATCTCTGTAAACTGGGAATAGTAATAACAATCTATATATACAAAAGGCTAATATGCAAAGTGTCCCTGAGGGAATTTGACCAGGAGACTGGGAGTTCACTCGCTTGCCATGATGTGCACTGACCACCGGTGGGTGGGGCGGAATGAAGGGAGGCCCCAGCCAGCAGTTGGAAGGACCCAATCGGCCCTAATTGCTGGCCAGGCCTAGGGACCCTACCCATGCACAAATTTCATGCACTGGGCCTCTAGTAATAATAATAAAGGTAGTTATGACAATCATATCACATGTTCTAAAGTGACTGGCCCATAAGAGGTACCCAACAGTGAACCTGCTTTCACACACATACAGAAGGAGAGAGAGTGGTATAATGACCCCCCTCATCCAGGTTCAGTAATTGCCAACATGTGACCAACTGGGGGATTTACTGATAGAAGGGACCATAGATAAGAATAACAATGATGTCCTACATTTGTATAGAATATTAAGTCCTATACACCAACATCTTTTACATACAGTATTTCATACAGTTTTGACAACAACCCATGAAGTAGATATCGTTATTCCCGTTTTAGAGATGAAAAGACTGAGGCTTAGTGCAGTAAAGTGACTTGTCTGAGATTGTCTGCCAGGTACGGGCCCTGGGTGTCTGGCTTCCAGTCCAGCCTCTCCTGCCCCATGCAATGTGACAGAACAGCGATGGTCAGTCCCACCCTGACCTCTCATTTAGTGGGGTGGTCTTGGATGAGTCCCCCCACTGCTGAGCCTTGCCCCTAGCTGATCCTCAAGAGGCCCCTCCTTGGCCTGGGGAATTACCGGGCATCCGACCGGCCCCTCTCAGAGCTCAGTGCCATCCCTCCTGGGTGTGTCCTACTTAAGGGGAAGTGGAGCAGTTCAGAAACAACCCAGAAAGCAGACACGCAGCCCACGCCACCCTGCAGTCCCCACTCCGGGGCCCAGGTCTGGCTCCGGGCCACTGGCTGGAGAAGGGAGCCCCAGGAGGGGCAGGGGTGGTGGGTGGGCTGGGAGAGAGGCCCCCAGACTCTGTGGGTTCTGCCTAGAGCTGTGTGGCAGCTGGGACAGGAGGCCTCGGCTCACGGAGGCCGGGAAGAAACCAAGGAGGGTTCTGCAGCTCCCTCAGGGTACACGCAGCTCCCAGTCAGCTCCGAAACCAGCTTCCAGAAAGAGTCTCTCTTTTTTTAACCACCTTTTCCCCCATGGTGACCCACTTTTGTAGCGGAGGCCCCACGGCACTCCGGCCATCTCTGAGTCTTTTTTCTGAAGGACGGGCTCCCTAGCTGGTCCTTGCTCCCACACTGTGGTTGGGAGGCCTGAGTCAGGGACACCCCACATCTTCCCGGTGACGAGGCCCTCCCTGGGGGGTAGGGTCATGGAATAAGTGCCCCCGGCTCCTGGAGCCACCGTTCTCTCCCTACGGCCAGAGGCCTGCCTCGGTTTCAGAGACACAATGGGAACTTCTGCTCCTGCGTCTCAGCCACTGGGCAGGGGCCTCCCGTAGGTGCCCACGAGGGAGAGGGAGCAATGGACAAAGAGATGGTGGCGGCAGCCAGAGATTCACTGTCCAAGGGACATTCAGCATCTAAGCATTGACCACTCCCTCAACACCAGCTTTGAGCACGAGGGGGTGCTCGGGGAGCTATAGGGGGAGCAGGGGGCTCTTTGGGGGGGAGTTGGGAGTGTGCCCTTGGGAACAGATGTAGAGAACCCCTGTTTTGTGACTGGTATGGACAGGGAATACTGACACTCAGCAGGAGCAGGGCCATGGCACTGCCCTCAGGGACTTACACTTCAGTTGTATACACACATGCTAATGCACCGCACACACAGACATGACCACATGCATATACA
>NW_006383009.1:1152284-1155604 GCF_000327345.1 Myotis davidii
GCCGAGACCAGCTTCCAGAGAAAGTATCTCTTTTTATAACCACCTTTCCCCCCATGGTGACCCACTTTCGTAGCGGAGGCCCCACGGCACTCCGGCCATCTCTGAGTCTTTTTTCTGAAGGACGGGCTCCCTAGCTGGTCCTTGCTCCCACACTGTGGTTGGGAGGCCTGAGTCAGGGACACCCCACATCTTCCCGGTGACGAGGCCCTCCCTGGGGGGTAGGGTCATGGAATAAGTGCCCCCGGCTCCTGGAGCCACCGTTCTCTCCCTACGGCCAGAGGCCTGCCTCGGTTTCAGAGACACAATGGGAACTTCTGCTCCTGCGTCTCAGCCACTGGGCAGGGGCCTCCCGTAGGTGCCCACGAGGGAGAGGGAGCAATGGACAAAGAGATGGTGGCGGCAGCCAGAGATTCACTGTCCAAGGGACATTCAGCATCTAAGCATTGACCACTCCCTCAACACCAGCTTTGAGCACGAGGGGGTGCTCGGGGAGCTATAGGGGGAGCAGGGGGCTCTTTGGGGGGGGAGTTGGGAGTGTGCCCTTGGGAGCAGATGTAGAGAACCCCTGTTTTGTGACTGGTATGGACAGGGAATACTGACACTCAGCAGGAGCAGGGCCATGGCACTGCCCTCAGGGACTTACACTTCAGTTGTATACACACATGCTAATGCACCGCACACACAGACATGCCCACATGCCTACGCAGATCACACACACACACACACACACACACACACACACACACCCCGAGGCCATGAAGGACCACTGAGCACCGGGTGCTGTAGATGGCAGTGAGCTGTTCTGAGGAGAGTAGTCCAGTTGGCACAAATGAAGCCGGTTTACGGCGGGAGTAGCGTTTGTGTTTGTGCTCGGCGCGTAGGGACGTGCAGGGCCGCATCAGGGCAGGAGCAGCCTGGTGAAGGGTGGGGACTCCCATGAGCCTTGTTTGCTCAGAGGACCCCGTAGGACACCCACCCTCATGGGTGGCAGCATCCACCGTAGTCCTCTCGAGGTGGCTGCAGAGTGCCCGGCTGTGGGGGGTGAGGTGGGGTTGGGGGAAGCAGGCAGAATGGCTGTTCCAGACCCGGGAGCCCGGGAGACCCTGGGCTGTGGCTGTGGTCACACTGTGGCTAGTCTGCGTATGGGGGATGGTTCTGAATGATCTAGTCCAGCCCACAGGTGGGAGGGAGGCCTGGGCCCTGTGGAGGCTTCTGTGGGACCAGCAGGGCCTCTGTCCCCTGGGTGGCGTGACCCCAAACGCCTCCCCCAGCTTCTACCCTTCCCTGTGCTTTTGGCTCCTTGGCCTTTTCCTCTGAAGGGGGACAGCGATGCTGCATCTCTTATGGTTGCTGTGGACATTAAAGATTAAGCAAGGAGGGCAGCTCCCTTCCTAACATGGGGCCGGCTCTCCGCGGGCAGCTGGTGGTGAGAGCTCTTCCGTTATGGCTCCTTCCTTTGTCAGGCTAATGCCTGTACTCCCCTGACGTTCAGACTGGGGCCTCTGGGCTCCGGCCCGCCCTGGGCACACCTGTGACATGGCCTCAAGGGGATGCGCCACCTGCACGAGGTCTGCCCCCAGGAGCAGGGCCCGTGGCTTATTTCTTCTCTTATCCCCAGTACCTTGCGGGAGAGGCTCCCCGATGTTTCTGAATGAGGGAACGGAAATGTGGACGTGCTTTGTAAACTGGTCAGAACTTACAAAAGTTACTTACATGCTTCTCCAGAGGCCAAGCCTCGGGCAAACACAGATGAAGTAACAGCCTGATTCAAGGCCAAGGCCAGATGGGAGCCTGGCCTGTAGGGTGATTGCGGTGGGGTCGGGTGGGGCCACACCTGCCAGCACCCTCTCCTCTGCAGCCCCTCGGCCAGCCCACTGCCAGGCCCCCTGGCACCACAGGAGACAGCCCTGAGCAGTGCCACCATCCTCTTTTCACAGGAAATTTGCATTCCCTCCCGATGATAAAACCAATCATTGTAAAGCACTCAAACTTCAAACAGGAAAGAGGCAGAACCTAGACACAGAACCAAGAGACGGAACATGGCAAAAGATCCTGGACAGAAACTGGCAACAGAACCTAGAGACAGAACCTAGCGAGAGAACTGGCTGAAGATCCTAGAGATAGAACCTGGCTACAGAACCTGGACAGAACATGGCAAGAGAACCTGACTAGAACCTGGTGACAGAACCTGGCAGGAGAACCTAGCAAGAGAACATGGACACAGAACCTGACTGGAGATCCTGACCAGAACTTGGCTAGAGATCCTGGCTAGGCTGCTGATCAACTGAAAATTTATCAACTGATGTATAGTAGCCCCCCCCCCCCAATCACAGGGGATTGTTCCCAGACCCCGAGTGGATGCCTGAAGCGACTAATAGCACCAAACCCTACATATACTATGTTTTTTCCTATACATACATATCTATGATAAAGTTTAATTTACAAATAAGGCACAGTAAGAGAGATTAACAACAACTAATAAGAACAATTTTAACAACAATGTAATAAAAAGTTATATGAAAAAAAAAGGAAGGAAATATTTAAAACTAGAGGCCCAGCGCATGATTAAATCATGTGTGTGTAGAGTCTCCTAGGCCTAGCCTGCCATCAGGGCATGGCTGCTGCCCCATGACGCCTCACACGCTCCTCGGACGCTGCCGGCACCCCGCCCCGCCTGTCGCGAGAGCCGCTGCAACGGCGTCACGACCACAGGCCTTTTATGATATAGATATTTAACCCAAAAAGTAAAAAAACACACAAACCCTTCTATCCATCCCCGTGCCCGGTGAGATAGCTGGGGATGTCCTTACAGATGCTTTTCTGGTTCATCCAGTACCTTTATTTATGTTAGAAAAGCAGGATCCTACTAAGCATAGCCCTGCAACTTCCTGTATTACCTAGCAACACACTGCGGACATTGTGGGGTGTTCTTTAAGCTGCACTGGATTCTTTCTTAATGGCCATGTAATATTCTGTGATATGCAGGAGGCACCACGCATTTAACCAACCCTCCCCTGATGGGTCTCTGACTGCTCTAAATGGAAATTGCATTTTGAAGGCGGCCTGAGTGGTGAGGCCCATGGTCCACTGAGGAAGGCATGATGCTTTTCTTCCTTCCTCCATCTCTTTCTCCTGGTGTTGCCTGATGAGGTGGCAAAACCACCTCTTCGCCCCTCTCCATCCTGTCCCTTGCTCTCTCCCAGAGGGTGCCCCCGCAGCCCCTCGCAGCCCACTCACCTCTCTTGCTTTCTCAGCCTGGGGCTGGCTGTCTTCCCTCACCTGGGTCTGGCACCCACCTGTTTGCTCAGCCTGGGGTTCAG
>NW_006383009.1:1155664-1183733 GCF_000327345.1 Myotis davidii
GCAGTGGAGGGTCTTGGTACTCACCCGGGGCCTGGGCTATCACTATCACCCCCTTGCTGGGTCAGGGCGAACAGTGAGCTCTCCAGGGTGAGAGGAGGTGAGGGAGGTGGTCAGTTTGCAGGAGTGATGGCCATTAGATGGGCAGGTCATTTTCTCCCCAGAGAGGGGCAGTCAGGGAGGACAGAAGCTGCTGTTGGTTGTGGCTTTTCTGCGATGTTGGATGATGCAAATGAGTCCTTTGGTGACTATGAATATTCATCAAGAGCGCTCCTTTCTGAACTGTGGAAATTCCTCCAGGCTTGCTAATGAGCCTGGAAGGCAAAGAGTGGGGTGCAGGTCCTTCTTCACCCTGCCTTTCCCCTCCCCAGCCTCCTCTCGCCCCTCCTCACCCGGGGAGTATGGCAGAGGCAGAGCCAGGGAACAAGGCTCCAGGCTCTATGTTTCATTCCCAGTTTTGGGGGGTTTGATCTGACCTGTCTGGGCTTTGAATTTCTCCCTGTCCTCTTTTTCTCCTATCAAAACTGTGAGCAAGGGCACCTCTAATCAAGGCCCCCCTAGGAAGGAGGGGGCAGAAGCACTGGAAACTCAGGGAGCTGGGTGGAGTCCTAGGCACTGCTTAACCAGATGGGGAAACGGAAGCTAAAACCATAAATGGCTTGCCCAGGTCATAATGGCACTTAAGTGTCAGAACCAGGGTTAAACCCAGGAATTGTGGCTTGGAGTCTTGACATCTTACCTCCTCACTCAGCCCTGGGGCCAGATGGGTCCATTTGCTGAGCCCCACAGCCAGTGAACCCCATCTTGGAATCTTTATGTATCTGAGTCTCACCCACTTCTCCCAGGAAGGCTGCCCGGTGTCCTGCAGCCCAGGGCACCTCTGCTTCCTGAGCCCCTTGCCACCCTTCATGGCTAACCATTAGGTGGGGCCATGTATTATGCACCCAGAGGTGCAGGGGGACCTACATTCTGAATCAAACCAGGGCATGAGCCCTGGTTACTATGGCCATCTTGTAGGGACCATTGGAAAGAATGGGTGAAATCAGGACTGTCCTGGTGAGCGTAGCCAACAGAAAACACGTGGGCATGGATTCTGTCCCAGAGTGAGATAGAGAGGAATTGCAGAGGTCATCTCTAGGCCAACAGATTTAAGCCCCTCCCCCTTTTTTACAGCCACCAAAACTTTTTTTCAAGCGAAATCTTACTCGAAGCCTTTTAAATAAAAGAGACAACAGCAAGGTTGCCCAGGTGCAGGATGAGAGGAGAGGCCCAAGGGCCATTGCTAACTCCCTCTCTGGTCTCCTGAGCTCTCTCATTACACAAATAAAGAAACGGAGGCCACGAGAGGGACAGGATTTGCTGGGAGTCACATGGCTCAGTAGTAGCGGAAGCAGAATGAGAAGTCATGTTTCAGGTGCCTCTGGGGGCCCTTCTGCTGTCCACGCTGAGCATCTCTGCTTCCCACCCTGCGCCTTCTGAGGCTCCTTCCCAGTTTGGGGCCCTTCCCTGTTGTCCTCCTTTCTTCCAGGGTTTTTGGGGGAATTCCATTAGAAGCTCCTTCATGGCGCCCTTGAGCGCTCGGGGATGAACACGAGTAAATAGGAGGATGTGCAACTGGCACAAAAGGAGGAAGGACACATGTCTCCCAGGGAGGACCCGCAGCTCCGCGCTGCCTCTGGGCTTGGCTGAGCCACGGAGGGCAGACGGGATTGGTCAGCTGGGACTGAGGGGAGCTGCGGAGGGCAGGTGGGATTGGTCAGCTGGGACCGAAGGGAGCTGTGGAGGGCAGATGGGATTGGTCAGCTGGGACCGAAGGGAGCTGTGGAGGGCAGACGGGATTGGTCAGCTGGGACTGAGGGGAGCTGCGGAGGGCAGGTGGGATTGGTCAGCTGGGACCGAAGGGAGCTGTGGAGGGCAGATGGGATTGGTCAGCTGGGACCGAAGGGAGCTGTGGAGGGCAGACGGGATTGGTCAGCTGGGACTGAGGGGAGCTGCGGAGGGCAGGTGGGATTGGTCAGCTGGGACCGGGAGACCCATCTCTGCTTCCCACCCTGCGCCTTCTGAGGCTCCTTCCCAGTTTGGGGCCCTTCCCTGTTGTCCTCCTTTCTTCCAGGGTTTTTGGGGGAATTCCATTAGAAGCTCCTTCATGGCGCCCTTGAGCGCTCGGGGATGAACACGAGTAAATAGGAGGATGTGCAACTGGCACAAAAGGAGGAAGGACACATGTCTCCCAGGGAGGACCCGCAGCTCCGCGCTGCCTCTGGGCTTGGCTGAGCCACGGAGGGCAGAGGTGGGAGTGCAGGTGTGACTGAGGGGAGCTGCGGAGGGCAGGCGGGATTGGTCAGCTGGGACTGAGGGGAGCTGCGGAGGGCAGGCAGGATTGGTCAGCTGGGACTGAGGCGTTCTGGTGCCTCCATCTCCTGGCTTACCTGGGCGAATGCACAGAGCCACTCAGTGCCTTGGCTTCCTCACCGGGAGCACAGGTGGCATTCTCACCTTTCTTTCCTGCCTTGCGAAGGTGTTGGGAGGTGAGTAGTCATTTGTAGTCATATCATGGGGGTCCAAACAGAGCACAACAAATGTGTCTGGACCTATTGCCTGCACCTCCTGAAGTAAAGAGCAGAGCACAACACAACGTGAGAGGGGGTTGTCCCCACCCCTGGAGGAGTTGCCGAGAGGGGACCTGGGCTGTCCAGAGAAGTGGACAGCCTGTGGTTGCATAGGCTGAACATGGAGGCAGGTCGAGTAGATCAAAAGTCCTTCCCAAGCTGACGTGACATGGGGCCACACGTGTAGCCTAAGTGGGCAGTACTGCCAAGCCTCCCTCAGCAAATGGGGAGCAGCCCTTTCAGTGCCCTGGGGCTTGGTGGTGAGTAGCCCAGTGACCTTCTTGCAGTCCAGCTTCCTACGGCCCCACAGAGTGCCTCCAAGCAGAGGCTCCTGTGCAGCAAGACGCAGCATTAAATATCATCTAATGCATTTAACGGACTACACCCCTACACAAAGTCATTTGTTTCTATAGAAAGTGAGTGTCTGGAATCACCCAGCTGTGTGACATTGCCTGTCATTGTTTCTCCCTGAACCTCAGTTTATTCATCTGTAAAATGGGAGGGTAGGAGTGATGCGAGGTGGGGTCTCATTATCTCTAAGGACATCCCAGTTCAAAGCCAATGTTTCAAGGCTGATAATCCTTGCCACTTGCTGAAGTGCCCCTGCTGCTCTGGTGGTGCAGCAGCTCTCCACACTCTAGATTCCAAGGCAGCTCCACCTTTACCTTTTTCCTAAGACTCTGCTGAGATGTTGCTGGTGGCTGGTGCTGAAGTGGTGCCCAAACCCCACTCTACAGCTCTGCATGGCCTTTCGAAGTCACTTCTTCCCTCTCAGGTGGAGATCTCATACTCTTTCATTATCCATCCATCCATTCATCCATCCACTCATCCATCCATCCATCCATCCATCCACTCATCCATCCATCCATCCATCCACCCACCCATCCATGTAGATGCCCTCCATTACCCATTTATCATCCATCCATCCATCCATCCATCCATCCATCAATCCATCTATCCATCCATCCATCCATCCATCCATCCTAAAAGTGATGATTTGGAGCACCCATTATGAACCAAGTACTCTTCCAGGTGCTAGACATACAGGAATGAGCATGCATAGCTCCTGCATCCAGACACTTGCTGCACAGCAAATGGTAATATATAGAAACTATAATACAACAGGGAAGGGTTTTGGAGTTAGCCTTAGATTTCATTTCTGCCTCCACCACTCACTTAATAGTTGGCTGTGTAATTTTGGGTGAGTTACTTAACTTTTCTGAATCTATTTCATCATTTGTAAAGTAGAGATAATAAAACTGGGAATATTGAAGGTAGGGCCTGATCTCAATAAATAATATTCTTCTCGCTCCATAAAAGAGGCACAAAAATGTGGCCTATAATACAGGACAGGGAGAGCTCCCTGAAGCCTGACAGCCTCAAGGAAGGCCTCTGAGAATAACTGACATTTGAGCCTGGCTGGCGTGGCAACGTGGTTGAGAGTTGACCTATGAACTAGGACAGTGATGGTGAACCTTTGGGGCTCGGCGTGTCAGCATTTTGAAAAACCCTACCTTAACTCTGGTGCCGTGTCACATATAGAAATTTTTTGATATTTGCAACCATAGTAAAACAAAGACTTATATTTTTGATATTTATTTTATATATTTAAATGCCATTTAACAAAGAAAAATCAACCAAAAAAATGAGTTCACATGTCACCTCTGACACGCGTGTCATAGGTTCGCCATCACTGAACTAGGAGGTCAGGGTTTGATTCCTGGTCAGGGCACATGCCCAGGTTGCTGGCTCAATCCCCAGTGTGGGGCGTGCCGGAGGCAGCCAATCAATGATTCTCTCTCATCATTGATGTTTCTCTCTCTTTCTCCCTCTCCCTCCCTCTCTGAAATCAATAAAAAAAATATATAAAAAGAATAACCGACATCTGAGAGAAGCACCAAAGGGAAGGAGATTGCCGTTTGACCCTAGAAGAGAGTTCAGGGAATGTGCAGGGTGTCACCACACAGCAGGGAGCAAGCTTGACCAGGGACTGTGGTGAGCACTGTGGGAAGAAAGTGGAGAGGATGCTGGAGCCGGTGCGGGAGGCATTGGCTGCAGGCCCCCGAGGGAACCTTGGTTCTGGAGCCCATGGAGGGTTTTGAAGCAGAAGAGGAGACATGGCTCCTTGGTACCCAGGGCAGAGCTAGGCCCCTGCCCCTTGGTGACTAAGCCATGAGCTTCCTCTTGGATCCACAATCAGGATCTGATGATGAGATCGCCCTGGGAGACCGCCATCCAGTGTTGGACTAGCTGAGTGACCTTGGGTGAGTCCCTTATGGGTAAAGGCAGGGGCTTGGATAGAGCCATTCCTCCAGCATTGAGTTCCTTCATTAGCAGCTTTTCTCCAGTCTCTTTCCTGCCTGTGTCTTTGGACCTTTGCTCCTGCCCTCTGCCTCCCTCCCTGCCTACTATGCAGCTGACATGCTCCCTGCCCTGCTACACCAAAGCGGAGGGGACGGAGGGGGTCACACCTCCTTCCTGGCGCTGTTCATCCCAGCTTTGCGGTTTGGAAACTACTGACCATGAAGGTGACCCAGCTTTGCCGCTGTCTGTGAGCTGAAATGGCACGGCCTCTCTCTTCCCTCTGGGGCTGGGAAGGCACTGGGTAGGACAGGGGCCCCTCCCCAGGCCCCCATCGCCATCTGGTCGGGTCAGAGAGTGCCCAGCAACTAGGAGCTGGAGGGGTGGCACCGGCCCAAAGGCCCTCTGGACCCTGACAGGGCAGCCAGGGAGGACAGAGGAGCCCCTTCCCCGAGTGGGAGCAGTTGGTCGGTGGCTCCCATTGGAAGCAAAGCCCTGCTCCCGGGGGGAGGGTAGGTGGGTCTGGCAGGCAGAACCTTCCAAGCTGAAGCCTCTGACTGGAAATCTCCCATGGCTGGGGGTGGGGGTGGGAGATGAGGGATGTGTGTCCCCATATCTTTTCTCCCCATCTGGACAGAGCCGGTCAGATAGACTAGCTTGCTGTATGGGAGGAGCCTGGCCACGATGGGTTATTAAAGGTTACATGGAGCACTTCCTGCCCCCAATGTCTCTCCTATTGCACCCTGAGCCCCCCACTAACATTAACTACTCCTGGCAGAGGCCAACCATAACATGACATCAGTCCACACTTTTGTGGAGAGCCAGCTCCGAGTTGCGGAGGTCTCAGAAGAAGGGAACAGGGACCAGGAAAGGTGGAAAAGACAGCCTCTTGACCACGCTCCATGCCCGCAGCCACCAGGAGGTCCTCTGCATCCGGCCAGCAACTGATGGGGAGTGGATTCGCCTGGGGCTGAACCCAGGCCAGGCCCCAATAGTGTGGGAGTGAGGGGCCATGGGCCAGGCCAGACCTGGGGTCATGCCGGCTCCTGTGCTTTCTAGCCGGGTTTAGGCAGGTCACCTCCCCTCTCCAATCCCAGTTCCTTCATCTGTAAGGTGGAGGGTTGTGAGGAATAAAGGCGAGAACCGGGAGCATTTAGGATAGTGACCGCCACACCATGAATACACAGAGGAACAAGGAATCTTGTACCAACCACAGGGGAACCCCCAGTCCCATGTCGCACAAAGCTCCTATCTTCCCGTCTGCTTGTTCCTTCTGACCGCCCATCAGCCCATCCTTCTTACTAAGCTTCTTTTTATCGACGCCTGTTCTTTCGCTCCATCGCTCAGCTCATCTCTCTATCTCTGGCTGCTGTCATGTCAGGCTATCTTGTTCTAATCTCCTGATCTCTGCCTGTCTCCATCCCTCCCCGGGCCCTCCATTTCCATCCTCCCTCCTGGATCTGGCTACCTCCTTGCCATCTGTTTGGCAGTCCTGGCAAACACTCAGTGTCTCCTGCCCCTGCCCTCACTATCCCCCCTCTCCATAGCCCTCCCCTGGGACTTCCCTGGCTGAGCATCCCTGACCCCATCTCCCTCCTTCCCTCCAGAAGTCTCTTCCCGGCACTGGGCTCCCCTACCCGGGGTAGGGTAGGGGACAGAGTGGAGCAATGCAGGCAGATGAGGGCAGAACGCAGTCTCCCAGGCGAGGGCCAGCCCGCTAATTCCTCCGCTCAGGGTGGAGGATATGGAGGCCTCATTCAATTATGTCACATCCACTCAGCCGCTCCACCCCGATGATGCAGAGCAGGCCCCTGGCCCCTCCCTGCCAGGACCTAATGGAGAGAGATCTCCTCGGGCCTGGCTAACCACAGAGTCCTCCTGAACCGGGGATGGGCCCGGCCTGTCTGGCCTGGGGGCTCTCGGCCTGCTGTGATTCGCTATTCAACCTAATTACACCCAACAGTTGGCCTCTGGAGTTTGTTTCTCTCACCTTAATGGTTGTGGAATTGGATCTCAGTGCCTCTCATTCCATTACTGTCCCTCCCTAACCTCCCACCCTCACCCCCCTCCACTTGGGCCGCTGCCTGCAGAAGCCAGGCCAGCCCTGCCTCTCCCGTGAGGTGTGAGGCCCTGGGGGGAGTAGACCAGAGAGGTGACAGCCAGTCACAGGGTCTGGGATCCAGGCCAGGCTGCTTCTCTAGTCTGAAGTAGGACAGACGGGTGTTGCTGTGGGGTCTATTCCAGGCATCTGGCCTTTACCGATTAGGGCTACCCCAGGGGCTGTGAGAGACCCCCCAAAAGCCCCAATCCTGTCCCTTTCCTCATGAAGCTTAACCCGAGGACACGAGGCAACAGAATGAAATAATTAAGGGCAGTGCCGACCATAAATAGAATTGGATTCAGAGAAGGGAAGATCAAATAACCAGAGAACAAACATTTATTGGGAATTTACTGGGTGGCAGATTCTTTCATGTGTGCTGTGCCATTTGCTTCTCACCAGTCGGAATGGAAGCATCTGTCTCCATGTTCAGGTGGGGAAATTGAGGCCCAGAGACACTGTGAGGCTTGTCTGACCTCCAGCCGCTGGTAAGTGAGCCAGGGCTCAGAGCCTTGGGGCCAAATCCTTTCTTTCCCACTGGCTCTCGGGGGCTGGGTTGGTTGGGGAAGGCTCTGAGGCAGGACCCAGTGGGCAGAGGGAAGGGGGGGTCACTTCGGTGGGGGGACAGCTTGAGCAGAGTTCAGTAACGTGACTGAGAACACTGAGAGGGGAAAGTGAGAGGACTGCTATGGTGAGGAACTTGGGAAATGGGCCTGTAAGTAAGACAGGGGACCTTGAATAACTTACAGGAGAGTCTGGACTTCAAAGTTTGGTAGAGGCGGTCACCTTCAAGAAAAAGACCAGCCTTGGCCAGTGTGGCTCAGTTGGTTGGGTGTCGTCCCATGCACCAGAGGTTGCTGGTTCGATTCCTAGGCAGGGCACATGCAGGGGTTGTGGGCTCAATCCCTGGTAGGGGGCATGCAGGAGCAGCCAACCTATGTTTAGCTCTCTTACATCGATGTCCAAGCCCCACACCCCCTCCCCATATCTGGGAATGTGACCTTATTTAGAAATAGGTCTTTGCAGATGCAACGAAGGATCTCAAAATAAGACCATCCTGGATATAGGATGGGCCCTAAATCCAATGATTGGTGTCCTTATAAGAGAAAGACACAGAGATGAGACACAAGGGAAGTCCATGGGAAGACAGAGGTAGAGATTGGGGTGATGCTGCCACAAACTAAGAAATGCTGGGGGTCCCAGAAGCTGGGGAGGAAAGGAAGGATTCTCCATTAGAGCCTCTGAGGGGAGCGTGGCCTTGCTGACACCTTCATCTTGGACTTCTGGCTCCAGAACTGTGAGAGAATGAATTTCCTTTGTTTTCTCCCACCAGGTTTGATGTAATTTGTTAGAGCAGCCATAGAAAACTAATGCAGCCAGGAATTCATCTGAGCAGCACAATGACAGTGACAAGCCATGAAGGCTGCTGGGAGCTGCTTCCCCCAGGGCCGTTCGGACTCCACGGGAGACCCCTGGATCCTATGGGGTCCCCGCCACACGGCTCAGGGCAGCAGGACTGACCAGAGATTTTGGTCCCTTGCTCCTCACCTTTGTCCGGAGGATGTGCTGAGGAGCCCCAGGGAGCCTTCGGGGGGTGGGGGGCAGTTTTAGAGCAAACAGGGAGCAGCCCTGCTGTGCCAGGGTGGTAAGTGCACGGAGCCCCGCCCCCTGAGAGGGACCGGCTGGAAATGTAAGCAGGCCCCTGAGACTTCACTCACTCGCGGGGTGATGGCTCCATGAGGTGACATTAGAGGAAACAGGATGTTCAGGATGACAGTGAAGGGAAACGACCACCCCCACCATACTCCCCCCACCAGAAGTCATCCCTCCAGGCACGCCGGTGTCGGACCAGCAGGCTTCACCTCAGACGGCAAGTTCTCAGACCAGATACAGTAGTAGGTCCAAAGCAGTTGTTTTGTAAGAACTGTTTTCAAATTTTTTATTTTTATTTTCCACCTCCAACTCCCCCTGGGCCCGGACTGGTGCACAAGACTCATGTCTACAAAACTGGTCTCCCCCGTGGCTGCTGGATTCCACTCCACGGAGCTTAGATTCAACAAGACAGGCTTGGGTTTCGCTTCCAGAGAGGTTTGTGATGAACGGAGACATCTCCATGGGGGATCACTGCAGAGAGCGAGGCCTGGGGGATGTCTGAGAGTTAAGGGAGTATATCTTCAAATACTATTTTTTAATATAGGAATTACATTAGATAAGGATGCAGAGATCTAGGGCTAGAGCTACCCCCGAGGGTGCCTTCCTTTTGGAGGCTGGCAAACGGAAACGCACACCAAGGAGGGCGAGGAGATGAGGCTGCCGGGCTTTTTATTTGACTACAGGCCTCAGTGCCCAGAATGTTCTGCTCTTTGCTCTCAGCCGATGGCAGCGCTGTGTGTGGTTGTGGCTTTTTCCTCTGTAAGGGGTGAGGTCTTTTCCAGCCCGCCCTCCATCTGAGTCACCCCCTCCCTGACCCTCCCTGCCACTCAGTTGAAGTGAGACCTAGACTGCCGTCAGCATCCGGGGCCTCTGACCTGCTTCTAGTTTATCTTTTAAGAGGATGCTCGTACTGAGGGCCGCCTCAGTTTATCTGTCTATAAGATGGGGAAAGCGATAGAGCTTTGTGTGGGGCCGAGCAGAAAGGGTCTCCCTGGCTCTCGGTCACTTCCCTCTCTGGAGCTCCATCCACTTGAGGCTCCTTCTCTTTCCTCCTCAGCGTGAAGGCACATTCAAGGCGGTGTACACCATCCACGCATGCATGCATGCGTGTGTGTGTGTGTGCATCATGCTAAGCACACACTCTGTCTGCCGGTGCCCCCTTGGCAAGGCCCTGTCCTTTCTCCTTGCGGACACCCTTATCAGGCTTCCAGAGCAAACAAGCCAGAGTGAGGGTTTCTGGGCTGTGTTCAGCCAGCACTCGCTGTTGCTCCCAGCCCTCCCCCACATCTGTCAGTCCCAGTAAGGCCCACACGGGGCCTCTCCCAGAACATTACTGCTGGGAGGGCCTGGCCCAGCCCTGGCGTTTCAGACTGGACAGCTGAGGCTGATAGGGATGCAGCTGTCCAAGGTCACAGAGAGAGTGCTTGGCGGAGCTGGAGCCAGGGCCTGGACCTGTACGTACCTGCGCCCATCTTCCTATGGGGCCCTTCAGACAGGCTTTCTGAAACGTGCTCCAATTTTCAGGGGAGTGGTGGTGGTGGAATTGGTGCCCCAGAGGAACATTGTGGGGTTCCTGCCCAAGCCTTGTCCATTTCAGTGGAAGTGGGGATCCAGTTAGTGAAGAAGCCGTGTGCAGAGACCTAAGTTACGGGGCACCATTTTACTTCTTTATCTCACTGGTGTTCCGTGTCCTTTACAGATTCCTGCCCAGCTGACCTGCCCCGTAATGCAGCCTGCTGGCAGGAGAGCCTGGGTCCCTGACTCGCCTCTCCTTCTGTAAGCCCAGCATCTCACTTAGGGCACCGGACACTATGCCCTAGGGATCCCGTGTCCAGGAGCTGTCACATGACCCTGTGCCCTCTCCAAGCTCCCCTCCTAGTCCCTGTTACCCACCTTTCCTCTTCTGGCTGCTTCTCTTCGATTCCTCCTCTCTCCTCTGATACCTACCTCTTAGAGCTCTCTAGCCGAGAATCTTTCGCCTCCACCCCCATTTGTAATCTCTCAGGCTCATTCCCCAGACCTACCCATTCCCCAAGAGAGGACAGCTACATCCCAGTCCCAGCTGCATTTCCTGATTGGTGTGAATGTGATCTGAAAGTCTCTCATGAGAGACACCTTTCTTTGGCTTCAATACAAATGCCCTTGGGAGTGGCCACACATGAAGCCACACATGAAGCCAGTGTTGGTGCCTTGAAGGATAGGAAGGGCTAATCCATGAAAGGAGAGGGCATCTAAGTTTCACTCGGAACTCAGGTCCAGTAACAAGAAAATGAGCACAGTGTTGGGGAACCTGTAGCATGGTGTTGGGGAACCTGTAGCATGGTGTTGGGGAGCCTGTAGCATGGTGTTGGGGAGCCTGTAACACGGTGTTGGGGAACCTGTAACACGGTGTTGGGGAATCTGTAGCACGGTGTTGGGGAACCTGTAACACGGTGTTGGGGAATCTGTAGCACGGTGTTGGGGAACCTGTAACACGGTGTTGGGGAATCTGTAGCACGGTGTTGGGGAACCTGTAACACGGTGTTGGGGAATCTGTAGCACGGTGTTGGGGAACCTGTAACACGGTGTTGGGGAATCTGTAGCACGGTGTTGGGGAACCTGTAACACGGTGTTGGGGAATCTGTAGCACGGTGTTGGGGAACCTGTAACACGGTGTTGGGGAATCTGTAGCACGGTGTTGGGGAACCTGTAACACGGTGTTGGGGAATCTGTAGCACGGTGTTGGGGAACCTGTAACACGGTGTTGGGGAACCTGTAGCATGGTGTTGGGGAACCTGTAGCACAGTGTTGGGGAATCTGTAACATGGTGTTGGGGAATCTATTACATGGTGTTGGGGAACCTGTAACATGGTGTTGGGGAACATGTAGCATGGTGTTGGGGGAATATGAAGCACAGTATTGGGGAGCCTGTGATCGTCCAGCACAGTGTTGGGAGGCATTTTCTGTGAAGGGCTGGAGAGCAAATAGTATGCAGATGATGGAAGTCTGTCTGTGGTAGTGGTTGTGGACATGCGGCTCTGTGGCAGCTGCAGCACAGGTAACATGGGCAGAATTGTGTCCCCAAATCCATATGTTGAAGTCCTAACCCTCAGGACTCAGAAGGGGACTGGATTTGGAGATGGGATCATTAAAGAGGTGATTAAAGTGAAATGAGGTCACTAGGTCAGGACCTAATCCAATACGACTGGTGTCCTCACAAGAAGAAGAGATTAGGACACAGACACACATGTGAGGACACAGGGAGACCTCCCTCCACATCAAGGGAGAGGCCTTGGGAGAAACACACTGCTGACACCTTAATTGTGGGCTCCCAGCCCCCAGACTGTGAGACAATAAATGACAGTGTTTAAGCCCCCAGCCTGTGAGACTTTGCTCTGGCAGCTCTAGGAAACTGATCCAGGCAGCATGTAAACAAATGAATGTGTCTGGGTGCCAATACAATTTTTTTATGAACATTGAAATTTGAATTTGTATGCTGTTCACATCACAAAATAGTATTCTTTTGATTTTCTCCCCTCATCATTTAACAATGTGAAAACATTCTTAAGTTGTACAAAAACAGGTGGTGAGCCTTGGCCGGTGCAGCTCAACAGTTAGAGTGCCAACCCATGCACCAAAGGGTCACAGGTTCAATTTTCGGTCAAGGGCATGTACCTGGGTTGCAGGTTCGATCCCCAGCCCGGTTGGGGTGTGTGAGGGAGGCCACCAGTTGATGTGTCTCTCTCACATTGATGTTTCTCTCTCTGTCGTGTCTCTCTCCCCCCCAACCCTTCCACTCTCTCTATTAAAAAATCAATGGAAAAAAGATACCCTTGGGTGAGGGTTAACAACAATAAAATACAGGTGGTGAGGTGCGTTGTCCTGCAGGCCACAGCTGGCTGACCCCTGGCTCACATCTGATGTGGCAGGGGAGGAGAGAAATGGAGCTGAGACTGGGGGCGTAAGCCAGGCCCACACTGAGAGGCTGGGCAGAGTGACAGGGAGCCAGGGACATGTGAAAGCTGGGTGGTGACGTGCCTCAAATGGCTTTTCAGAGCAGAGATCGTTGTCCTTGATGTGGAAGAAGGTAGGCGCTTACGAATTCTGCTTTGTGTTCTTCAGATTTCTCTCTCCTCTCCCCGCTGGCATATTTAGCCATCACACAGGGAGAACCTTGTCTCCAGGAATTGCTGCCCATCTCTTGTTAGTCGTCTTCCCCTTAGGGTCTCTGGTCGCAGGACGGTGGGCACCTTTTCTCTGCCTGTCTGGAAATTAGGCTTCTCGAAGTCTCCACACTCCCCTCTCACCACTGTTCTCCTGCTGGGCTGCTCTGAGCCCTGGGAGGACACGGTCACTTTCTTCTAAGCTCCTGTCCCTTCTGTGCCGGTTTCTGTCATTTCCAGCGCTCGGTAATTTCCTCCTCGCGGATCAGAATTAAGCTGCTGCCTTTGTCACCTTCGAAAGCTCCAGGGCTGACACTGAACAAGGTGATTCCAGAGGCTATGCAATGCTCTGTTTTAAGCAGAGGGAGATCAAGTGTGTTTGTGTCATTGCTAATGTGTCTTGATCCTGTGCTGGGCCTGTGATCTGTGTTTGGGAAGCATCCTTTGTCCCGATATCTCAAAACTATAGAAGAAGAGAGCAAGATCCAGGGCCCAGGGACGCGCCCTGTACCCAAACCTGGCTGGTGGTACCAGTGGGTGTTGATCTGGTTCTGAAAGACAGGCTGGCGGAAGCAGGCATGTGGAGACCCTCCGCACGTCACAGAGGGAAGAAAATCTGGCTCAGAGAGGAGGCAGCTGCCCGAGGCTGCGCAGCCAGTCCTGGCAAAGGCAGAAAGCAACAGGATCTGAGTCTGCTGTGAGTTCCACACTCGCCAGCCCCTTGAGCCCTGCAGTGTCTGCAGGATTCCAGATTCCCAGGAAGTCCAGCTCCAGCTCGTATTAATAGGCATCGCCCACCCAGCTCCCTGCCCCATGTCCTGACCCTCCTCTCTGGGCAGAAAGGTGTGCTCACCGTGTGTTCTCCTCCTGTGTCTGGACCTGTGCATATGGTTGCAATAATTTTCTTTTCCTCGAGCTTATTAGGCCATGTCAGCACGTGAGGCCCAGCCCAGCCCCGTCCTCCATGGAGCTCTCCCTGTCCACCTGTCCCCCTCCCTCCAAGGTGGCTTTTGTCTGCAGACCTCGCTGGTGCGAACTCCACGTCATCTCCTTATGTCTAGACACTCAGCATTTCATAGTTCTCTTGTTTCCACCCAAAGATCAAGGGCAGGGGTTGAGTCTTACAGGTCTTTGCATCCCTGTCACATTCAGAGCAGCCTGGAACGTGGAGGCTGCTCAGTGGGTTCTAGGGGCAGCCAGGGAAGAAGGAAGGAGGGAGGGAGGGATGGAGGGAGAGAGGGAAGGAGGGAGGAAGAGAAGGAAAGAGGGGGAGAAGGGAGAATGCTCAGGGCTAAAAACCCTCATGTCTCTGGGCAGGCCAAAGTGCTGTCCCTAGGAAAGGAAATGAGTGGGGAATTGGGGGTGGGGGTGGGGGCTGGGTGGCAGCCAGGAGGAACGTTGGCTCTAGATGGCATGGGACCAGGAAAGACTGGCTCCATCTGGCAGTGTGTGGGGTGAGGGGAGGGCAGGAGAGGAGGCCCTTTCCTCCAATCACTGCCCCTATGGTATTTCTCCGGGTGGTGGTGGAGCTGGGTTGGGGTGCAGGGGGTGGTGGAGGGGTGGGTGTTGATGCCTTTGGTGACAGGAGATAAATGAATCCACCCTAAAGGACGTCTCCTTTTCTAGAAATGTAGCAGCTCAGCTCTTGACTCCACTGCCTTGGGGTTTTAATTAAATGTCAAATATAATTTAGGACCGGAGTGCTGATGGGTGTATGAACATGAGGTCCACAGCCTCATCTTTATGGGTCTCCTTGGTACACACCTAATTTGGGGGTTAATTGATCACTCTTTATTTGAATGCCACAGGAGAAACCATCTGATTTCCCTTCTCGCCTTGTTCTTGAAATAATAGTTGGAAAAGTAAAACAAAACAAAAAACCCTTGCGTCCATGTTACACAGAGAGAAAGAACCACATTGGACCTGGGTAATTTGAGACCTACAGATCAGCATTTTCTTTCCCAAACTAGGCTTGGGGCAAGCACTTCCCTGCTCAGTGCTTGGTGCCCCGGGGCCTTGTGAAGCTGGTCCCCCAACTTCCCTGCCCGTTTCTTGGGAGGAAAGAGGAAGAAGCCCAACACCTGTCCTCGTAGCTCCCTGCGGTCAGTCAGTTCCCAGAATGAGTGCAGGAAGTGACACTGACGTACACACTGTCCTGTGCAGATGAGGATGCTGAGGCCCACAGAGGGAAGAGACGCGGTCACAAACCTCGGTGGCAGAGCCAGAAACACACCCAGACCTTTCCAAATCGCTTCAGCCGTTGATCAAAGGTGTGTGTGTGTGTGTGTGTTTGTGTGTGTGTGTGTGTGACCTGAAAATACTTGGGGTAACTCCATTTCAATTCGACAAGTGTTAAATGGCGACTGTACTAGAGGCTACAGATTATAGAAAATAGTACTGGACACAACTTACAGATCATCTATGTGATAGGACTTTCTTTATATGATCCAGGCAATTATTTCCTAAAACAGGAATACGATCATCTCCCTCCCTCATTTGAGTTCTGTTAGCTCTCTTTTGACCTCCTCTGCTTGGCAAAGAGGGCCTTTTATAACCTGTTCCTACCCTCCCCGGGCAGCCTCTTCCCCCCAGTCTCTAGTGCACACTCCATCCTGCAGATGCTGAGCCTCTCACAGCCCCAGCACAACTCGCTGCACAAGGGTGCCTCGGCCCGAAATCGCCCACTTGGCTGCTTGCGAGGGTGTTGGGCTGCAAGTAGCGGATATTGGAGTAAATGGGGCTAACGTCTGTGGACCTTCTATTTCTCACATGACAAGAAGACAAACAGTTGCCAGACACTCTGCCATCTTTAGCTCATTGGCCTTTGTCGTCCTGCTCACACTGATGGTCGAAGGAAGGCCATAGTGGCTTCAGGCATCACGGTTGCAAGGGGAAAGGGAGGGACAGCAACACACCCATCTGTTCTCTTGCTCAGGACAGTAAATGCTGCTCCAGAGCCCTCCCCAGCAGAACTCCCTTCCCTCTCACTGGCCAGAGCCAAGCCAAGTGACTGCTGCTCCCAGCGAGAGAGGCTGGAGACCAAGCATCTGGCCAGGGGGTGGCGATTCATGACTGGCTTGTGGAATGGGTTAACTCCCTCGGTTCCTCAGGGTCTGCTCCCAGGGTGAGCCACTGTCTTAGTCATCTCTGCATTTCCAGAGATCGGCAGGGACTTACTTTAGGGCAGACCCCAGAGCTGTGTGGAATGAATGACTGGGCAGCCGGGGAGGAGAAGTTTACACCCCGAGTCGAGACAGTTAAGGAAAGAGGCACTGTGGCTCCTGCCTGTGTGGTACGGAAAGTCACTGCTCCTCAGTTTTGTGTGCTTCTCTGTATCTCCCATCCTCTTGGCAATTAGGTGGGAACCACATTACAAGGCGTGGCCAATGGCTGGGAGGGAAGAGACACATGTCACATGGGCAGGCCTCTGACGCTCTTTCCTGCCACGATTACCTGGAATCCTGTGTTGCTACAAGTAGGCAGAGTGACACGGCCCAGGTTTCTGAGCTCCTGTATGGAGCTGATCCAGAGGGGGCCTCACATGAGTGGGAAACAAGCCGCGTTAAGCCATGAAGATGCCCATTTTTGTTGTCCCAGAGTAATCTAACCTACCCTGTGCATCCACTCACCAGCACTTTTGAACGCCTGTGATCCGGCTCTACATGCTGGGGAGGAGGTAAGTGAAGAGCCAGGTTCCTGCTCGAGAGCTTCCATCTCCTCACTCGCCAGGTGTGGGCAGGTGTGACTGTGCTTGCCAGGCCATGCTTCCTGTCTCAGGCAGGAGTGGCTCCATCCTGGCCCCCCACCATTTCTTCACGACCTCACTCCTGGTGGAGTCTTCTCTTGGAGAAGTTGGGTAGATTGTACATTCGTGGTCCTATTGAGGGTGGAAGGCACCGATATCCAATATTTAAAATTAGTTTGGACTGAAACTCACAGTGAGAAATGTATTTTACATGCATCAGTATGCAGTATACATATATGTGCATGTGCAGGGTACGCTGGGATCCACACTGTCCACTGGCAATGCATTCTGATACTAGTAGTCCATTCAATCTTGTTAAAGACTACTCATTGTGACCCACAGAATTGGTTTCCATGACCTTCTAATGATACACAACCTGCAGTTTGAAAAAATCAGTCTACACAATAGAGACTTTGGGGAGCTAGGAAATGGTGGTAAACATGGTGGCTGCGGATGGTCCCAGAGGGCTTCCTGTAAGAAGGGGCCCTTGACCAGGGTCCTGGAGGATCAGGAGGGAAAGTCATTCTGGGAGACAAGACTGAGCAAGGCCTTGGAGGGTAAGCCTAGATGTTTGGGGAATGGTGGCACCTACCTGAAGGGGAGTAGGCACAGGTGATGGGGATTGTGGGTAGGGATGATATTCAAAATAGCTAATATGTGGAAAAGCTCTAACATCTGGAAGAACTTGGGTGTGCCAACCAGAACAGGCATGAGCTGTGACAACCCCACTCACCCCACCACAGACCACTTGTACCAGTGTATGCCTGAGTGTCTTTCTGGGAGCAGGACAGGCAAGGAAAGGGGTTAGCTGGGAATAGGGGTGCAGTGTGGGTGGAGCTGGGAAAGGCAGGGTTGGATCCCAGAAGCCCTGGCAGGTTGGCAAAACATCTCTGCATTGTGCTTCTTTTAGCAGAGCAGGCTTATCATCTTTGCACTAGAGGCCTGGGGCACAAAAATTTGTGCACGTGGGGCGGGGCGGGGGGGGGGTGTCCCTCAGCCCAGCCTCTGCCTTCTCGCAGTCTGGGACCCCTCAGGGGATGACCACCTGCTGGCTTAGGTCCGCTCCCTGGGGGATTGGGCTTAAGCTGGCAGTCAGACATCCCTCTGACAGCCTAGGAGCCCATGGGGGATGTCCACTTGCCAGCAGACCTAAGCTGCAGTTGGACATCCTTAGTGCTGCTGAGGAGGCTGGAGAGGCTCCCCCCACCACCGCTGTACGGGCAGCCGTCAGCCTGGCTTGTGGCTGAGCAGACACTCCCTGTGGGAGCGCATTGACCACCAGAGGGCAGCTCCTGCATTGAGTGTCTGCCCCCTGGTGGTCAGTGTGTGTCATAGTGACCAGTCATTCCCAGTAGTTCTGCTGTTAGGGTCAGTTTGCATATTACCCTTTTATTATATAGGATAAGCTTCCAAACTTCTCAAAATTCTGAACATCTTGTTTCCAGGTGATGATCCTATTGGCTGAAGCCTGGGAGAGATGCAGGACTCAGGGCAGGTCACAAGTAGGGACCCCGTGTGTGCTGGGCAGACAGGCAGGCAGCCTGCACAGCTGCCGGGCTCAGTGCTGCTGGGCTGAGGGCTGAGAGAGGCATTGGGAACCTGGCCGGAGATCCAGCCAACACACGGCCTTTACCTCAAGTTTCAGGACCTAATAAAAAGTATAACAACGTGTGCTGCGCTGACCTCGGAATTATTCTGTGCGCTTATGACGAGGAGCAGCTAGAAATCACCTTGAAATGAAAAAGTGTTTTATGAGCTCAAGCACCACTTTGGGGTGGAAGAGAAAGCACTTTCCTCCCAACTTGCCGAGAAGGAAAATTTTTTGTTTAAATAACACAAATGTAATAGAACTGTCCAAAGTACATGATTTCGGCAATGAAATTTGTGGGACCCAACTCGTGGTTCTCACGGTTTTATAACACTGTAAAAATAATGCATTTTTCATCAAGATAGAAATAAAAACAATAATAAAAATCTAACAGTTATTGTGTGCTGATGATGTGCCAGCAGGTACTTTGCATCTCATTTAATTCTCACAACCAACCCATGTGGCATATACTCTCATCCTCCCCATTTTGCAAGGAAAAACGACGAGAAGGTTGGTATAACTCAACTGAGGGTGACGTGGCGATTGTTCTACCTCAGGAAGAGACTAAGAGAGCAGCGTCCGGCCTCCGCAAACATTTCAGCTGTGCTGCACCCACGTCCACCAAGGCCTGGGACAGTGGAGTAAACCAGAAGCCAGGAGAGCAGAGTCATTGTCCGTGTTCTTGCAACTGATGAACTTGAAGAAGTGACTTCTTTCTTCAGAGCCTCGGTTCCCTCGTCTGTGGAGTTAGCAGGCCCGGGTAGCACTTGAGGTCTCTCCCAGTTCCGAGAGTGCCTCTTACTGGGTCCCCAGACCCTCCAAGGCCTGGACGAAGCAGCCCAGTGGGACTCAGCTGGCTCCCAAGAGCTGCCTTTCGAAGGGGACCTGGTCAGCCTCTCATTTGAGATGGAGGAAAGTTGGGCCTTGGCTGTCGGGGGCCTGGCTTGGAGAGGACAGAGGGGCAGGAAGGAAAGAAAGAGAGCCCGTGGGAGGGGGACAGAGTGAACTTGGAGCTGGAGCCCTGTTGTCAGCCCAGGTTAAGGGGGACGAGGAGGGAGGGCTTTCTGGCATGCTGCTCTTCTAGACTTTAATTGCTATAATTCTGAGAAGACTCCAGTCTAAGCCTTAGAATTTCTCCATGGAAAACTGTCTTTGCAGCATCCGCCGACAAGGACATTAGCGAACTTGCAGTCAACGCAGGGAGGGCCACGCTGACAGATGGAGGTGTGTTTGCAGCAAGGGTCACAGCCTGCGGGGCACCTTCCCGCGTGCCTGTCTCCCCTTTCCCTGGGACCACATGGTGACTCAGCCACAGTCACAAGTACAGAGCTAGGAAGACGGCTGCTGCCTCCGGTGCAGGGGCAGGTGGTGGAGAAAAAGGATAGAGCGATTCTGAAGGAGGCAAAAGGAAGAAAAGATGGGGAAGAAGCAGAGATGTTGGCTTTGGGTGTGTGCTGGATGGTATGTCCATGTTGGAGGGGCTGCAGGGTCTCTGAGTATGGGGGTGTGCTCTGTATATGTGCATGTATGCATGTGTGTGTGTGTGTACATGTGTGCATGTGCGTGTGCAAGCATGCGATCATGATGGTGAGCGAGAGGGGCCGGAACAGCTGGCCGGGCTTGGAGAAGCCTGGCTTCCACTTAAGGATCCTACTTATGCCTCGGCCCCAGGTAACCTAGCACCTCTCCTGGTTCTGGAAATGATGATCCAGTCATTTCAGGGTTGACTCTTGGCAAAGTTCCGGAACAGATGACTGAAACGGATGATTTGTGAGTTCTTAGAGAAGAAGGTGATTGCTAGGAGCCAGCATGAGTTTGCTTTGAACAGAGCTGATCAGCTGCCTTCCGTCCCCTTTGTGACAGCTGGGAGACTGACACCCAGTGCGGCCCGGGGCTTCTGCTCCGTGGGGAGGTGGGGCGGGAGGGTGAGGAGTTGCCCTCCTCCCAGTATTGCCCACGCTCACGTGGGATTTGGGAGTTGTGGGGTGGCCTTGTGGCCCATCCTGGTCTGTACACAGGAACAGAAGGACCCCCATAGATACTGGGAATGGACCCCATGCCCACACTGATGCATCGGTGGCTGCAGCCAAGGCGCGCAGCAGGAGAACAGCATGGCTCCACAGACGGAAACCAGTAGAGAAGGGGTGTCAGGCCTCCGGGACCCTCAGTGACAGCTCTCAAGTGGCCCCAGGATGAATGAGGACCCTGGTGGGCCTGGGGAGAAGCTGCATACGTCCCATTACAGGTGCACCACGTGGGTCCTGGGCAGGTGTCGTGTGCTTCCTCCCACCTCGGAGGGCCATGATGGCCCCGCAGATCAGGCCGAGGTGTCCAGCCAGGTCAGTGAGCAGAGCTGGCCTCCGAGTCCCGCTTCCTTTGCAGGCCACAGCCAGGCAGCCTGGGGGAGGGCTGACTTTCAGAGAAGTGTATACAACCTGGGAATATGTAGTTGGGAATCGGACCCTTGGTTAAGTGGCTGGGACTCAAAGCCATTTGAATGTGGGTATGAAAGGAAACACCTTTTATACGTAGAGGCTGGTGAGGCCCAGCTACCTGGCTTGGTCAGTTCTTGAGCTGGCAGTGCAACCCCTCACAGGGGCCTTTGAATAAATGAAAAACAAACAAACAAACAAACAAACAAAACTGAAGTCCAGTGAGAGTGCACTTGGGTGGGCGCACAGCTGCTGAACAATTGTCCCAAGGAGGATTGTTGCTCAAACCTCAACTCTCAATTTAGAAGGGGGGCCTGGGGGGTGGGTATCCTCGTATAATGCCATAGGATTTGGTACTAAATCATACTCTCAACAATTTCATCTATGACGTGGATGAGGACACAGAGACCAAGATTATTAAATTTTTGGATGACAGTTAGGAGGGATAATTGCGGTCCGGAGAGATAGCTGAGGGTTTGAAAACATCCTGATAAGCTGAAATGATGCCTGAAACATACCAGATGAAATTTAACAGGGGCAAATAGTGAGCTCTATATTTAGGTAATAAAAATGAATTATGTAGGTACAGTACAGGAAGCATGACTTGAGAGAATTTCAAATCAAAATTCTGTGGCCCCCGGGGAACTTTGATCAGCAGACTGCCTGATGGGGGCAGCAGAGAGCAGCTGCTTTGTGGAGCTCGCCAGCGGGGTGAAGCACTCCGGTGAGGGACCCTGCCCAGGGCTGCTAGAGGAGTGGAGGCAGCACGGGGCAGGAGTGATCAGGCAGGCCCAACACGGGCAGGTGGAGACTGGTTTGTGGCACACAGGCTCCAGGTATGTGGGTTGTCTGAATCCAAGGGAGGCTGGGCTCCTTATGCCTTGGGCCACCTCTGTCCCAGGCCTGCCTGCTCTTAGAGGGGGTCCGCCCAGTCTCTGGGGTGATTTTGAATGACCACCAGCTCAGTGTGGGGAAAGACTGGGAACAACACACCTAGAGATGGAAACAGATTAATGATCAGCTAGGGGAGGGGAGGGACGGGAGGGGAGAGGTGTTTGAGGCAGAGGAGTAGGACAACGGAGGTGGGTGGCAAAAGAGCAGGTCTGTATTTTGATTGCGGAGGCAGTTACTCCTGTGAGAAAATGGCACCGAACTGCATATGCACATTGCGCCTTGTCAGTTTCCTGGCTTTGCTGTTGTAGTCTAGTTATGTAAATTGTGGCTGTGAGAAAATGGCCCAGAACTATAGACATGCTCTTGTGCCTTGTCAGTTTCCTGGCTTTGGATCTTGTAGTACAGTTATGCCAATTGTAACCGTTTGGGGAAACCGCATGAAGGGTCTATGAGACCAATCCAGATTATTTTTTACAACTTCCTGTGAATCTGTAATTTTTTTTAAGTTTAAGAAAACCAAACCAAACCAAACCAAACAAAACAAAGCTAGTGTTTGCGATGCGTGCCCTACGAGTGGGTGGAGGGGCCGTCCATTCATTTCTGGAGGAAACTACTGTTAGGACAGCGGGTGGGGCCTGCCCTGCTCCTGCTCCCCTGGGGCCCCTCCCTTTCGTGCCCTCCGCGTGCCAAGGCGCTGGCACCACGTGGCCATAGATTTTGATCAATGTCTTTAGCAAACGCCCAGGAAGGAATCATTTGGGGTGTGGAAGGACTTGAGAAGAGTGGAAACATCAGTATGGGACAAAAAAGCAACTATAAGGCTCCAGACCAATTAGGGGAGAGGAGAGAGAGGGAGGCTGACCACACCCCAGCTGGAGACAGACAAACCCGGGAAGGAGGGTGGAGAAAGACTGTCTGTCTTGGGCTGTTTCCACTCCCAGAGTTCAGGGTTATGGACAACAGCAGAGGCCTGCTTGGGTATTCATCAGAGAAGAAAGCCTGCAGGGCAGCGGCGATGGTGCTGGTTGGAGGGGTTGTGTCAGCTGCCATTTGGCCTTTATGGAACCTGTGGGGCTCACAAGCTCTCCTGGTTGAGCTGAGCTCAGGAGAGACCACGGCTTTTAATTCTGTGCCTATTTCACAGCAGGTGATGGAGGGAGGATAAACATGTGGTCCACTTGCGCCCAGGACTGTCGGAGAAGCAGCATCTCGGGTTCAAGGCACCAGATCCCTACATCCACTGCAGGGTCTGTCTGACCTTGGCAGGGTCACGTTGCTGGGTGAGGGGGGTGAGCAGTTTGCATTTGATATCCCCCCACTCTCCTTCCTGAGCCCCGTCTCCTACCTAAAGATCTCGCCCTGTAGGCTGCCGTTCACAGACCAAATGGCGTTGTAAGCTCAAAAGGTTCTAGCATCCATATGGCAACATAAACACCGCGGGGTGATTGGTGATGGTTGGATGGAAAACTGAGGCAGGAGGGTGTGGTAGGGCCTGTGGAGAACTCTACCCTCAACTGAAATCATTCAGATACAAATTGTTCAAAAAGTGTGTGCCAGGGAAGGAAAATCTGCAGATAGAACCCGACAACTTTCCATCTTGCCCCCCACCCGCCCCCAAGGAACCTTCCCTGGGGCAGTTCCTCAGGTTCCTCCCACACCAACCCAGGGAGTCGCAGAAAGGGGGTGGTGTGAGTCAAGGCCGGGTCATTAACCTGCTCCTTGTATGACTTCGGGCAAATACTTGACCTCTCTCTGCCTTGCTTTACTCACCTGCCAAATGGGTCTAATATCCTTATCCACCTTATCCTTGTTCTGAGGGTGAAATTTTAAAAATCCCCACCCTGCTCCAATTCACAATGGATCTGAGGCAGCTTCTAAAGATACCTGCAGTATAAAGGGGTAAAAATAAACAATATGTGAAATCATCTTGCACTTGTGCTGTAAACACATTTTCCTTGTCGTCACGAGGAGTAGTGAGAAAGTGAGAAGAGATGTATTATTTCCCAGACTCATTTTCTTTTTTTAAAAAAAATATATTTTACTGATTTTTTACAGAGAGGAGGGAGAGGGATAGAGTTAGGAACATCGATGAGAGAGAAACATCGATCAGCTGCCACCCACACACTCCCCACCAGGGATGTGCCCGCAACCAAGGCACATGCCCTTGACCAGAATCGAACCCGGGACCCTTGAGTCCGCAGGCCGATGCTCTATCCACTGAGCCAAACAGGCCAGGGCCAGACTGATTTTCAACGTAACCTTGGCCTTCAGGGCTCTGACTGAAAAGCGGGCAGGAGAACCTCAGACACTGATGCTGGCCAGCTGGCCCGTCTACTTGACTCTTGGACTGGTTTTGCCTCAGGGCACTTGGGCATGGGGGCTGGGAGTGGTCAGTTCTGAGTCTCCAACCTCCTGCTGCTCTGGTCAAGGCTCCACTGCCAGCTCTCTCACCGTTAACGCCGAATCTCCCTGAGCATCCCTTCCACGCCTGGCCTGGGGCTGGGTGCTCAGACACAGAGAAGAAAATGGCCGAGCTCTGTCTTACGGGGGCGCGCCAGGAAGGGACCTGGGCGTCAAAGCCACCCACTCGGCTCAGCTTGATGTGGGAAAGTCGGTTCATTCCTTATTTCGATTCTTCATCCATGAGATGGACATGGAGATCCTCCTCTTCCTCCCTCTCAGCAGTGCTGGAAGTTTAGGCCGAGAATGTGCTCTGATAAGGAAAATTGCTATGCAAATGCAAAAGTCATTATCTCGATTCAGGGCTGCTCGACAGCGATTTCAAAAACAGCAGAGCTATTAGGGTTTAGGAGCCGACATGACCGAGAAGGTTTGCCTTAAACTCTCTCCCGGGAAAGTTTCAGGGATCAGTGCAGGACTGAGCCTAACCCAAACCCTAACCCATGCCACACAGATGAGCCCTTCCGTGGGAGCAAACGGACGCCTGCCAACGCCGGAGCACACACTGAATATGTAATAGGTGCCCAGCGCTGAGGTGGGCATGGTGAGGTGAGAGGTGGTCATGGGCTAAATGGTGTCCTCCTGCCCCAATTCTTATGTTGAAGCCCTAACCCCAGTCCCTCAAAACGTGACTGCATTTGGAGACAAGGCCTTTAAAGGGGTGGTCCAGATCCAGTCTTGCTGGATGTCTTTATAAGAAAAGGCAATTGGACACACAGAGAGACACCAGACATGCACACATGGAGGGAAGCCTATGCAAGGACACAGAGGGGACACTGCCATCTGCCAGCCAGGGAGAGAGGCCTCAGGAGAAACCAACCTTGCTGGCACCTTGACCTTGAACCTCCAACCTCTAGAACCGTGAGAAAGTAAATTTCTGTTGTGGAAATCCCCCAATCTGTGGTCTTCTGTGCGGGCAGCCTAGCGGACACATGCAGATTGACACAGAAAGTGTAAATCTTTAATACCCACTTCTTGCGCTGGGCACTCTGTGGTGTGGAGATACAAGGGTGAGTAAGGAAGATGTGGCTTCTGGTCTCAGGAAGCTCACAGTCCAGCTGGGAGACTGACGTTGCCTTCAAGAAGGGGAGAGGAGACGGGCACATGGAGTAAATACGGCAGCATACATTTATCTGGGTATACGTGCAGTTGAAAGTGAGTCGTGTTGACCGAGTGGTGGATGCTCAGTGAAAATAAAAGGAAAGTGGATGGGAAGATTTTGTGGGGAGGAGGCTTGAAGGACTGGGTGGTGACACGCTAGCTGCCGGGGGCATCTGTGCAGAACTTATAGGTCCAGCGCCAGGCAGTCCCTCAGTGCTGTCGTACCTGGGAGGTGTCCCTCCCTGGGGACTCCTCAGGGACTGGCCGAGACAGGCTTCTCCCCTGGGAGCCATGCCGCCTCCCTCTGAGCTGAAGGCGCCTGCTCTCCAGCAGCTGGGCCTCGGCTGGCCCTTCTGCAGTCATTTGCTGCCATTTCTCCGGGCCGATGGGGACTGCTGGCTGTTCATCAAGTTAGCAATTAACACGTAATTCATTAGACGCCTAATGAACACGTTATTAACCTGGCCGGCCATGTCCAGCCTCTGACTGAAGGGAGAAATGGCTATTAATAAGGGCTTAGGGTGGCCGCTGCGGGTTAGTGACGGAGGCGTGGCTGGGGGACAGAAGACGGGTTCTGGACACTTAAGCCAAATCGCTTTACTTCTCTAGGGCTTTGTTTGGCTGCTTAGGGGGTGGGAGTGATAAAACCTTATTAGTGGGCAAATTAAATGTCAGAGACAGTGTGTATAAATGCAAAGCATTGGGTTATAGAAACTGCAAGGCCCCTTCCTTCCAACTTCCTATGATTTCACCTCCCCAGGCCCATGTAGGGGACACCAGGCCTGTCTCTGGAACCCGGTAATCGGTCAGCTCGCTGACAACTTAGTATGTGTCCGGAGCCCTAATATCACAGAGGGCGAGGCCTGGCAGGGAGGTCGTGTGTGTATCTGCTCGCATGGTGCGTGCAGTGTGGTTGTGGATATCAGATGTTCACACACAGCAAACTCACTGTGGAGAACAAAGCAGCCAGCGATAGACAGGCCATGAGCTATAGTATTTCAGGGGAGAAAGACAGCTATAAGCTGGGGTGTGGGGCCTTGCCAGAGGGCAGGGACTTAAAGCTTGACTTCATTGTGTTTTTCTGATTATAAAAATAACGTGTGCTTATCCCCCCAAATCTCCAAATAGAGGAAATTGGAAAGAAGGAGAGAATCTGTAATCTCATCGGCCAGCGGTAACTGCTGTTGACATTTTTTTGTGTATCTGGGAGGATTTTGACAGGCAGAGGTGGTGGGAGGATATTCTAGGTGGAAGACATGTGAGTGAAAGCTCTGGGTTGGGGAAAGGTAGGACCCGTGGTGGGTTCCATGGGGTTGGACCGGGTCCTGGGTCCTGGAGCAGAATGGAATCGGAGGCTGGAGGACAGGAAAATGGCTGGAGAGGGCAGAGAGGGTGTGTGTGTGTGTGTGTGTGTGTGTGTGTGTGTGTGTGTCAGAGAGAGAGAGAGAGAGGGAGAGAGAGAGAGAGCGCGAGAGAGCCTTGTGCATCCGACCAGAAGCCCCAGCCAGCAAACCCTGCTCTTCAATCACACGCGTGATGCAATGGAACTTATTGATATAGCTGTCCCACTTAGAAGAAATACTGCACAAACCTCTGCAGGAGAAATAAATGAATATAAAGCTATGGCACAGGTGCCAAAGGGAGTGTGGGACCAGAGGAAGAGGCCGGGAAGGCTCCATCAGCTGGCGGGCCTTTTCCCGTGTGTCACCTGGACTCCTCGGGGGATAAGGGACCTGTCCCGCTCTGCCAGTCAACCAGTGGGTCCTCATTTCAGGCCCATGCCTTGTCCCTGGGGGATGTCCAATCCATTTTTTTTTGTCATGAAACAGCAGAAAGTTTGTAGGTGGTGAAACTCTTTTCTCTAAGATAATAACGAGATAATAGTTTGATTCTTTCAACCATCCGTGGGATAGGTATTTCTGTTCCGTAGTGTGAGGAAGTGGAAGTTCAGAGAGGTGAAGTGATTTAGCCAAGGCCATAGAGCTGGTGACAGAACCAGGCTGAGAGTTGAGATTTTGGGACTGCAGATGCACGTGTGTGTGTGTGTGTGTGTGTGTGTGTGTGTGTGTGTAATTAGTTCTAGTTTGGGAGATAGTATAGCTTGATGGTAAAGTGAATGGTTTTTGGAGACAGGATAGTTCTGCGTTCAATTTTCTGCTCTGTAATTTTTCTCACTGAAGAGTATGAAGAACTTTGGACTTTTTACCTTCATAGATCAACTGGGGCTAACAAAACGATTTATCTCCCTGGGTCATTGCAAGGCTTAAATGAAGCAATACAGGCAATATAGACTTAGCGTATAGCAAATGCTCAATACATGTTAACTATAACTATTATGGTTTTAACTCTGAGTTCATCTGAGTCACAGAAATAAGCTGAATCTTGTGGTTGTTCCTCAGTTCTCGCCACGAACAGTCACTTCGGAGTCAGGAAGGATGCGGGTTCAGTCCCGTGCCTCACAGATTGCCAGGGCCTGAGGGGCCAGACACAGAGTTCACTCAAAAGCTCTCTGATTGGCCAAACACCAGGTTTTGCAGGATGTAGGATTTTTCTCTGGTCTCTGTTATAAAGACATTGATGCCCACCAGGCAACCCATCTCTTTCCCCACATCTACCAGCCGTAGTGCCCTTAGAAGACCATTTAATTGGTTCAGGCCAATGGGTGAAAGTGACATGTCTCCCGCTGGCCAGCCCACTCTCCTCCAGAGACAGAGGAGGCTTTGTAATGGAAGGTAATAGTGCACCAGTCGGCCTGGATCCTGAGTGACTGTGTGGAGCAGAGCCCCCTGCGAGCCTACATGGAGCTTATTGCATGACAAGGAAATGAACCTCTGTCGTGTAAACTGGCAGACTCTGCAGCTATGTTTTATGGTAGCCGAGTCTAGCTAACTAATAGAACACATTTTGGTTGACTGCGAACTGACATGTTACATTAATAGTAAAACTCATACCTTGCCCTGTATAGCTTTCCACAGTTTATTATAGAGCAGGTTCATACCTATCATCTTTTTTGATCCTCAGAACAATTACCTTTATGGGAATTCCTGCT
>NW_006383009.1:1183749-1192756 GCF_000327345.1 Myotis davidii
TCCTGCTGCTAAAAGCTCAATGTTATTTCTTTATGTAATGACTTCTCTAAAATCCCCATTTGTATACATACCTGTTTTTCAATCAATCGCCCCCTCCTCACCCACAATGCCCTGAGTCTTCCACTGTAGCTTCCACACTTGGTTGCACTCATTTGTTCACGCATCTGTCTCCCACACCAGGCTGGGACCCTGTCTTATGCAAGACAGAGGCCGTATCTTTTGATTTTGTGTGTTTATGTCTATTGCAGCAGGTGCTTTAATGATGGTTGAACAAAACACCAATTGTGTGAGGTGGGCAGGGCAGGCCTACTGTCCCCATTTTGAGGCACATCACGAGGTTAGGACCAGTCCAAGGTTGCACAGCTCATAAGTGGCAGGGCCAGGAAGGAGCCCCGTCTTTCATAACCAACAATCCTGGCCTGTTGCTGCACAGGCAGGTTGGAGGATCAAATGAGATTGTGTGGCCATGGCACTGCGGAGGTCTTCCTGATACGTCTGCATCTCCTACTTCCAAAGTGAGCAGCTCCTGGGGAAGGGAAACTCCTTCCGAGGGCTGGCCCTTCTATAGCAGAGATTTGTTCTCATTGGCCAGCAGGTTCCAACAGGGGCTGTTCCTCTTCCTTGGCACAGCAGGCCTCCTAAATAGACCTCTTTTGTTGTTGCTGTTAATCCTCACCCAAGGATATTTTCCCATTGATTTTTAGAGAGAGTGAAAGGGAGGGAGAGAGGACAGAGAAACATGGATGTGAGAGAGAGACATCGATTGGTTGCCTCCTGTATGCACCCTGACCAGGGCCAGGGATGAAACCTATGACCAAGGTACGTGCCCTTGACCGGAATTGAACCCAGGACCCTTCAGTCCACAGGCCGATGTTCTATCCACTGAGCCAAACTGGTTAGGGCTGATAGATCTCTTTCTGTCTTCCTCCAGGGAGTGGGAAGATCTCTCTCTTTGGTAAAGCTTTTGGGCGCTCACACTGGACACTCCTGGCCTGGCTGGGTAGCTCGAGGTCAGCACAAAGTGCTATTTGAAGGGTGGAGGGAGCAGCCTCCCTCTCGCCTCCCAGAACCCCAGACCTTAGAACTGGAGGGCACTCAGAATTCATTTAGCCCGCACCTGCAAATGGGCTAGATGGACCTGTGTGCCCACCACAAGTGACTGGTGGTGGCTGCCATCAGTTAACAGCACCTGCCAGGGTTTGGAGAGGGGAGCGGAGCATGAATTGCGCGGGTTTGCCATCTGGGATCTCATCAGAATCCCTTTCTCCGGTGCCCGATTTCCACTATTAGAGAGCCATTACCTCGCATTAAGACCTTGCTTCTCTGTTCATATCTCTTTAAAATGCATGTGTGTCAGAGAGGAGTACCAAGAAGATATCGAAGAATTCAATAATTGATTGCTTGGGATTGGTTGCAAACAAAAAGACCATGATCAGTATCGCTAGTTCTGGAAATTGCAACACCTGGGCAATTCTTAAAAACCTTAGATTATCACTTGGCCTAGGACCGGTTTATCAGCCCACCTTCCCAAGTGGCGGTGACTGAGAGGAAATGGAGAGCAAGCCAGTTTGGTGGAAGGCAGGTTCAGGAACTAGAGGTCACCCCTGAGGGCGCACCCTGCAGTGGGGACACAGGGGGCCAGAGTCAGGAGGCGCTGAGCACCTGCGGGAGGCCTGAGACCAGCTCTGCCCCTTCCTCTGTTCAGAAACGCTCTCTTGTGGCGCCTGTGTCCCTGGCATTGACACCCATTCTCTGAGGGCTGTGGCTCTGTCACCGATTTCAGGGGGGTCAGTCTCAGGGAGAACCGAGGTGGCAGCTGCTATGTTTCTTCAGACCAAAAACTGATTGGGGGTCACTGGGCCGGAGTTCTGAGTGTGGGGGCTTATACGCTAACACGTAGGACTGAAATAGTTCATAGTGTTGATCAAGAATTCTAATGAGTCCAACTGCTGTCAGTGTACTAAGTCTTTACAGAACTAGACTGTAAAGTGAAGAGCAGAAGCCAATCTCGTTTGAATTAAAATAACTTAAATGGCAAAAATAAAAAAAACCCTGGTCAGATTTATTAATTTTTCTTAAGGAGAACAGAATGGTGGGAAAGAGAAGCATCAGTAGCATGGGTAGCTGCTTTGAACCGGGTCAGTGATCACAGCCAGATTCTCTGTGTTAACATTATGTCAGGTAAGAGGCACCATTCATTCATTCATTCATTTAACAAGTACTTATTGAGGTTTTATGATGTGCCAGCCTCTAACGATATAGGAATGAAGATTACATGGGTTCTATCCACATAGAACTTTGAGTTGAGTGAGTGGTACAGACCAGAAAATGAGCATTTTCAGCAGAGCTTGATGCATGTTGGGCTCTGGAGGCCTTAATTTTCCCATCTGTGGAAAGGGAACATCCCTCATTACCATGGAGCTCCAGTCACTGGAGCAGCAAGAGCTATCCCAGGCCATGCACTGGGTGGGCGCTGTGCAATCCTGAAGCAGAATCACCATGGGGCATGGCTGGATAGCTATTGCTATCCCTCCCTCCCTCCCTCCCTCCCTTCCTTCCTTCCTGCCTTCCTTCCTTCCTCCTTTCATTCTTCCTTTCAAGGAGGAAATGCTATGTGCACTGTGTTACCCCAAGCAGTACTGACCTCTTCTCTGACCTGCCAGCAAGCCCAGGTCAAAGCTAGAACTTGAACCCTATCCGGGCCTCTTTCTACAATGCCACACTTGCAGTTGGGGTGTTGCCTGAGAGCCAGGTGGCATTTAATGGGGAGACGGGCTGGGAAGATTGCAGAATCCTGAGGGTCCCATTGCTATCCACAGTGTAGACCCCCCCGGCGTGGTCAGCCGCTCCCATCCAGGGGGCAGACTTACCCATTTTGGACTCAGGAGGCAGCAGGTGCCTGGACCTCTGAGAATGGCCCCTCCTGGAGTCTGCTTTGCAGATGTGATGGTGTCTTGGGCTGGGGAGTAGGAGGTGGGCATGTGCCTGATGGCTTTGATGGGAGCAATTCTGTCTGCTCTGCTAAAAGCAAACAGCATCCAGAACAGGCCTTTGGCAAGGGAGGTTGATGGCAGCTGGCTGTCCATGGGTGTGCAGTCTGAGGGACTCCTGGAGGGCTCCCCGCCCTTCCCATCCTGTGGACGGGGGAGTCACGGGGAGGCGAATTCCATCGTGGCACAAGGAAGGACTCAATTATCCCACCCGTCTGGACCATGGAATGGGGGCCCACGGGAGAAGCAGGCACCCTGTCGTGGGCAGTGTTTCTCTGAAGTTGTCTTCATTTTTACTGTTTACAACTAAAAAGTATTTATTTTATTTTTCTGAAGTGTTTAAGCAAAGGCCACCTCACTAACAGGGATTTGAATCAAGACACCTGGGCTCAAGTACTAAGTCAGCACCTCACTGACCATGTGATCATGGACAAGTCACTCGATGCCTTGACTTTAAAGTTTTCTCATCTAAAGTACGTCCACCTCAGAGGCGGTGTGGAAGGCCCAGGGAGACAGATTTATAGAAAAAAGCTTTGTAAGCTGTTGAGTGCTGTGTTCTCGTTGGCTGTTTATTATCCTTGTCCTGGAGGTTTTCTTCCAACCCCAGGAGCCTGAGGGCCCATGATGATTGAAATTCTATTAACAATTCGTTCCTTTGGGTTAAACATTGCCCCTCCCACTGGGAGCAGCTTGGTTTCCTACTCTGGTAAAAAAAAAAAAAAAAGAAGAGAGAGGAAGAGAGAGAGAGAGAGAGAGAGAGAGAGAGAGAGAGATAGGATAGCTGGAAAGCACCAGTGCACGGGGACTGTGGGGGTAAGGACATTGTGGGTGAGGGGAAAAGAAGTTCCCAGGCCTTGAAGTCAGGGCGAGGGAGGTGGACATGCAGGTAAATGTGCTCATTTGGCCAAACTTTGCTTGCGCTCAGGGAAGGCAAGTCTGCTCAGAGAGGGACACTCTGGTCCCGATTTTTTGTCCAGAGCCCCTTGTGAGCTGCCTTCTAGCCTCTGAAGACCAAGGAGACTGAGTTGGGCCCTTCAAGTGATGGTCCACCTCAGACAAATCACCCACTATGCTGGGCTGAGCTTCTGAGGCTGAGGGCTCTCCGGGGACTCCAGGAAGCGGGAGCTGGCTCCTCACCACTTGGCAGGAGCAATCAGGGCCCCTCTCCCTGGATTCTGCCTGACCTTCAGTAACCTGGCAGATGGCCCGTGCCTGGGAGCTGGGGTAGATGTGGGTGCTCACGAGAGAAGCTGTGGGTTATTCTAGGCAGCTGGGTCTGCCAAGCACCATGCTGGCAACAGGACAACGCTGGGGCGTGGCTGGGACGGTGCCAACACAGGAGGAGCAGTGTAGTCAGGGCCAGTAGGGAGGAGGCTGACAGTAAGCTGGGATTTCAGCCTGACAGTAGCTCCCCTAAGGGATGCTTTCCTTCTGCCCCTGGGAGTTGTGAAGGGGCCAGGGGGGCGGTGGGGCTCCAGAGTTTTCTTAGGGCATCTGTGACTTTTAGGACAAGAGGAGTTTAGAGAAACAGCCCTTCCTAGGCCCCTACGGGATGAAACAAAGACAGTGCCCCTGAGTGTTGGGTGTGGTCTCCTCCATGAGCTCCTGGGAGGGAGAAAGCAGTGGTGACAGATGGATGCTGGGTTTCGGGTAGAGAGGAAAGGTCACTAGACCAAGGTGTGGGAGGACCTGCTCTGCCACTTGCTGGCTATGTTGTGACTTTGATGGGTCTTCAAGCCTGAGTTTGTTCACTTGGAAAGGAAGGTAATTGTGCCCCGCCTTCCTCCCAGGTTTCTTGTGAGGACTCCAGACCTTGAGGAGGAGGTTGTGAAACTGTGAGGTGCATAGCAGCTTCCATTTGCATTTGCCTCCTCCCCCTCTAATGGGCAACCTGGGGCTGGGGGCTGGCTCCCTGGCATGGGTGGGGCTGCAGAGAGGTCTCTGAGGCCCCTGGGGAGAGGTTAAGTAAAGCCAGATTCCCACCTCCCGTGGTGCCTACCTCTACAGAGAATGACAAAGCAGGAGAACATTGACTGAAATCAATTAGAGGAATCAATGCCCTGAGTGCATTGCTCTGCAGGCATTTCTTCCCTCCTCGCCAGTCCCACCCGCCTTGCCCACAGCTCTGCTCACTCTTTGGGAATGAGATGGTTTAGTTAAATCCCTGCTGGTGTCCACTCCAGCCAGGCTGGGCCTGGGGCATTGGGAGTGGCCACCGGGGGAGGGAATCAGCCTGCTCTTGGGAGGGAGACAGGGGCTGGCCCGGGGCTGGGAAACACCGTGGTGAGCCGGGCACCGTGGAGCTGCGCCATGCCAGACAGGATCCTTTCTGGGCTCCGGACTTGAACTCCAAGGATTAGGCCCAACAAGGCCCACAGGACAGATGAAAAGGAATTTCAATGCTCTTGACTTCTTTACACTGCTGCTTTTCAGGGGAGGGAGAGAGTAGTTAAGGTGTTCCGAATTGGGACATGAAAATTTATAGACCAGAGAGCCTTCACTTTGCTTATTTATTCAGCCCAGGTGGGACCCTAGATCCCAACTGCCAGAGTTCGAATTCTGATTCAGCCACTTAAAACATGACCCCAGGCAACTTAAATCACTTTTCTTGCTTCAGTTTTCTCATTTGTAAGCAGGGCTATTAATAGTGCCGACCCCATGGAGTTATTGTAAGAATTAAAGGAACATCAACATTTATCTTGCCATAAAGTTGGCCGCTTTATTCTTTCCCACGACGAAGCCTGAGAGGTCTGGGCTGGTTGCTTTACCCTTGCAACCGCCCTCCTCCCTGTCCTCTGCGTGGCATCTGTCGCCAGCACCTTGCTGATCCGTCTTTACAGTGCCCCTGACAACCACCTCTTTGGTCCATGCCCAGTACCTCCTGTTTGGGGCCCTCATTGCCCTCGGCGAGACTGTTACAATCGCCTCCTAACTGGTCCTTTGTCTCCGTCCTTCACAGAGTTGTCAGATCGATCTTCGTGGAACACTGTTCTTGTCATGTCACTGGTCTGCTCAAAAACCTTCAGTGGCTCCTAGGGGAGCAAGCTCGGAACCTTCAATGGTTGTCCTCCACTGTACATCCCAATTGGACCTTCCAGACCCTCTCACTCCAAGCCCCTCCCACCTGTGTGCTTGGCTCCTCCCAACTCAAACCCTTCTTACCCCTGTGCACTTGCTTATGCGGCCCTCTTCCCAGACTGCCCTCCTCTGTGCTCAGCCATGCTCGCTCGACCATCCTTCCTGGTCCAGCTTAGATCCTGCCTCCCCTGCAAGTCCTCCCGAAACCCAGTGGCACTAACTCTACCTTTCACTCAGCCCCAGTGTGCCCTGCGGTTGCTCACTCTTTTCATGGGGACCTGACCCAATTCTATCTGTTCATGCTGCCATGGCAGGGCAGGAGGGTGGATTCCCCACAGCCCTGGCACGGTGCTGGGGGGCAGAGAAGGGGTTGGTAAGTTTGTGTTGGTTAATTGACTGGGGGAGGGCCTGGGTCAGCTGCTGTCCCTTGGCATCTCTGCTTGCCAGGTCCATGGTCCCTGACACATCTTAGTTGGCACCTTCTTCTTTTTACTCCTGGCTGTTGTTGTTTTATTTTAGTCTCTGGAGCAAGGGAATCCTCAGCCTCCCTCCCTCCACCAAAGAAAGGGAAGGGATGAGATTTGCCGGGAGCAGCGTAAGTCTGGTCAGTGAGCTCTGCAGCTAATGCATGCATGCGTGTGTAAACTAGGGCGAGGCTCAACCCTCTCTCCTTCGGCTAGTCCTTCTGCCCTCTGTCTGCTTCTCTAATGCTCTTGCCCTCCAGAGACCCCACCCCACAAGATGAGTAGGCCGGCCTAGGGAGAGGAGGCAGAGGAAGGAACTAAAGGCCCACCTGTCCTTCCCACTCCTGATTCTGACAACTGCTCGAGCTGCCTGTCTTGGGTGGACATGAGGCTCCCCTGCTGGTGAGCTCAGGAACAGCTGGGATGGGCCCTGGCCCGTGGTTTGAAGGATGCAGTCTCCAAGGGCCTGGAAAGTGTGTCCGGAGCCTAGCGCTTTTGTTCACACCTGCTGACCCGCCTTTCTCCTGGGACTCCCTCTTGCAAGGTCTCTTAGGCTCAATCCTCTACCAAGAAGTCTCTGTTTCCCTTGAACTCCCATAGCGTTTCCCTCTCTGCTTCTTGGTTGTCACTTAGGTTTTATGGCTTATCATGGGTTCCCAAGTCTTCAGGATTCAGGGGAAAGAGGTGACATTTCATGAGCAGCTACCTATGAACCAGGTGTTTGACCAGATGCTGTGTACCGTATCTCATCTAAGCTCTACAAGGTTGGGTGTTTCTAAAATCCCCATTTTATAGCCTAGACAACGGAGTCAGCGAGATTAAGTTCACTGTGACTAGTAGGTGTTCATCTGTGTTTCTTCTGCAGATCCTGGCACGGGCAGGGCAGGGGCGCTTACAGATACCAGATGCTGCTCAGAAAATATCTATGTGACACTTGGAATTTGCCACATCTAAGGGCAGCTCAGGTTGAGGGTTGGTGTTGGTAGAAGAAGGTAAAGTAGGAGAGGCTTGGATAGACAGGAGGAAAGACAGGGCCCAGGATCAGAGTGCCCCAGAGCCACCATAAGACGAATGTTGGTCTGGTTGGTGTTGCCCACTGTCCTTGTGATGGCTGGGTGTGCCTCAGCCAGTCACTTCCTGCTACCAGCTCCCCCACCCCCTTCCCCAGGAGGAATTAGTGGGAACCACCCCTGGGAGTCCCCTGCTGCTTTCTCAGCCCCTTCACCAGAAAGGAGTGGGAACAGGGCAGAGCTCCCAGATGTTTCAGAGGGTTTTCCTCCTGATGCCCAGCCAGGGTTAACAGACATTTAGAAACATTTTTGGAAGAGGGAGAGGGATGTGCTGAGCAGTACCTTGGGACTTTGAAGGCAGGCCCTTAGAAGAGGGAAGAGCTGCCTGGGTTATAAAAGGTGGGGGTGGTGGAGGACATCTGGGCCACCGGAGGGTCCCAGAAGTAAGGGAGGGGAGGGAGAAAGTGCGTATAGGACAGGCTCCCAGCCTCTGTGATTCCTGTTGGCTTCCAGTCCTATAGCCTGCACTCTCCTGGATTTTCTGAAGGCGGTTCCTTATGTCGCCTAACGTTTGGGAAGAAGCCAGGAGACCCTGTCAGATGTAAACTCATTTCCTAGAACCTGAGAGGAATGACAGGAGGGCAGCCAAACAGGGCTCTCCCCAGCTCCACTCCCCAAGCCCTCTTGGCAGGTCCAACACTAACAGGCGGGGCCGCGCCTTCAGGACACCTGTCAATGGCCCGGGGCACAGGAGAGCGAGGGCCGACGCCCCAGGATGCGCCAGGTGAGAAGAGGCGTTCGGGGGAGCCCTGCGGCCCGAGCTTCCCAGGCTGGGGAAGCCGCGCGACCACCAATCCGCAAGATGGAAGTTGCTCCCTCTAGCTTTCCCACCCGCGAAGGCTGCTGGTGTGAGCGACCCCTCCCTTCACGCCCAGATCGGTTTCTAGCACTCGCTCTTCGCCAGAGTCTTGTTCATTTAAAAACGCATCTTAAAAGGCGCCGCCAACGGCACCTGGGATCGAGCTCAGATCCGAGGTTGGGTAGGGCGGAAAGTTTACGAGGCACGGCGCGCACCCCACCACCGCACACGGGGTGCGCGCGGAGCTGCGTGAAGGAATGTGTGCGCCGGAGCGGAGGGATGCAGGCAGCGCTCACCTAGCTAAGGAGGTGTCCGGAGGGAGCGTGAAGTGGGGTGCCCGGCGTGCGTGGGTGTGTCCTCCGCCGCCTCCCCCTTCTCGCCGGAACGTGTCTGCAACCACACATTTCCTTCAGCCCTTTCCCAGCCTGACGCTTCCTTTCTGGTGTTTCTGCGCGTTTATTGTAAATTCCGTGCCTAAAACACGCCAGTAAGCCCGGCCCATCGACAGATGGATCAATCGCCCCCTTCCCGGCTGGGGGAAGGGGACCCCACCCGGAGCCTCGGAAGCGGGGAGCTGCCGGCTGCTTCGGGAGAGCTACCTACAAC
>NW_006383009.1:1192840-1193118 GCF_000327345.1 Myotis davidii
GCCGGCCTCGGGCCGTAGCGAAGGCGTCTGGGCGCAGCATTTTTCTGCCCGCGCCGGGGAGGGGAGACACCGGGGAAGGGTCTCAAAGGGCTGCGACGATGGGTGTGCGAGGGGCGAGCGCGCTGCGGGCCTGCGGGGAAAGTTCTCGCGCTCCGCGTGGAGATCACACGTGTGTGCGTGCGAGGGGCTAGACCCGGCCGGCTGGCCTCGCGGGGACGCCGGCGGCTGGCGCTCTAGGGGGTCCTCCTTTTCCGCGGCGCCTTCGGGGAGACGCTTGG
>NW_006383009.1:1193506-1193881 GCF_000327345.1 Myotis davidii
CGAGAGCCGCGGCGAGGGAGCCGCGAAGGGGGAAGGGGGCGGGCGGAGGGAGGAGCGGGAGAGAGGGGGAGGGAGGGAGAGGCGAGCGAGGGAGAGCTGGGCAGAGCGAGCCAGAGCTAGAGCCCGAGAGGAGCGGGAGGGAGAGGGAGGAAGACGGACGCACGCCGAGTCTCGGAGCCGGAATTCCAGTAGAAAAAAGTGAGCCGGCCGAGGGGGAGCGGGAGAAGGTTTTTTGAAAATTTCCTTCGTCTGGAGCGAAAGAAGCGACTCGGGTCTCGCGCCCGCCAAGCTCTCGCTGGATTGCTCCGTGGCGCTTGCCCACGTCGGTGGATTGCTCACCTTTTTGCGTTTTATTCTGACCCCCACCCTCGCCGC
>NW_006383009.1:1193984-1196649 GCF_000327345.1 Myotis davidii
AGGGACGGCAGAGCGCAGGACCGCTGTCGGCGGGGAGCAGCACCCACAGACACACCTGTGCGTTTCATTCCAGTGGGCGAGGGGCGTCGAGCGGGCCCGCCGCCTTCTTCCCCACCCCCTCCGGCCAGGGGCGAGAATCGCAGGACTCAGGATCTCCATCGGGCGGACTCGCTGGGATCTCCGCATTGGATTTGGGGCTGATTTTCACTGCTTGGCTATATTATTGTCATTTTTTTTCTTTTAACCCAAGGGAGAAAGACAAAAACACAAAACTGTGGGATTTATTTAACATGATCTTGGCAAACGCCTTCTGCCTCTTCTTCTTTCTAGGTGAGTACCTGCGAGCAGCGGGGGCAGCGGGTCCGCGGGAACCAGGGGGCCTCAATTAAGGAGACTTAGAACACCCAAGCCATCCCCGCGCGTTCGTGTTCTTTCTCTCTCTCTCTCTCTCTCTCTCTCTCTCTCTCTCTCTCCTCACTCACACAATGATGTACTCATTTCCCTCAAAATAATGGGTTCAAATTGCGGCAACTTAAGAAAAAAAAACACACATAACCGCCCCTCCCCACCCCAACTCTTGATCTGGAAGAGAGGAGGGAGGAGAAAGGCACAATATGGGGAGAAAAACCCAGGCTCCCCCCTTTCCAGGCCCCCAGAATGGATTGTGGGGGAGCCCATGGGTTTCTCCAGGAGCTCCTGGCTGGACTTTTTTGGGTGGGGGGCGCTGGCAGCCATCCCCCACCTGCCAGTCAACCTCTGGACAATGCACCCCGTTTCCAACACCCTGAACCCCTTCCCACAGCTCTCTCCCTGGAAGACTTTTCAAGTTTCTCCCCACCCTTTGCCCTCCCTGCTGCCCAAGCCCAGCCAGGTGGGGAGGTAGGGGTGGCGGGCTGGGAGCCCTCTCATTGCTTTACCTTCCTCACCCTGGGGGCCAGGGACCCTGTAGCTAGCTGGTGGGAAGAAAGGGAAGGAGGCCAAAGTTTGCTTCCTTGGATGATGGAGGGGAGAGCCGTGATGAAAAAACGAGATCTGAACAAAGACCACTACTCATCCTGTAAGCGCCTTGCCCCAAGGACAGGCAGGAGGGGCTGCCTGGTAACCGGGACCCTAGGCAGCCTCATTCCCACCCAGAATTCCCAGCCCTCACCTCCTTTTATGCTATGTGGCATCTCAGCTGCCTGGGAAGTGGGTGTAGAGAGAGCATTCTGGGAGTGGAGGTGAGGAAAAGAGGGTGTTTGCAAGTGTGCTGTCCAGAGCAGGTGCTCCAGGAGGGAGCTGGTGACGTGTGTGTGTGTGTGTGTGTGTGTGTGTGTGTGTGTGTGTGTGTGTGAGAGAGAGAGAGAGAGAGAGAGAGAGAGAGAGAGAGAGAGACATTTGCTTCAGTGTGGGTGCTATTCCTGCCACCCTGGCCTGCTGTGTAGCTGGTGGTGAGCCAGGCTGCCCGGCTGGGTCATGAGTGCACCCTGTCTCTCCTGAGGGAGGGGAGTGGGGAGGCCTGGCAGGCAGGTGCTGGTCTCAGAAAGATGTGGGTGTTGTCAGTGCCTCCTGACCAGGACAGGAGATTTCAGTGAAGATTGGCCTTGGGCTTTTTGTCCACCTGTCTTCTCCCCCTCCCCCAGCATGAGTTTCCTAGGGGGCTTGGCCCTGCTCTAGGGTGTGGCCTTCACCTTCCTGCTGCCCAAACCAGAGACGCTTGTCTGCAGGCAGAAGGGGCTGAGGGTCAGTGCTCCCGGCTCGCTGAGTGTCTGCCGCCAGTCCCTGCAACCCTCTGCAAGCCGACTCTGTTTCTGAAGGGGCCATCCTAAGACCTGACCTTTCCCCCCACTGGTTTGAAAAACCAGCTTTCTGGCCAAGAAGAAAAGAAAACTGTGTTTTGTGGAAAAGCCATTAGATTGCTCACTGCTGCTGCACCCACCCCAGGCCCGCAGGACTCCCAGGCGTAGGCACTCTGAGGTCCGGAGTGGAGGAGGGCATATAGGACCCTCAGGCATCTCCAGGCCCAGACCCCCGTGCTGTAGGCAGGCCTTTCCCAGCTGGGAGGGCTGCGGAGGTGACAGTGTTCTCATGGTGCAGGTGTGGGTGTGTGGGTGTGAGGGTGTGCTGGTCAGAGATGCCCACCCTGGTGCCTGCGACCTGGGGGCTGAGTGGTGAGAGGAGGGTGAGAGCCGTGAGAGCGGTGGGGCCAGCAGCCCCTTTGGTCAGAGCCAAAGTTCCTTTCCCCTGAGAAGCCCCTTTCCAATGCCGGGCAAGGGGTTAACTGAGTGACCACAGAACATTGCAGAGGTCTGGGTGAGGCCAATCAAGAAGGAAGGGATAGGTTGGTGCTAAGGAAACTTCAGCCCTAGGGCTTCTTTCTTGGAAAGGAGTTGGTTGGAAATTCCACTTGGGGGAGAGGTTTCCCTGGAGTTTTGGTTGGGAGCATGGTGAAGCATGTTCCCAGGAGCGGGGCCTTCCGTGTGCCCCTCCCAAGGTTCTGAGTGAGGTCTGCAGGGGGAGGCCTGGGGGCCCAGCCATCCTGCCATCCAGTGCTGGCATTCCCAGGGAGATGAGTGATGGGGAAAGCCACTTGGGGGCAGGTCTGGTCAGAGGGCCAACTTTACATTGACAACTCCTGTCTGGCAGGTACTCAATGCAGCAGAGTGCTATAGCTCTGTGTAGCCGG
>NW_006383009.1:1196753-1203561 GCF_000327345.1 Myotis davidii
CACCTCTTTTCTGGACGGATCCGAGTTTCCTCTTGATCTAGAACTTGGGCAGGCCACCAGGATACCTTCTGACCTTTATTTTCCTGGAATTTTTGGCCCTGAGTTGCCACGATTTCCTTCTCTGGCTGGGATTCATTGCTTTGGGGGGTCATGCCGCCAACTAGAGGAGTCAGGGACAGGTGGCAGTCGGGCAGTTTGGCGAAAGGACGCAAAAATCCTCTGCTGAGCATCTCCCACCTGGTCCCACGTGCTCGCTGGCAGGATGCGGAAGCCCTTGCTTGGACACAGAGCCAGGATTCTGTCAGGATCATCCCTGGGGATCTAGACCCCACTCGCAGGGCAGGCAGGGTAAGTGTCCTTATTGCCCCAATCCCCTGGGCCTGTGTCCTGATCAGCAAGCCTGTGAAGGTGCCCCTTTCTCAGTCCACTCAGATACAGTCAGGGTGGGAGGGGAGGAACCTGCTGGGATGCTGGGTTGACGATCAAAGTCAGTGGAAGGCCAAGGGCTGGGCTGGTCTTCAGGCTCCAGCTGGCTGGCCGGCTAGGTGGGGGCAGCAGGTGCGAGTGAGGCTGGGTCAGCTCAGCTGCTCCTGGGTGGCCCAGGTGCACCGAGTCCTGCTCAGGGATCCAGGAATTTGCTGAAGCCGGGAAATAAAGCAGATGCCCCACTATCCAGCCAACACTCCATGCTGGTTTCTTCTCTGGGCTGTCTCAGCCTGGCCACAGCCTTCCGCTCTCCCTGTCCTGAGGCAGAAGTGTGGTCCGTGGGCGGAGGAAATGTCTGTCACTCTTGCCCTAGAGGCCTTCTCCACTGCAGGCCCACCCCCTGTTCCTCTTCCGTGGCTGGTGGGTAGGCCTGGTCCCTCTAGGAGTGGGTTCCTCTCCCTTCTGGCTCTGTCGGGAGGAACCGGCTCTCAGTGCAGCGCTCTGCCTCTAGGTGTCGCTGTCTCCCTGCGGTAGCTGCCCCCTGAGCAGGGCCTCCTGGGGGAAGGAGTGAGACCTGGCAGTAGAGATGGGGGCTTCTTCGGATATTGAGGAAGGGACTTCTGGCCTAGGATCATTTTATGTCTCGTGGCCGGATGGAGTGGAGGAAGACTCCCAGATCACGACTTGGATCTTGGAAAAGGCAGTCTTGGCTCTGGGCCACGTTATGGGCTTTCCTGGAGCAGGATCTAGAGTGAGGGGCTTGGAGAGGACAGGGAGACCAGCAGGATGTCTGTGACAGATGGAACCATGTTAGGAGCTTGGTTTTGAAGGTCCCTGCCCTTCACCTCTGAATCTTCTTTCCTGATGCCCTCTCTCCCAAGGGCTGTGGGTGTGGACCCTCTGGGCTGTGGACAGAAGCGGGGCCTCAGCTTCCTGCCTGTTCACTTTTGGAGAAGCCGGGCTGCAGGTGTGAGAAGAGGGCCGAGGAGGGACACACTTCCCCTTTTGCAGTTGGCTGATCATTTGGGTTTTGGAAAGAAAGGAAAGACAGGGGAGAGGGTTTCAGAGGAGGGTGGGAGGAGAGAAAAAGAAATAGGAGAGTGAGAGAGGAAATGATTTGCGTAGAGCATTTTTTGGGAGGGGCTGGGGTGTAGATTGTCCTGAGGAGGCACCATTTCGGGTCTTGGCAGCTGTGAAGTGGCTTGGGCGAGTGGAGGCTGGGCCGGGAAGGGGTAGCTCTTTCCTCGGCTGCACCTCAGAGCACAGGATCAGGCCTGTCTCCCATTCTCTTTCTTTCTAAAATGCTTTTTTTTTTTAAAATTTTCAATTACAGAACTCAGAATGAATAGGCTAGGGGTCCAAGAAGCCTTTTCAGCATGCGTGTGACCTTCAGTTGTCATCGCCCTTCTCTGGGCCTCAGTTTCCCCAGGGTAAAATCTGGGGGTTGCACTCTGTGGTGTCAGAGGTCCTAACAGGCTATGAAAGTTAAATTGCTTTCTGCTGCTTACACGGCATAATCAGTGCTGTGGTGGGCCTCTGGCTGGAACTGAAGCTGACAGGAGGCCTGGGGGGTACGAATGTGATCCCCTCTGCTCACCCCAGCCGGCCCTGCAGCCCCAGCTCTCTGCTGAGGCTCTTACACTGGCCTTCTGGCTGGCCCAGTGCTGAGGGTGACAGGGTGGAGCCAGCTGAGGATCTGATAGAGCCAGGGCAGAGGGCAACTGCGTTCTCCGTGGGGTTTGAGGAGGAAGGTTGGTGTCTTAGGACCAGCAGCCCCTCCTCTGGCCTGCTCTGTTGGGAGATGGCACTGAGTGGGCCTTGATGTGCTCTGGAGGAAATGGGTGTGATTTCCAGAGGGTCCTGACCGACCCTCAGCCCTGCGTCTTGTGTGGGAGACTCTGTTGGCCTCACTCATGCTTGTCTTCCCTCCCCACCACCCAGACGAGACCCTCCGCTCTTTGGCCAGCCCTTCCTCCCTGCAGGGCCCCGAGCTGCACGGCTGGCGCCCCCCAGTGGACTGTGTCCGGGCCAATGAGCTGTGTGCCGCTGAATCCAACTGCAGCTCCCGCTACCGCACGCTTCGGCAGTGCCTGGCCGGCAGGGACCGCAACACCATGCTGGCCAACAAGGAGTGCCAGGCGGCCCTGGAGGTCCTGCAGGAGAGCCCGCTGTATGACTGCCGCTGCAAGCGGGGCATGAAGAAGGAGCTGCAGTGCCTGCAGATCTACTGGAGCATCCACCTGGGGCTGACCGAGGGTAAGCCGGGGTGGGGGGGTGGCGGTGGTGGTGCGGGGTGTGGGGGCCCAGGTTCAGGGGCAGGACGGGGTAGTGGAGTGAACTGGCCAGCTCCTTAGCCCTCCTTGCTGGGGGAAACAAGAACCCAGAAGTAGCCTCCTGACCTGGGAGGCAGCTGAGGAGGAGAGAAGGCAGGGTGGTGGGAGGAGAACAAGGCTGGAGCAGGGGTGAAGGGGCGGGGAACACACCAGGGACAGAAGGACCTATGACCGTGTCAAGGGGTCACAGGAAAAGGTGAGGAAGAGTCCCAGGCAATGGAGAAGTGAGAACAGGATGGAGAGATGGACCGGGACCGGCCCTGTGCTTGCAGAGCTGAGCTGCCAGCACACAGCTCCTGCCACTCCCTCTGCCTGGACAACTGAAGTGAGGCGATTTGCATATATTGTAAGGGGTGGCCACCTGGATCAGACATTCATTTATTGACTCAACAACTGTTTACTGAGAGTTTACCACCTGGTAGGCGTTGTGGGAAGAGTAGGGAACAAGCTGGGGTACCCTCTGCCTTCATGGAGCTCATAGTCGGGGGTGCAGACAAGAGAGGAGGGCTTTCTGTCATTTGGGGGTGTGAGTGCTGTGGGAAGCGCTGGGCGCTGTGGGAGCACTGAGGAGGGGCAGCTAACCCCTTGCCACAAAATCTGGAGAGCCTTCCTGGAGGAGGCAGCCTCGCAGCTGAGACTAAAGAGTGAGCTGCAGTTACAGAATGAAGAGCTGTGGGGAGAGCGTGGGAGGAGAAGGGAGGGCTGGTTAAAGGCGGCGTGGGAGGGAGCGGAACCGCTGATGGACCCACAGGTGACAGTATGCAGAGGGGCCGCGGGAAGTGGGTGGGGTGAGGAGAGTTGGAGAGTACCGTTCTGCTGGGCAGCAGGGCACCTGGGCAGTGTTGGTGATACCATCCTTGCGCTCCGCTTCAGGGACGCTCACGTGTTTTCATGAAGAGCGAGACTGAGGGACTGGAAGGCGGCGTGTGACACAGGCCCGGGATTGTGGTGGCCGAATGAGGACAGGGCAGGAAAGGAGGAGCTAAGGGCTGTTCAGGAGGTAGAACCCACAGGGGTTGGTGAAGGGAGCGAAGAGTCAAGGAGGCCGCCCAGTTTCTGTCTTGGGAGACTGGTGGGTCGGGGGTCTGGTGGCAAGAAGCAGCAAAGGTGTTGAGTGGGGGGAGGGCAGGGAGATGATGAGTATTTGGGGGCAGGTGCTTCTCCTTGGCCATGCCCTGCGGACAGCTGGGTGTGCAGGGCCGGAGCTCAGGTGGCAGGGATTTTGGAATCGCCATCAGCCTGTAGGTGGGAACTGGGCTAAGGGAGTGAGTGCCATCTCCATGGGAGGACCAGCAACATGTAAAGATGTGCAGGGAGGGAGGGGGCCGGCAAGGGTGACGGAGGAGGAGGCTGGGGGAGAGGCGAGGGGCAGCAGAAGACCAGGGAGGAGCTTAGGAGTGTGCCAGTCTCCAGTCCTTTAGGTCCAGCAGAAGAGGGTGGGACAGGGTCCTGGGGCCCTGGGGTGAGCTTCTTAGGTGGCTGTTGGGAGCAGAAGCCTGGTTAGGGGGCGAGTGGGAGCTGGGGATTTACAAACGATGTATGTGGACAGCAGCTCCTAGAATCTTGGTGTGAAAAGAAGAACAAAAGATGACATTTTTTAAGAAGCAAGAAGGTTGGGCAGTTTAAATTCTAAGGCAGGACAGTGTTATGGAGATGCTGAGGTGAAGGGGGGAGGGGTGCTCTGTGGATAGTACCTGGGAGAGGGGAGGGGCCGGTCAGGCCCCGGGAGGGGTTATCCTTAGGTCAGAGGAGCAATCCCACCTCCAGGTGCTGGCGGAAGGAGGAAACAGATCAGGTGTGGAGGCCAGATAGCGAGGGGCTCCTCACCAGTGGCCAAGATAGTTCAACTCTGCCCCGAATATAGCAGTAAGCTGTGCATATAATTATCAATAGCACCACCACCATTAATCACCACAGAGTGATTCCTCGGGAATCAGGTGGCCATTCCTCCCATTTCTAGCAGCCTCGAGTTCTAGAACTAGAAGTGGGGCCCATGCACCGTGAGACAGGAGCTGCCTGTGCCCCAGGCTGACTCTAGCGCACAGAAGACGAAGGTCCCTGATTCAGTGAGCTGGGTCCTTTAGTCTCTTGTTTTATTTCCAGCGGCCTTCCATTTCAACCCCAGGCAGACTGGCAGCAGGTCGGGTGGGGGCTGCAGAATGCACGGGGGAGGGGACAGAACTGCCAGCAGAAGAGCCAGGTGGGCTGCCCGAGACCTTCCCAGTGAGGGGCTCCCTCTGGGGACTTCTGATTGGAGCTGGGCCCCGAGGTGTCTGGAGGTAACAATAAGCATTCCGTATGTTTATGCTGCGACTGCCCTGTGGTCTGCCAAGTCCTTTTGACCCAGGAATGTCTGGCTGGTGACAGCTCGCTTCCAAATCTTGAGCTGCTGTTGGTTTATTTACTCAACGAACATCTGTTAAGCCCCTAGTATGTGCTTCAGAGGGTGATAGGAGCCACAGTCAGTCCCTATGCCTGGTCCCTATACCAGCCAGCCAGCATAAGGGCTGGGAGACCCTTCCCCTGGGCCCCATGCTTATCTCATTCCTCAGAACCCAGCCCCCGCTAGCATCCCCCTCCCCCAGGATTCTACAGTCTCCTACCCCAGGTCTTGGGGCTCAGAGGTAGTTTCTGCTAAGAGCTGAGCATGGGAAGCCTGGAGGCCTGTTAAGGGCAGGTACTGTTCCTGTGAGTTAGAGGATCTATGTGACAGTTAATTATTCATGGTGTGGGGAAAGTGGTCCCCTGAGCACCTCCTCCCTGTTCCTAATAACATTGAGTAACCTGGCTTGGTCCCTGGGGTGGGTGGGCGGATGGGGAGAGGAGAGGCCTGTGCAGGTCTGGACTTTGGTTCTTGTCTCCTCCTTGGTCCCAGCTGGGGGTGAGAGTTCCCTGGGGGTCCCTCCTACTCCCTCTGCCTGAGGCCCAGGTCCTCAGCCAGCGGTGGTGGCAGGAATGTGGCCTCTACTGAGCTCCTAGAGCAGGGGTGGGGAACCTTTTTCCTGCCCGAGCTCCTAGAGCAGGGGTGGGGAACCTCTTTCCTGCCAAGGGCCATTTGGGTATTTATAACATCATTCGCAGGTCATGCAAAATTATCAGCTTACACATTAACCTGCTATATTTGGTCGAATATTTAATCAACTCATCCCTAATGCCTAATGAGTTGGTTGAATGTTTAAAACCAGGGCCAGACCAAATGGTTTCTTGGGTCTTATACGGCCCCTGTGCCGGACGTTCCCCACCCCTGTCTAGAGAGTTCCAACCACAAGGGATATTCAGCCCCACAACCATTTTGGTGGGGAAGCTGATGTGCTGGGAAGAGAGGTGGTACCCAGGGCACACAGCAAGCTAGAGGAGACACAGCAAGCTAGAGGAGGGGGGGGCAGGCCTCCTTATCCAGCCCCTTTCCAGTGCCCTGGGGAGGTCCTGTGGCCTTGGGCCCATCCTCCCTTCCACCACCACCGTGACCACCGCCACCACCACTGGTATTTACAGGGCGGAACTGTTGCTGTTGGACATCTTGCCCTTTTCAAAGGTGACAATGAAGTTCAGGGCTACCCTGGTCCTTCAGATGTGAGCATCAGAGACCTCTCCCAGGTCCTCCCAGGTCGTGCACACGGAGGCGCAACCAGCCCCCTTTTCTGGAGTCTGCAGTATAGCAGACCGAATGTCCTGATTTGGCTTCGGTCTGGTTGACAGGGATGCTCAAGTAGCCAGGCCTTGGGTTTCCACCGGTGAATTCTGTTGCCCTGAGAAGAATGGACTCCTCCCAGCCAGTCCTGGGAATAGGCCATTCCCTTCCCCCCAACCCCCCAGGTGTGGCGCTGCACCCCATGCAGCTATGAAGGACAGGCCCTGCTCTGGGGGAGCAGGCCAGCTGGCGGGAGACGGATCCTGTTTAAGAACAGCTTGGTTTCAATAACACTTTATTTTTGGGGACAGCATTCATAATGATTAAATACTTGGACCCTGTCACCAGCTGCTTGGGTTTGAAGTTTGACTTTGCCACTTACCAGCTGTGTGGCCTTGGGCAAGTTACTTACAAGATC
>NW_006383009.1:1206892-1207279 GCF_000327345.1 Myotis davidii
AAGGGATATTCAGCCCCACAACCATTTTGGTGGGGAAGCTGATGTGCTGGGAAGAGAGGTGGTACCCAGGGCACACAGCAAGCTAGAGGAGGGGCAGGCCTGACTCCTTATCCAGCCCCTTTCCAGTGCCCTGGGGAGGTCCTGTGGCCTTGGGCCCATCCTCCCTTCCACCACCACCAGTTCCCTCCCCCCGCTCCCCCACCTCCTACTCTCCCAGCGAATCATCTGGCTGAGCTGTGCCCAGGTGTGGCGCTGCACCCCATGCAGCTATGAGCCTTGGTGAGTTGATTGAATATTTAAAACCAGGGCCAGACCAAATGGTTTCTCGGGTCTTATACGGCCCTTGTGCTGGATGTTCCCCACCCCTGTCTAGAGAGTTCCAACCAC
>NW_006383009.1:1207370-1211995 GCF_000327345.1 Myotis davidii
GCCCCTCAGCAGACTGGACCCCCCCCAGCCAGTCCTGGGAATAGGCCGTTCCCTCCCCCCGCTCCCCCACCTCCTACTCTCCCAGCGAATCATCTGGCTGAGCTGTGCCCAGGTGTGGCGCTGCACCCCATGCAGCTATGAAGGACAGGCCCTGCTCTGGGGGAGCAGGCCAGCTGGTGGGAGACGGATCCTGTTTAAGAACAGCTTGGTTTCAATAACACTTTATTTTTGGGGACAGCATTCATAATGATTAAATACTTGGACCCTGTCACCAACTGCTTGGGTTTGAAGTTTGACTTTGCCACTTACCAGCTGTGTGGCCTTGGGCAAGTTACTTAACAGCTCTGTGCCCCGGTTCCTTATCAGTAAAATAGAGAGACTGATGGTGCCTACCCCATAGATAAATTTAAGAGGACTACATGAGTTAGTACATCCACTTCCAGTAGGATTGGCACGTGGAAAGCACAGGATAACATTAACGTCATTTTTATTACAAAATACTTCCTAAGCTCTTACTTCATTTGGCCTCAACAGCTAGCACTGGCTGGCAACCCTCCCCCAGGGAGTTTCTCCAGGGCTGGTGGGTAGAGTGGAGGCCCCAGGGGGAAGGTGGGGCTGGAGACAGGCCTGAAGGGACAAGTAACATTTGGGTGTTGCAGGGCCTGAGGGGTGCTCCCGTGAGGTAAAGTGAAGGTTGGGGCCATTTCTCTAGGGGGGATGCACTTCCCGTGTTGTCTGTGGTGGGTCCCCTTTTCTGGAGCTGCAGTACAGCAGACAGGAGGCTTTGTTCCATACCAGCAGGGGCTGGTTACGCCTCTAGGGTGACCTCATGGGCTGGCTGACCGAGCCCCTCACCGAGGATTCCCCGTCTGGATGGCAGGCACCTTCCTGCAGGAGGCCCCCATGGATGCTGCCCACCTGGGGTCCCCTTAGGAAGGAGGAGCCTGTCCATAGCCCAGGTCCCTGGGTGGGTGGGAGCTCACGGTGTGAGGCTGTGGGTCATCACTATCTCCCTGGCCCTCCACTCACATGAACAGCCCGAGTGATTATTCATTGATTTCTTCTCACGGTAACATCTCAAGAGGATATTTCCTTCCCGTCAAGGCGGTGGCAGAGGGGGCAGGAGTCTGATGACGTGGTAGGGGGTCTGTAGGGCAGCCCTGTGCCACTTATCTCCTGTCACTCCCTTGCCTTGCCTTTCGCTGAGCTTCTAACGCACCCGAAGGTCTGAGAAGCCAGCAGGTGGTGGGCAGATATGTAGGGAGTCGAGGAGGGGGTCAGGCCAAGAGGAGCTGGGGTCAGGCCTCCATTCAGCAGACCTTGGGCCCTCCAGCCAGATTCTCCCGGCGTCATGGTGGGGAGCAGAGGTGCGATGGGAGAGGACACTGGTGGGAGGGCCGGGAGATGGCAGGCCAGCTGCCGCTGCGAGGAGCTGTGTGACCGCAGACAGGGTGCTTCACCTCTCTGGGCCACCTCCACGCCCTGCCTTGTGAAATGAGGGTGTGTACTGAATGGTGGGACCTGGCCTTCCCCAGGCTGTTATGGTTCCACCTCCCCAGGCCTTCTTTCCAGAGCATTCAGCAGTCCTTAGAGGAGGGCAGGTCATGCCTGGGCACGAGAGAGAATTAGGCAGTCTGACCTGCTCTGGGGGATGTCCACTCCAGCTGGAGGAGATAACTCATCCCTGTGACACTCCAACTCTTCACTCACGACCTCCCTTTGCTTTCGGAGGGGGCCCTGGGCCTGACGATGTTCTCTTTTCCAGGGGAGGAGTTTTATGAGGCCTCGCCCTACGAGCAGGTGACCTCCCGCCTCTCCGACATCTTCAGGCTCGCGTCCATCTTCTCAGGTAAGTGGGCTGTGCTGGGGCCTCCCGGTTCTCGTCTGGTCCAGGTGCGGCAGGTGGCGCCCTGGGCTGGCTCAGGGTCCTGGCCTGTAGCGCCAGCAAGCCCCTGACCGGCTCTGAGCATCAGATAGATCCTCATCTGTAAAAGGAGGCAGCACACCCGCCCCAGGTTCTGCATGGAGAAAAGTGTTTATGGGAACTGCCTTGCTCGAGCCGGCCAGACAGCAGGCCTCTGATATGAAACCTGCTGTCACTCTCCTCTTCGTCACCTGACTTGCCCGATGGGTCCCTCTTGCAGTTCCCCTGCTCTTCTGTTCTAGTTGTTCAAGCGCTTTGTGCCTCAGTCTCCTCAGCTGTGCAGTGGGGAGCATACTACCTTGGAGATGGCTGCAAGGTCTGAAGGAGCCAGTGGTTGTTAAGGGCTCAGCGTGCTGCTGGGTGAGCCTTCAGGAAGCGTGGGCTGTGGTTGTGGTGTTCATGTCACTGCTGTCCATTCTGCTGTGGGTTTCCCTCCCCGCCCCCCAGGGATCCGTTCCTTGCACCCCACTGAGGGACCTCTGAGGAAGGGCTGAGCCCCAGGGCGGGAGAAGGACCAAGTTCAACTCCAGCTTTGCTCCCACATAGTGAGCTCCTACCCACTCAGGTTCACGTGTAGGAACCTGATAAGCTTTCTGGTCCTTTCTTCTTGACCTTGTTGTTCCTTCTGCCATTTGGGGGCCCAGTGGGCCGAGGGCAGTCTGACCCTGCTTGGGCACCGGGGGGTGGCTTCTGGTCTTGGAACTGCTCTGTGGGGCTGGGGTGAGCTCTCCTGGTCACCTGGTGCTAGAAGGTGGAGGGTGGGCTTGTTCCCTGGGATCCTGTGCCCGGGCCCCTGTTTTCCAGCTGGTTTTGAGGCAGGATTTGAAGCCTTCTGGGGTGTCCTTGCTCTAAGCCAGGGCTCCTCACCAGCACCACTGCTGGTACGTGGGCCTGGGTAGATCTTGTGGGAGGAACCCACCCTGTGCATTCAGGATGTTGACCAGCGTCCCCGGCCTCTGCCAAGGGATGCCAGTAGCACCCCTTCCCCAAGCGTGAAAACCCCAAATATCTCCAGACATGGCCTGGGACACATTTGCTGCCAGTTGAGAAGCAGTGCTCTAAACTGTGACACAAAAGACCTGTGAGCCCTCAAGCCCTTCCGAATGGAGAATTCTCTAGGACAGTGCTGCTCAAACGTTTCCCCATTATTACCGCCTAAGGAGAAACATTAATTCTCTCTAACTGGGGAAATACTCAGTCTGCTTGGGCTGCCATAACAGAATAGCATAGACTGAGCAGCTTAAACAATATGAATGTATTATCTTACAGCGCTGGAGGCTGGAAGGTCAAGATCAAGGTTGGGCAGGGCTTGGTTTCTGGTGAGAGCTCTCTCTCTGACTTGCGATGGCCACCTTGTCACTGTGTCCTCTCAGGGTGGGGTGGGACAGGAAAGTAGTTGGGGGTGAGTGGAAGAGAGAGAGAGAGAGATCTCTTGTTATAAGGCCACAGTCCTCTCAGATTAGAACCCCACCCTTATAACCTCACTCAACCTTAACTACCTCCTGAAAGCCTTCTCTCCAAGCACAGTCACATTGGGGGTTACTGCTCTTTGAGGGGCACAGTTTAGTCCATAGCAAGTGCCAAGAAATAAAGTGTTGTCAGAGAGGGTTGAGTTCTGGAGGGCCACAAACCACTGTAATGTCTATTTTGTTTTTGCCAAACCAGGAACCAATTTTTGTTTCCGTGAGGGTGACACCACCCTCTCCTGTTGAGAATACATGCTTCAGGGATTGAGACGGGACATTATGCATGTGCCTGGTGAGAGAAACCCTGGACACCCGTGAGAAGGGAGACACTGGCTAAAGGGTGACCATTTGGACATGCCCCAGGGCCTGGTGGTGGCGAATGGCACGGAGGCTGCAAAGATGGTCTGTGCGTTGAGCTCCCTGGCTGGGCTGTCACCATCAAAGCCCCCAGTGGGGTAAGAGCAGAGGTGTGGGGATCGGTAGCTTGTCGTCTGGCTTGCCTGCGGGCACTGTGGTCAAGCTATAGGCCTTGCCCATCCGACAGGGCTGCCCTGGGTGAGGGGTTGACTGAGGTCTCTCCCAGCACACGTTCTGCTTCTTACACTTTCTGGTTCGTTCTGGGTAGAAATCCACCCTGGACCACTCCTCTGAGACAGTGCTCGGGGGCACAGATGCAGGTGGAAGATGTCGTTGGCATGTGGATGCTCTGGTGGGGATGCCCTGGCGGCTCTGGCATACCCTTTCCCCACCCTACAGTAGCTCAGGTACCAGCTGTGTACTGCACGTGGGTGGGAGCCATTGGGGGTAACTCCAGTAAAGAAGCAGCTTTGGCTTACTCCCTGAGGGTTGAAGGTCAGACATCCTCATTTCAGTCCGGCCCCTGCTGCTCCCTGGGCTCACATTAAGTATCTTCTTAGCAGAAAATCTTTACGTAATGGACTTGACACTCTGTGGGACAAGGATGTTGACAAGATAAATGAGGAAATGACTAGGTCGGGGAGGCCCAGGGTCCAGGGCATTCCCTGCCACAAGTCTGCGGAAGGGCTCAGCAGGTCACTTCTGCTCCAGACCTTGCATTTTCTTTCTGAAGAAAGGCGTGAACTTAAAGTAGTGCTCCCCAACCTTTCCCCATCGGGTGCTCAGATAATGGTAGTATTGTTGGCACACTCGGATGAGCAGAGCAGCCTGGAGCTCAGCGATTGCAAGCCCCTGCCAGGCTGCCCTGCCCGCAGAGG
>NW_006383009.1:1221978-1241338 GCF_000327345.1 Myotis davidii
TGTGTATGTGCCTGGTGAGAGAAACCCTGGACACCCGTGAGAAGGGAGACACTGGCTAAAGGGTGACCATTTGGACATGCCCCAGGGCCTGGTGGTGGTGAATGGCACGGAGGCTGCAAAGATGGTCTGTGCGTTGAGCTCCCTGGCTGGGCTGTCACCATCAAAGCCCCCAGTGGGGTAAGAGCAGAGGTGTGGGGATCGGTAGCTTGTCGTCTTGGCTTGCCTCGGGCACTGTGGTCAAGCTATAGGCCTTGCCCATCCGACAGGGCTGCCCTGGGTGAGGGGTTGACTGAGGTCTCTCCCAGCACACGTTCTGCTTCTTACACTTTCTGGTTCGTTCTGGGTAGAAATCCACCCTGGACCACTCCTCTGAGACAGTGCTCGGGGGCACAGATGCAGGTGGAAGATGTCGTTGGCATGTGGATGCTCTGGTGGGGATGCCCTGGCGGCTCTGGCATACCCTTTCCCCACCCTACAGTAGCTCAGGTACCAGCTGTGTACTGCACGTGGGTGGGAGCCATTGGGTCTAACTCCAGTAAAGAAGCAGCTTTGGCTTACTCCCTGAGGGTTGAAGGTCAGACATCCTCATTTCAGTCCGGCCCCTGCTGCTCCCTGGGCTCACATTAAGTATCTTCTTAGCAGAAAATCTTTACGTAATGGACTTGACACTCTGTGGGACAAGGATGTTGACAAGATAAATGAGGAAATGACTAGGTCTGCAGCTCAATGAATCAGCTGCCTTCACCCGCTGCCCTGGTTGCCTGGGCCCTGGGGACCACTCCCCGCAGTGAGGGAAGGCTTTAGGATCTGGAACAACTCTCTCCTCATCACCCTCGGGGACTCTGCTCCACCCACTGCAGCCCCGGAGCTGGTGCATGGGCGGCTCTGTGTGGGGCGACTTGGGTGCATCTCTGGGTGAGGAGGCCCTGGCCTGGCCAGCCCGAAACCAAGTGGGCCGTGGTGGGCTCAGCAGAGAGAAGGCTGGGTGGGGGGCATTCCCTGCCACAAGTCAGCGGAAGGGCTCAGCAGGTCACTTCTGCTCCAGACCTTGCATTTTCTTTCTGAAGAAAGGCGTGAACTTAAAGTAGTGCTCCCCAACCTTTCCCCATCGGGTGCTCAGATAATGGCAGTATTGTTGGCACACTCGGATGAGCAGAGCAGCCTGGAGCTCAGCGATTGCAAGCCCCTTCCAGGCTGCCCTGCCAGCAGAGGGGCCTGTATCTGGGAACACATTCACCTGCCTGTAGCTCGCTGGTGGGGAGGCCTGGCCTGGTGATCCAAGATGTTGCACGGATGCTTTGGGACGATAAGCCTGCTGCATTAGGGCTGTGTGGAGCCCCTCCCACTTCCACACATGCTGTGTGCTGCCTCTTGTCTTGGTGGCTCTCCTCCAGGCCCCACTGCCCCCCGCTGGGGCCTCAGGGACTGTAAGAAGGATGCTGCTGTATCCTCTTCATTGTCTGAGAATTCAGGGCCCTGGTGCAGGGCATCCTGGGATGTGTGTTCTCCTTATCTCTCGCTTTCTCTCTCTGATGGGGTTCTTGGAAAGTCCTACTGGGATTCTGTTGGCAAAGAAAGCTGCCAGGATTACCCAACCCTCTCTGATGCCGGAGGCCCTGGGGGCAGGGCTAGCCCTCCATTCCTCCCTGCCCAGGGCAGACACAGGCCTTGGCTCAGGGGCTGGATCCGGGATTCCTGGTGCCCAGTGAGTCCCAGGTCCAAGGCTGGGGAAGAGCAGTCTGGCTCCACCCTGAACCAGGTGACAGTGATGTTGGGGGCATCCAGTGTCCTGCCCCAGCCTTGTAGATGGGCAAGGAGATTCCATGGAGGAAGAGTGAGGTCTGTCCTCTTTCTAGCAATTCAAACTGCCCTTGGAAACATGAGCTGGAGTGTTTAGTGCACCTGGTGCGTGGGAGGAGTGTGTGGGCCTTGAGCCACACAGTGCTGGGTCTGAATCCCGCCTCCTCTGCTTAGGGCTGTGTGACCGTGGCCTCGCTGTGGCCGTTCAGAGCTGTATGGCCTCTGTTTGTCCAGTGGGAGTGTGGCACCTGCTCACAGGGTAGATAAGGAGGATTCTGTGAGAACGGATGCAGAGAGAGGGACGGCGAGTCATCCTCTTTCTGCCAAGGATGTTCAAGGCTGGGTGCCTTCTAGGGGGGACGCAGGGGCGGAGGAGCTGAAGTTGGGAGTCCCTCTGTCCCCGAGCATCTGTGACCTTGGGGATACTGGGTCCCAGCTGGTTTCACCTGGGAGGCAGGAGAGGCTGGAATAAGGTGGAGAGGAGAGAAAGCCTTCTTCGGGAAAGAAGAGGTTGTCCAGGCAAAGAGAAGTCACGGAAGGGGAGGGGCCATGTGGAGAGGGAGGGGAGCAGAGATGCCCTGTCCACCCGGAGGGAGGCCTTCCAGGTGAGGACGAAGGGCCCGGGCAGGCCAGGCAGTGGTTTTCCTCCCAGCCACGGCCATGCCTAAGGGACAGGAGAAGTGACAGACAGTGGCCGGCTGGGCGGTCAGCAGGCGCTGCCTCTGCATCCTTGGTGAGGGGCAGGGCCTCCAGCGTGGCATGCGAGCATTTCCGGATGCTTGGGCACGGAGCATGTTTATGCAAACATGTCCTCCCCTTTCTGTAGCTGCGAGGGAGCTCAGAGATCACCTAGGCCTGTGGTCGGCAGACTGTGGCTCGCGAGCCTTGGTTTGCTGAGCCACAGTTTGCTGACCACTGACCTAGGCTGACCCCTGCCCCTGACAGAAAAGGAAACTGAGGCCCTGAGAGAAGGTGCAGACAGAGATGGAGGTTCAAATCCTGGCTCTGCCCTGCCCGGCCTGTACCTGCACAGGTGTCTTACCTGGAAGCCCCGTGTCCTCTTGCAGGTCATGGGCAGGTAGAACAGCCTGCCCTCCAGGGTTTAGTGAGGCTGAGGGAGTACTCAGTGGGGGGGCTGGCCGGTTCCTGGCACACTGCACTGAACTGCCCCGCCCCCCTCTGTGAAGGCCCCCTGCTGAGGGATCTCCCAGGCGGAAGGCAGGCAGGGCAGGGCCGGCCTGGAACACAGCATTTGGGGAACAAATGCTTGGTGATGTGAGGCTGCCTCCCACCTGTGGGAGCGCCGGATGGGGCTGCAGTGGGAGGCCCTTGGGTGATTTTTGGGAGACAGTGGGACCCCAGGGCTCCCACTGAGCTGCTGTGGCCCCTGTTGGTCCACTGTGACTGGGTGGGGACACATGAGGCTGGCGAGAGGCCGGGCTCAGGCCCTCTTCTGGGCTGGAGGAGGAAGAGATGGGTGGTGTCTGCCTCAGTTGGCCTGCGAGCCTCCGGCGCGGGCAGCTTGCTTGGGTGGAGCCAGGAGGGGCCCAGAGATGTTCTTGTTGGAGGCTCTGGTGGCCCCCTTTTCTGGGCCCAGGACAGGAGGGAGCCCTACCCTGTCATGAAGCCCCGCAGACGGCCCCTGAGAGGCGAGCACCACCTGCCGTGGTGCCTCAGCGCCTTCCCCTGCATCACGGTGCTCGCTCTCGCTGTGGGGAATGTAGGACTGTGGTGTCGGTCTCTGTGTCAGTGCTGTGCCCGATGGCAGCTCCCTGGGGCATCCTGGAATAGTGGTGGGCATGGACCCTGAGGCCCGCTGTCCTAGCTGTGAATCCTGGCCTGGCCCTCCCAGCTGGGTGACCCCAGGGTGGGTCACGACCCCTCTGCATTTCACTTGCTCACATGTAAAATGGAGCAGTTCGGGGCTCCTCACAGGGCGCTGGGGCACAAGGCCACGGAGATGGCAGCCATGGTGGTGTCGAGGGCTGCTGGGGGCCAGTGGTTTAGTGTGAGGGGTAACAGCTGCACAGGGAGGTGACGAGGAGGCCCAGGCAAGTCTGAGGTGTCCTGTGAGTACTCATCATAGGAGCAGCTGAGGTTTAGAGGGGGTCCCTGGCCAGGTGCTCCCCCGGGAGAGGCGGGGGTGGGCCATGTCTGGAGGTCCACGTTTGTGCAGCAAATGGTGAGTGCTCAGGGAGGTCCACATAGGACACAGCTTTAAAATGAGCCAGGCCCTGTCCTCACTGTCCAACGGGCTGGCAAGCACCCACTTAGACACCCACTAGGTGGTTTATTGTTGCTGGTGGTGTAGACAAAAGACTGCCCCAGGAGTCCAGGGGGCGCTGCAATGGGCAGTGGCCAGGAAAATCCTGGGAGAGGAAGAGTGGGATCTGGGTATGACGTCCCTGTGGGACCATGGCTGGGAGGCCTGGGCAAGCTGGGTGTGGAAGGAACCACATCTCTGAACCTCGTGGGTTCAGGACACTGAAGAGAGACCCTGGTGGCCTCTCTGGGGCTCCTGCCCAGGACTTACCCAGAGGACAGAGCTCGGCGACTGCTTGACTAGAGCTGCCCTGGGTGGGCGAGGGCGTCAGTACCCATTAAGGTCCCCTCAGTGGCCCTCGCAGGGGCGAGTGGGGAAGGACTGGGTCCAGCTCAGCTCTGCGGGATGCCTAGGTGCCCTCCCTTCCCTGGCTCCCCGAGGGGTGTCTGGGCCTCTGGGCGGATCGTGAGTGAAGGCTCCCTGGTTCGGTGGGTTCAGTAGGTTGGCTGGTGAGTCTGGGAGACCCTGCTGAGGCAGCCCCTGAGGAGGTGGGGGCTGGGGATGGAGGGCAGGGAGGAAGCGAAGGAATGGCAGCCTCCCCCTGCCCCTGGCACCGCGGCTCCGAGATAAACTGCTTATCCGCAGGTTGTCTCCCTGAGCCGAATGCAGAAGCGTGTCATTTAAATTTCAAAATCACATTCTTCTCCTTACAGCTGTCAGAGGCTCTGAGCATCACCGAAAATTGGGCTTTAGCTGCAGCTCCGTCACTTCTTACACCTCCCCTTCCAGGGAAGTCATCTGATGGCCAAGGGGAGGGCGTGGAGTGGGGAGTGGACTCTGGGGACAAGGAGAAGCGAGGTGTCCGGTGGATGGGCCAGGGGACCGGGACTCTCGCCCTGCTGATCAGCAGTCAGGAAGGAGTGGGAGGAGGCCAGCTTCCCCATCATGGGGTGCCAAGGCGCCTGGGAGCTGGGGAAGTTTGCAATCCCCCCCACTTCATGCCCTGCTCCCCGCTCCCATCAATGGCGGGCCCTCAGCTCCTGTCAGTGCCCAGAGGAATTTGCTCCCACTGAGGTGTGGGCAGGTGTTAGTGAGTCCATGTCTGGTTGCCTTTGTGTATAAGGAAGAAATTGCTATGAAAAAAAAGGGAGAGAACAAAGTTTAACCCCAAACACAGCTTTTTAACAGTAGAACCTCAGGTGTCATCGTTGGCATGAGGTTTTAGGGGGAGGTATTTTTTGGTACCTTCATACAGCGTCTTCCAGGGCTCCTGCTTGCTGGCTCCCCTGCGGGATACAGGACAGGCTGTGCCGCGGGCGTGGGTGCTCGGAGCTGGCCCTTCCTGCTCCGAGGAGCGCCTGGCGTGGCTCTGCAGGTCCTTTCCGCCGAGTGTTCCCCTGGCTTAGCCTCGAGCTGCTTTCACCTTGTTTTGTCCATAGGAGCAGGGCTAATTTCAGAGCCCTGGGAACGCCCCTCCCTGCCACAACCCCAGGGGTGGGCACCACGGACTGTGTCTGAGAGAGTCAGTGTGTGCGTGTGTGTGTAGTGTGTAGGTGGGGAGTATAGTGTGTTTTGGTACATGCTTTGGTAGTGTGTGTGGTGGTGTGGGGTGGGGTGTTGTGTGTGCGTGTGTGTGTGTGTGTGTGTGTGTGTGTGTGTGTGCAGGAAGCTGCATTATTTGCCCGTATTGCTGTCCCTGTGACTTTAGCTTGCTCTCTTTCCACCCTCTTATCTGTAGACTGAAAGTGATGGGAAACAGAAGAGATTGCTCTCTGCACTGTTTGTTCAATGCTACAACCATTTTACTAGCATATTCATCTCCTAGAAATGGTGGAAATAAGAGAAAAGAAGAACTTATAGAAACACAGAGAGAGGACACTATGTCCCCAGGTTTTCACTCACTGTTTCCTGAGTGCCACGTGCTGACCTAGGTGCTGAGGATACGTCCGTGAACAAGATAGAGGAGTCTTGTTCTCATGGAGCTTAGGCTTGATTCGCCCGAGACAGAGAAAAGCAGAAAACAGCACACATGTACATAGTGATGAAAGCTAAACAGAGAAATAACATCAGGTGATGAGACAGGTGGTGGGTACTCCTGATTGGGAATGTCAAAATATGCCTCCCAGCCACGGGAAGGGCTGGGACTGTAGAGGGAGTAGCCTGGGGTGGAGGGTGGGACTTCAGGCAGCTGGTGTGGCTGGGCCCAGGGAATGGGACGGAGGCCATGGTTTGGGAGGTGGGCACGGAGGCGGGCAGGGGCCGGCCCAGCATCCTGGACCAGATGCTGCAGGCGAGTGGCGGAGTTTGGATTTCACTCTAAGAGTGATGAGAGCCCCTGGGAGGGTGTAGACACTCGAGTAGCATAGTGCGATTTAAGAATTTGAAAAGATTACACTTGCCCCATGGAGAGTGGATCGTGGGGCCGAGGGGCATGGCAAGATGGGAAGTGGGAGAGCAGTTAGAGGCTGTTGCAGGGGCCACATCCCAGGACAGCAACAGGGATGGAGAGGATGCTCGGATCTGGGCCTGTCGTGGGGCAGAGTTGAGAGGAGGTGGGCTGGAGCTAAGGATAACTCTGATCACTTAGGCTTGAGCAACAATGACACTGCAGTATATGTCCCAGATGGAGAAGACGAGAGAAGGAACAGGCTGGGGTGAGCAGAAATCCAGTTCTTTTTTGGCCACGTTGGAGTTGAGATGTTAGTTAGCCCTCCACCCGGAAATGCCAAGTAGGCAGTTGGTATAAGCTGAGTGCTGAGGGGAGGCCAGATTGAGGTGTAGATTGAGAGTCGTTAGCATATCGATGGTGTTTGGAGCTGTGCAACCATGAGGTCACCCAGAGAGTGTGGAGATAGAGAGGTAGGCTGGGGCTGTCCATGCAACGGAGGCCAAGACTAGGGTCCATGAGGAAGGGGAAACCAAGTTAAGGGGGCAGGGGAGAGGGAGGGGGGAGTGGCCAAGAGAAACACGGGTCTCCAGACAGAGAAGGGGTCAGCTGTGCCGGTGTAGCCCCTGAGGTCAAGTCGGAGAAGTTTAGAGAAGTGACCATTGGGTTCGGCACCATGGCGGTCACAGATGACCTTGCCTGGGGTACCCCTTAGTGGGGTGCTGGGTTGGAAGCTTGATCTGTGTAGGATGGAGGAGAGGAGGGGAGGTGAGGAGGTAAAAACAGCAGCCGCAGACAGCTCTTTGGAATTCCTCTGTGAAGGGGACAGTGCAGCAGGAGGCTGTGGGTCACAGGAGGGCCTTGCTTTTGCGGTGTGCTCTGAGATGGGCGATGAAGGTGGCTGCTTTGGGAATGACCCCTGGAGCGGGAGGAGCTGAAGGGCAGGGAGAAAAGGGGTAATTTCAGGAGTGATGTCCTAGAGAAGGCGGAGAGATGGGACCCAGAGCATGTGGGGCAGGGGCCCTTCTGCCTGGAAACCGAGGGGACAGAACAGAGGACTGGGAGCCACTGGGAAGGGGAGGGGAGGGGACGGCAAGCCAGGTGTGAGGCCATTCCCAGGGCAGGCAGGGCGATGGTGAGGTCGGCAGTGACAGTCCCAAAGAGGAGTTAGGTGGTGGACTAGTGGCAGGAACCCCACAGAGGAAAAATGGCACAGAGATGGTGGGGAGAAAGCCCGCCATGAGGTGCCCAGTGGCCACTGCTTTTAAACTCAGTTTGCTAAATGACCGACCACCAAGTTTACCAAGTTTATTGATTTACCAAAATTGGTTATTTTAAATGCTTTTAGAAATTTACATTGAACGGTTTTCATGGCTTCTGAAGATTTTTGGAAGTGGTTTTCATAGCTGTATTTTAAGGTATAATTGAGGTTTCGGGGTCATAATTGATGTAGATGTCTAATGGCAAGAAAAATATATTCATTATCAGTAAACAAAGTTAGTTTATGATTGGTGCCTCGAGTGCTATGTCCATTCACACCAATAAAAATGGTGGATGAGCCCTAGCCGGTTGGGCCCGCGGACTGAAGGGTCCTGGGTTCGATTCTTGGTTGCAGGCTTGTTCCCCGGCCCTGGTCGGGGTGCCTGAGGGAGATAACCAATCGATGTGTCTCTTTCTCTGTCTCTTTCTCTCCCTTCCACTCTCTCTAGAAGTCAATGGAAAAATATCCCTGGGTGAGGATTAACAACAACAAAAAAATGTGGATGAAGGAGTTAGTATTACATCAATATGAAATGCCTCAATTTTGGTTTTGAATACAAAATTAAAGCTGATATACCATTGTGGGGATTGGTGTGAAAATGCTTAAAATCCTAAATATAAAAAACTAACCATCCAAACTGTATTTAAAAGGACGTAGAACCCTCCAAAGTGGGTGGAGAAGTCCCTTCAAATGTGAAATAATGAAATTTTAATCGGTAAAAACACAAAATAAGATGAATATGCTTTTTGAAGAATTAGAGAAAGAATTTTGACAAGTGGTTAAAATGTAACAAAATGTAAAATGATATTAAAGGGTAATTGATTTTTTCCGAATTGATTTTCAATGAATTTGCCATTCATCAGATTGACCGTTGGTGGGTTGGCCTGCTTCCAAAATGCCCTGGAGGGTGGGGGGAGGCTCGGGCTGTGTGGGGCTGGAGGGGAGGGGAACGTTTGAGGGGAAGTCCAGGGTATAAGGAAGCCTGTACTACACCCTGGTCCAGCAGGGATCCCTGTGCCTGGAGAGAGGACAGAGACCTGGTAGGCCAGGCGTGCTGGGGCTGGCTGGTCGCCTCCTGGGGAAGCTGCTGCTCTGCTTTCTGCCCCGGCTCCTGGTGAGAAAGGCCCCCCTCCCCACTCTCTTAGGCTTCCTGGGTGAGCAGAGGTAGCTCAGAAGGCCGCCTCTTGTTCTCCTGTGGGGGGACTGGGACTTTTATCTTTTGGGGTGTGGTATGGGAGGCTGGAGCAACAGGCACATGGGGCTGGCCTCTGCTAGCAGGGTTATGAGGGAACCAAGAGATAGAGGGGAGGGTCTTCCGGCCACAACTCTTGCTCTTAAACAGCATTTGTGGCGCATGTGCTATGGGCTGGAAACCACGTGAGCATTTTAAAAAAATATATTTTTTATTGATTTCAGAGAGGAAGGGAGAGAAAGAGAGAGAGAGATAGAAACATCAGTGATCAGAGAATCATTGATTGGTTGCCTCCTGCATGCCCCCTACTGGGGATCGAGCCCGCAACCCAGGCATGTGCCCTTGACCGGAATCGAACCTGGGACCCTTCAGCCTGCAGGCCGACACTCTTCATTGAGCCAAACCAGCTAGGGCTGTGTGAGCATTTTTGCCTACACTTTCCAGAGTAGTCTTTAGCATGGTCCGGAGGGTAGGCTGGGCAGGTGTTGTATCCCCATTTTGCGGACGAGGAAAACAGGATCAGAGGTTGCATACCTGTGCATGTTCGTTTGGCCTGTGGTGGTCTGCCTCCCAGGCCACTGCTGAGCCAGAGTCCCTGCTCCCAATCACAAGCCCAGCCCGGAGCAGGCAGAGGGATGTCTGTGAGGCAAGGAGGGAGCCTCAGGCCCGGGGAGGGTGTCCAGCGTCACTTGATTATACTGTCACCTGCGCAAGAATGGAAGCATAGGCAGTTCTCTTCGTTTCTTCAGTGGGTTTCACGCATAGTGGGTGCTGAGGAAGGAAGTAAACGAATCCTGAGGGAGGGCTGGGCATGGATGCCTCCTGAGGGCAGGAGGTGGGCAGGCGGGCCCTCGCTCTTCCTCTGTCTCCTGCCTTCCCTCTAGCCCTATTAGCGTCTGCTCACTCTGCACCTCTTGTTGAATGCTCACCCTTATGACCCCCATTATCTGGACTCAGTTGACTGTCCTCCTTTTTGAAGCTCTTGCCTTGGCTTTCATGACATTGGGGTCTCTCGATTTCCACCAACTCATGCTCCACGCCTTCCCGTTCCCACCAAGTGGTGTCCCCTGGAGCTCTGTCCTGCCTCCCCCTCTCCCCCCATTTAGTTCTGTAGCTTTAAATAGCTTCTAGTCAGTGAGGCTCTGCCGATGTCTGTAGCTCAGACGCCTCTCTGAACGCCAGAATCTGTCCTTCTGCCTTTTCCACATCTTCACTGGGACAGCAAACGGGTGTCTCAAACTTAATTCAACACAGAAATATCCATTTAGTCTTCCCTCCTTCCTCCCAAATCTTCCTGTTTCACAAAACAATTCCATCATCCTGGTGCCCAGACCAAAACCTTGAGTTCTCTCTCTCTTCTCATTTAGCAGCTAACCTACCCGTTTGGCTTTATCTCTAAATACAGGGCTGGGCAAAAGTAGGTTTGAAGCTGTTTGTATGGAAAATAATACAATAATCCTATATAATAAAAGGTTAATATGCAAATAGACCAAACGGAGGAATGACTGGTTGCTATGATGTGCACTGACCACCAGGGGGAAGACGCTTGATGCAGGGTCTGCCCCCTGGTGGTCAGTGCACTCCCACAGGGGGAGTGTTGCTCAGCCAGAAGCCCTGAGCCAGGATCACAGCTGGCGAGTGCAGTGGTGGTGGTGGGAGCCTCTTCCGCCTCCATGGCAACACTAAGGATGCCCGACTGCTGGCTTAGGCCTGCTCCCCAGGGACTGAGCCTAAGCTGTTAGTCGGACATCCCTCTGAAGACTCCCAGACTGGACTGTGAGAAGGCGCAGGCCAGGCTGAGGGATCCCCCGGCCTGCCTGAATTTCATGCACCAGGCCTCTAGCTAATAAATAATGACAAGACAAGAATTAACTTTGTGTCTTGAATACTCACAACTGTAAATGTACTTTTGCCTCACCCTGTGCATACAGAATGGGCTCATTTTTGCCCTCTCTGCAGCCACCACATCTCTAAGCTACCACCATCTTCCACCTGCTGCTGTACAGTCCTTAGCTGGCTTCCTCTTCAGGCCGGACCCCTCATGTGTCCTCAGTCTTCCATGTGTCCACAAGCAGATGCCCCTCCTTAAAACCCTCCAGGAACTTTGCATCTTAGAGTAACATCTGAAGTTCTTACCCCACCCTGCAGTTCCTACGTGATCTCCCGACTGTCCCTTCTCTTCTCTGCTTCATTCGGGAAGCTCCAGCCACCTTACCCTTCCTTCTGCCTGTGAACATGCCAAGCTCCTGGCTGTCTCAGGACCTTTGATGGGCTCTTCCTGTTGCTTGGGGTTTTCCTACCTTGGATGCTTTGCACGTTTCACCCTGTCCATCATTCTGTCTCAACTTGGACGTCACCTCCGAGGACAGGCCCTCCCTCATCCTGCCAGTCATTGTTTTCTGAATTCCCTTATTGTATTTTCTTCATCGCACTTATCACACTGTAGATAGCCTTGCTAATTTGTTATGTGTTCGCTACCAGTTTCTTCTCACGGGAATGAAAGCTCCTGGAGAGCCGGGGGCTGTCGCTGTAGCTCACAGCGGATTTCTAGGGCACGTAGTCAGTAGATGAAAGTATTTGCTGACTGACAGCTGTTTGTTTGACTGGCTGCTACTCGACAGAGATTTGGGTGCTGTGTCCAGAGGTGGGTGTGGTGTGAGCTCTGCCTGTATGTGTGTGCTGCTGTGTGGATATGGGCTGTTTTGCACAGGGCCAGGCTGGACCTTCTTTCAGCCTGCTCATAGGAAAAGGGGTGGGGTAAGGAGTTTTCTCCCTGCAGCTGCAGAGTCTTGCGTGTGTGTGTGTGTGTGTGTGTGTAGGGGAAGGTGGGTGGGCAGGGGAGTCACAAAATGTAGGAGACCATGTAGTTTGAGGTGAGGACATGAGGCCCAGAGAGAGTCAGGCCTGTCAGGGTTTCACAAGCTGGGCCCAAGTCTCTGACTCCCACTTTTGTGGAAGAGCTGCCGAGCATGGCTCAGGAGCCCAGGGTGGGCCTGGGCCTGGGCCTGGGCATTGCAGCTGGGCACGGGATTAGGGGCGAGGGACTAGGCTGGCAGGTGGCTGGAAGGCCGGAAGGGGAGCTGACATACCCGGCCCCACTAGCTTGGAAGTGTCTCCGATACCGTTCCTGCTCCTATTGTGGTTGGAAAGTCTGCCTTGATCACCCCCTAGTTCACCCCCAGGGGCAGGCTCTGCCACACAGGCCACACACCGCCTTCTTCAGAGGGTGACTTGGTCAATTGTGTGCTGGGCGGGGTGTGCATGTTTGGGGAGCAGGCCATGGGCAGCTTGGCCTCTCCTCTAAGTCACCAGTTCTCCAGTTTTGGAGGGTGAGCTCAGAACTGGGGGGAGCTTGGGAAATCTAGGGTCCTGGGCTCCAGCCATGAAGCTCCCAACACAGTGAGCTGGGCGGGGGGAGGGGGCGTGCATCCCTGTGTAAGAGGCAGGTCACAATGCACCAAAGTTTAAGAGCCTGAACTGTAGGTCAGACAGTTCCCTTCGAGTGCACGTGCACCGATGCCGGGATGGGCTATGAGCGTGAGAATACATATATGTGTTTGAATAGCAATGCATCGGAACACATATTAGAAAAATTCAGAACTAATGTAGATCTTATCATTTAGGACAAATCCAGGTGGGTATTGAAACATTTAAAAAGTGAGTCAGTTGAAGAAATTCAAACATTTCACTTAACTTGAGTAAGGGATTTAAAGGAGTACGTGGCGATACCTGGGGGACCAGGGCTCGCTATGTATCCAAGGAAAATGTCGGATATTCAGTTTAAAGTTCTAGGGACAGATGGTCATTGGCTCAGAGCAGCACCCCGGGAGGGAAGCTGGGAGGTGGGCGAGGCTTGCTGGCGGGGGACAGCCCTTCTGTTGGTGGTTGTCTGTCCCCCGCCTTCACCTAGGGAGGGGAATGGAGGGGATGAAGAAGCTAGAATGAGTCCCCAGGGGCTGGAGCTGGTAGGTTTTGGAAAGTGCCAGGTGTGGTTAAGTCCCGCCTCACTCTCCTGCGGCAGCTGTCAGTCACCATTTACTCCTTGGCTGAGTCTGCCCATGTGGCTGCTGTCAACGGGCCTGGGACACCCATGTGGGGAGGAGTGGGAAGGAGCCTGGAGGGTGGGTCTGCCCAGGCCTGGGAAGAGTTAGTAGCTCTGAGTCCTGTAACTTCCTGTGTGGTCTCACCTCTCTGTGCAGGGACAGGGTGGGGTATGGGTGTGTGTGTGTGTGTGTGGGGGGGGGAGCGGGGGGGTGGCGGCTGCTAGCAGGACCTCCATTCTGCTTTTTGGGCATTCCAGTTTAGGGGCTGGGCACACGCTGGGAATCCAGCCCCTTCTCCTTGCTCCCCCGTGGGGCCTCTCGAAGAGGAGAACAAGCCTTCTGGACCCGAGGGGCGCTTCAGCGTGGGTGGATGCAGCGACGGGTGGGAGGGCTGCCGGTTGGCCTGCCTGCCCCACACGTGCCTCCTCACAAGGCCAGCGGACCCAAGGCCAGCTCCCGGCCTCTCCCCACGTGAGTGGGGGCCCTGTCCTCGGGCCCACTCACCCCCTGGACCCACTCCGGGAGGATCAGAAGGGACATCTTCCTGGTAACTAGGCAATTACGGTTACTATTGCCCCCTTTGTTTGTTCCTTGTATTTTTTTTTTCTAGGAAATTTACCAAGTTTTGGCCCAGGGGTTTACATCTGCCAGCCCGTAGCAAAAGCTGACACTATTCAAGCTCCAAATGGAAGCCATGAGGCTATAATTACACTGGCATTAGCTCAGCAACACGCTGAGAGGAGCGGAACGGAGCACCTGGGGGACCTGGGAGTGGCAGAGGCCCTAAATTAGCTGCTGTTCCGTTTGTGGTTGTCGCCCTGCCCCTCTCTGGGGTCTCTTTCTGTCCTCGCTCTCCTCCACCTCGGCCCAGGCTGCTTCCCTCTTCCCTTCTGCTGGTGTCTGAACGGGAAAGAACACCCTGGCGAGTCAGGGGGACCCTCCCTGAGAGGCCAGGCCTCCAGAGTGGCCTTTGTGTAGACAGGCACCCTTGGTCCTTGCCTGGCGGGGGCAGAATGGTTTGGCAGCAGCTCAGGGAACTGCTAGGGGGGCCCCATGCCCCACTGTGAATGGAAAGGCACTGCTCAACTTCCAGAGTCCTCTCTGCTGCTCCCTCCTTCTGTCTCCACCTCCAGGAGCTGAGTGCTGTCAGCTCCCTCTGTCTGGGACCCCCTTCCTCTCTCTCTTCTCCCTCTGACTCATCCCGCAGGTTTCAGCAGGGATGCCACTGCTCCTCTGACCCTGGTCTGGGCAGGACGCTTTCCTCTCTGACTTCCTCCACCCACGGCCCGTTCCTCTGTGTCCATCTGTGTCTCTGGGGAAATGCCAGCACATAGTAGGCCCTCAATAAGGATTTGTTAATCGAATGAGTAGGAAAACAAACCTTGATTCCCTTCCTGCCTTAATTCTCCTTCTGTTTTGACAAGAAGAGAGGGAGTTTGCTCTGTCTGCCTTTGCAGGGCTGCTGGCCGTGAGGCAGGGTGTGGGGGTGATGGCTCGTCTTCACCGACTGACCCTGACTTTCTCTTCTGAGCCCTCTGGGCTGGGCTCCACATTGGCACTTGATCACACATGGTCACGTATGGACCACTGCTCCCGGCCCTCGGTCAGCTGGGCTTCCTTAGTAACGTTAACCGACACTCTCTGAACACTTACTGTGAACTAGATACTGTTCTCAGTACATTCAGTTTTTCACTCATCAAATGCTCATTCAGCACCCACCATGCCTCATGTGCTGGGAAATATGGATACGGTACAGTGAGCACAACGGACAAAGCCGCTGCCTTCATGGAGCTTATATTTGATACAAACAGATGAGGAAGTCAGCCCACACTGAGGCAGGTGTGATGAGTGCTGTGGGGAAACAGATCAGAGTTGGGGAAGGGAGTGACTTGTTATTATGTATCAGGAACGACCCACAGATAGAGTAACATCTGAGCAGAGGCCTTAAAGAAGTGAGGAATGGTCATGGGGGTGGGGGAGACCTTTCCAGACAGAGGAAGCAGTGAGTGCAAAGGCCCTGAGGTCAGGGCAGTTCCAGGAACACCAAGGAGACCAGTGGGCTGGAACGGATGGAGTAAGTGAGCAGGGGAAGGAGTAGGAGATAAGGTCATAGAGCACCGTTGGCTACTAGAAATACAGGGTGGGGCCAAAGTAGGTTTATAGCTGTGAGTACACAAAGCACAGAGCTTATTCTTATATTCTTATTTATTAACTAGGTGCCCAGGGCATGAATTTGTGCACCTTGAAAGGAACTGTGGGCCAAGAAGCTGCCGTGGGCACAGGGGCAGGTCTTGGCCCATCCTCCATGCCCCCACCCTTCCCTGTCTGTCAGTAGGCCGCTGCTCCTGCACTGATGGCGCCAGCCCCACTCTCACCAGCTGACGGTACTGAGCGATTGGGGCCTGCACCGTCAGTGGGTGCAATCGCCTTTCAGGAGCAGGGGGAGGTCGAGAAACCTTTAGGGGCGATCAGGGCCAGCAGCCACCGCTCGTACCTGCTGATGGTGCCGAGTGATCGGGGCGGGTGCTGGCAGTGGGTGCTGGCAGGGCAAGTGCCAGCAGCCGGTGCAAGCACCGGGTGGGACCACAGTGTGCGGGAGCAAAGAATTTTCAGTAACCACCAGAGGCTCACCCCGATGACAGTGGCTGGTGCCCCTCCTTGGTCTGGTGCTCCCGCTCACCTGCTCCACCATCCTGCCGCGGCCGATGCCCGCCATGTTCCATGCTCTGCCGCCTGCTGCCCATGTTCTGGCGCCCCCATCATAGCGACTGGTTGTTTGGTTGTTCCGTCGTTCGATCTATTTCCATATTAGCCTTTTATTATATAGGATTATTGTGTTATTTTCTGTTGAACAATTGTAAACCTACTTTTGCCTCATCCTGTATAATATGTCACATTCGTAATTCTAAATTTTTTAATATCACATTAAAAAGTAAAAAGAAACAGGTGAAGTTATTTAATTTTTAACTTATTTTTAAAAAGATCTGTGTTTATTGATTTCAGAGAGAGAAAGAGAGTGGGTGAGATAGAAACATGAATGAGACAGAATCATTGATTGGCTGCCTCCTGCACACCCCCCACGGGGGACCAAGCCTGAAACTTGGCAGGTGCCCTGACTGGGAATCGAACGGTGACCTCCTGGTTCACAGGTCAATGCCCAACCACTGAGCCACACAGGCTGAGCCAAGTGAAATTAATAATATGTTTGTTTAATGCAGTATCTCCAGACTATTATCACTTCAACATGTGATCAAAGTAAAATATTGTTAGTGAAATGCTTTACACTTTTTTGTGTAAAGTACTCAAAATCTGGTGTGGACACCTCATTGTAAACGAGCCACATTTCAAGCTCAGTGGCCACGTGTGGCTCGTGTGGGACATCACAGGCATAGAGGCCACAGGTCATGCCAAGGCCTCTGAATGAGATGGGAAGTCACTGGGGGCTTCGGGGCCCAGGATCTTTTCTCTGCCTCAGGTTCTAGAACGCTTGCTTCTGTGATGAGAGGATGGTTTTGAGAGGAGGGGAGCTGGGCAGGAGCCTTCCCAGCCCACAGCAGCTGGTGGTGGCTGGGGCCAAGGTGGCAGCCGTGGTGGGGAGAGGTGGATGGATTCGGATGTAGTGTGTGACTGAGAGAGGAGAGGAGTCCAGGAAGCACTGAGATTTTTGGCCTGAGCCCTGGAAGGGTGCGGCGTTTTCAGAGGGACGAAGGAGACAGGGCGGGGGCTGGGGGGCACAGCCTGGGGGGAACATACGAGGTTTGGTTTGGGGGCATGTGAAGTTTGGGATGCAGTGCCAGCCTTTCAGGTGGAACTAGCAAGCAGGCAGGTGGTCATGATTCTGGGGTTCAGTGGGGAGGTCTGATTGGGAATTATTGATGACAGTTAAGGCTGTGAGGGCCCGGGGGAGCGGGTGCAGGGAGAGCGGGGCTGAGCCTGGTGGAGAAGACAGGACCAGCAGAGCAGGTGGGGGAGCACGGGGAGGCAGCAGGAGGATTGGCAGCCATGAGGAGAGGGTGGAGGGAGCGACCGGCTGTGTCCAGCAGGCCGAAGGGTTCCTGACCACGGACACGGGTGGGAGTGAGGCAAACACCAGCCTGCAATGGGTTCAGGACAGAATGGGAAGGGAGAAGGAGACGCTGGTATAGATGACTGGTTTGAGGGTTTGCCTCAAAGGGGAGCAGAAAAATAGGGTGGCAGCTTAGCCATGTTTCCTTAAAGATGGACGATGCCATAGCTGATGGGGATGTTCTAGCAGATGGGGCAAAATTATCATGCGGGTGAGAGACAACGACGAGAGACCTCATTCATGCCTGCAGAACGCTCTGAGGCAGGCACTGTTTAGTAGACAGGGAAACTGAGCAAAGGGGGGTACAGCCCTCGCCCAAGGCCACGGCTGATGAGCAGCAGGGCCAGGAGCAGATAGAGAGGCTCGGTCTGACTCCTAGGCCTGCGCCTGCCTCTTGGTTTCCTGCCCCTTGGTTTCCTGGCTGGACTGATGAGCCCTCGAGAATGGGAGCCCCTCTTACACTTCTGATCCAACACGGCACCTGGCAGGGGCGGGCCGTGCAGAGGTGGGACGTGCTCTCTAGTGACCAAGGGATCAAAACCTCAGACCCATGCTCAGGCTCCTGGGAGGAGGGGGGCGGGGCCATGGGAGGAAAGGCGTGGTGTCAGGTGCCTCATTCATGTCCTTCCCACCTCCTTGCAGGGCCTAGAACAGGGGTGGTGCTCAGTAAGGATGAGAAAGCATTTGTTGGGTGAAGAATGAATGAGAAGATATGGCCCATCTTAAAACCCACGCCGCTGGTTCTCTGCATTCTGTGGTGGGATCTGGGCTCCGCTGGTTTGCTGCCGGCATGTGGGGTGACCGTGGCCAGCCCTCTGTCCACTCAGGGCCTCAGTGTCTCCACCTGTGAAGTGAAGAAGCAGGGTTAGGTGATCGCCCATCCGCTCTCACCAGAGCACCTGAGGGGCAGGTGCGGATCCCTGCTCCCCACACCGTCTGTCATCAGGACGGACAGGCGCTCTGCAGGTGGGAGTAGCTGGGGGTGAAGGCCGCCTGGCCCCTGTGCTGTGCTCCCCGTGGAACAGCTGAGACTTGTGGGGTGGGACCTGGCGATTGCTGGGATCCTGCTTTGTGCCCACGGGCAGCGGCATGAAACTCGAAGCCATGGCACTGACTCCGGAGCCCAGCAGCCAGCACGTCTGCCCTGTGGCTGCTCATGCGCTCAGCCCCGCAGAGTCGGGGACGTGCCTTCAGCCCGCACCTCGCACTGCCAGGCTCCCCCCAGAGCTTTCTTGTTAGTGGGTCTGGTCACTAACCAGCTACGGTGGCACCCGCCCCGCCCCGCCCCGCTGTGGGGCATTGGAACTGTGAGGCAGGCCAGCTCCAGTGGCCATGGTGGTGGGGAGAGGGGTGGCAGGGGTGCTGTTTGTGCCTTGGCTGCTGAAGCTCCGTGTGAGAATGTGCCCCCCTAAATGCCAGCGGTGTCCCTGCCGGAAGCCTGCTCACATGTGCTGCTGTGGTGCTCAGGGCCCGTCCCGTCTGGGCTTAGCTGCCGCCCAGCCGTGTGATCCTGAGCCAGTCACTGCCCCATCTCCCACACGTGTGAACAGAGCTGGGCACGAACACCGAGCGCTCGCCTTTTCTGCTGTGATGAGTCTTAAATATGATGCTGGAGTGACAGCCCTCCTCCTAGGACGTGTGTACTCACCACACGTGTGTACCCTGTGCCAGGTGCTGCCCGAGCACTGCATGGACCTGTCCATCCTTGTTTAACCCTCACCACGCCCGAGGGGAGGCCCTGGTAGGTGGCCCCATTTCACAGACAAAGAAGCTGAGGCAGAGCATAGGGAAGGCTGAGAGGTGTCCTCAGAGAGCAGGCACGGTGGAGGGGGGGGGGGTGTCCCAGGCCTGTGCAGCCCTCTGACCTCTCTCCCCTCCTGTCCAGGGACCGGGGCGGACCCGGCGGTCAGTGCCAAGAGCAACCACTGCCTGGACGCGGCCAAGGCCTGCAACCTGAATGAGAACTGCAAGAAGCTGCGCTCCTCCTACATCTCCATCTGCAACCGCGAGATCTCGCCCACCGAGCGCTGCAACCGCCGCAAGTGCCACAAGGCCCTGCGCCAGTTCTTCGACCGGGTGCCCAGCGAGTACACCTACCGCATGCTCTTCTGCTCCTGCCAGGACCAGGCGTGTGCCGAGCGCCGCCGGCAGACCATCCTGCCCAGCTGCTCCTACGAGGACAAGGAGAAGCCCAACTGCCTGGACCTGCGCAGCGTGTGCCGGACTGACCACCTGTGCCGGTAAGAATGGCCACGCTGCGGGTGTCACGGGCGGGAGCCCTCCCTTCCCGCATCCCCTGGGTCTGCTGGGCTATGATCCTGGGCCCAGCAAAGACTTGGGCATGTGCAG
>NW_006383009.1:1241933-1243547 GCF_000327345.1 Myotis davidii
CCTTCCCTCCCTCCCTCCCTCCCTCCTTCTGCACAGGCCTGTTGTTTGCCTTCTCTGTGCCCAGCCCCATGCTAAGCATCCTGGGGAAACCAAGGTGAAAACCCAAGGAGCTGGTAATTTAAATCATAGACCCCTAGAGCCAGGAAGAGGAAGGGCTCTTCAGGAATCCAGTCCCACCTCTACCGGAAATCCCCCACTATCCCTGTGAGGTCATGTGGCCGTCAGGGAGGGGCTCCCGGGGGCACGTAGGCTGGTTCTTCCCCATCAAGAGCCGAGCCCATCTGGGGTCTGAGAGTTCTGGGTTTGAATCCAGGCTTTTCGACTTCCTGTCTGTCACTGGAGCAAGATTTTTAAATGTCCCGCGTCTCTATGCCTTTACCCATAAAACAGGAATAAAAGTACCCGTGTCCCAGGGTTACCGTGATTACATGATGTGTGTCCAAAGCTTAGCACAGAGCCTGGCCATTAGCATATGTTTAAAAAGTGCAGCCTAATTATTAGGAGGGTTTTGTTGCTGTTACGGTGAGTTGAAATTTGCCTCTTTATGATTCTCTTGCTTTTCTTGTTTGTTGCTAAGCATTTACCGGGCCTTCTTGCATGCAGTGCGGGGGTCTAAGGCCTGGGCGTGCAGAGTGAGCACGATGTTCTCTTATCACCTAAGGAGCATCCAGTCCAGAAAGGAAGCCAGACAGGAGAGCAGTGGTCCCAGGGCAGTGGGACAAGGGCCGAGGGCGCCCCAGGAGGGAGCACAGGGGAGGGAGGGGCATCCCCCTTAGCCTGGGGGTCCAGAGAAGGGGGGATCTTGAGCTGAACCTTGGAAAGTGGGAGGGAGAAAGCCAGGGAGTAAGTCAGCTGGAAAAGCACATACAAAGGCTGGAGGGCAGGAGGGAACTGGCAGGTGGTGGGCACGTACCGAGTGTGGGCCATGCGGTGGGGAGGCCAGAGGCGGGGAGGCCGAGCGAGGCTGCTGGAGAAACAGGGCTCACATTGTGCAGAAAGCGAGTGCCTACCATCTACCAGGCACCGTCCATCCTGTGGTTCATCTCTCTTAATCCTCGCAGCAAGGCTGCACCGAGGTAGGCACTGCTACCATCTCTGTTGCCAAATGCGGAGCCAGGGATAGAAGTGACCCTGAGGTCACCCAGCACATGCATGTCAGGCTGGGATCCGGTCGAGCTGCCTTCGTCTCCGTGTAGCACACGGACCTGGGCTACGATAGCGCTGTGGTGACGGAGGGGGGTGTGTCGCTTCAGCTGATTGGTAAGTAGACTTGACAGGACTGGGTGACTGGTCGAAGTTCCCTGCAGCGAGTACACCTGCCGCATGCTCTTCTGCTCCTGCCAGGACCAGGCGTGTGCCGAGCGCCGCCGGCAGACCATCCTGCCCAGCTGCTCCTACGAGGACAAGGAGAAGCCCAACTGCCTGGACCTGCGCAGCGTGTGCCGGACTGACCACCTGTGCCGGTAAGAATGGCCACGCTGCGGGTGTCACGGGCGGGAGCCCTCCCTTCCCGCATCCCCTGGGTCTGCTGGGCTATGATCCTGGGCCCAGCAAAGACTTGGGCATGTGCAGAATAAACTGTCATCCACATCCCTCCCTCCCTTCCTCTCCCCT
>NW_006383009.1:1244396-1257542 GCF_000327345.1 Myotis davidii
ACCCAGGCCAGTCCAGAAAGGAAGCCAGACAGGAGAGCAGTGGTCCCAGGGCAGTGGGACAAGGGCCGAGGGCGCCCCAGGAGGGAGCACAGGGGAGGGAGGGGCATCCCCCTTAGCCTGGGGGTCCAGAGAAGGGGGGATCTTGAGCTGAACCTTGGAAAGTGGGAGGGAGAAAGCCAGGGAGTAAGTCAGCTGGAAAAGCACATACAAAGGCTGGAGGGCAGGAGGGAACTGGCAGGTGGTGGGCACGTACCGAGTGTGGGCCATGCGGTGGGGAGGCCAGAGGCGGGGAGGCCGAGCGAGGCTGCTGGAGAAACAACAGGGCTCTTGTGCAGAAAGCGAGTGCCTACCATCTACCAGGCACCGTCCATCCTGTGGTTCATCTCTCTTAATCCTCGCAGCAAGGCTGCACCGAGGTAGGCACTGCTACCATCTCTGTTGCCAAATGCGGAGCCAGGGATAGAAGTGACCCTGAGGTCACCCAGCACATGCATGTCAGGCTGGGATCCGGTCGAGCTGCCTTCGTCTCCGTGTAGCACACGGACCTGGGCTACGATAGCGCTGTGGTGACGGAGGGGGGTGTGTCGCTTCAGCTGATTGGTAAGTAGACTTGACAGGACTGGGTGACTGGTCGAAGTTCCCTGGAGGCAAAGCCGTTTCTGTTTTGTTACACTTCACCTCTTCCTGCACACGGAGCCTGGCGTGTGGTGAGCATGGCACAGACATCACTCGAATGGGTACAAGGCTGGTGACCGCAGTGTTTCCTGGGTGAATGACTACAGGGTGATGGGGCCATTCAGCACGTGTGGGGTGTTGGGTGTGCAGTGTTGGAGGTGCCTGGATGCGTGGGCTTGGCGCTCAGTGCAGGGGCCAGAGCAGAGAGGTGGGTTGGGACTTGCTGGGAGCTTCGCTGGTGATTAAAGCCACGGCAGTGAATGAGAGGGGTGGGAAGGCTGGGAGAGCCCACGAGGGAGTCTAGGCAGGAGGTGCCTGCTGATCCAGGCATCCTCAGTGCTGAGGTGGTAAGAGAAGCACCAGGTCTTAATGGAGGGACACAGGAAGAGGAGCCTGTGACAGGGAGGCTCAGGGGGCTCAGGACAGCCAGGGACAGTGGGCCAGAACCCAGAGAGGAGGGGCTCCTGAGTGGGGGAGGGAGTGGCGTGGTGCCTCACAGAGTGTGTGTGCGAGTGAGAGGGTGTGAGAGCATATATGTGTGTGAGTGTGTAGGTGTGTGTGAGTGTGAGAGTATGTGAGGGTGTGCATGTATGAAAGTTTGCAGGCGTGTGAGTGTATATGTATGTGCGAGTGAGAGGGCGTGAGAGCATATATGTGTGTGAGTGTGTAGGTATGTGTGAGTGTGAGAGTATGTGAGGGTGTGCATGTATGAAAGTTTGCAGGCGTGTGAGTGTATATGTATGTGTGAGGGAGAGGGTGTGAGAGTCTGTATGTGTGTGAGTGTGTGAGAGTGTGAGTGTGCGTGTGTATGTGTGTGGAGGGTGGAAGCCCATTACAGTGGGAGGCCTGGCAGGGAAGCAGAAGTCGAGGCAGTGGGTGCAAACCGCCTTGTGAGAAGGGTCAGGCAGGTAGCACGGGGCTGGGGTGGGGGTGGAGGGGACGGGGGCAGGGGCTACAGAGGAAGGGGAGCCCTTCTTTGTCGCAGGGGAGCGCTGGGCTGTGTGCACACGGAAGGGATGGGCTCCCTGTTTTGGAACAGGTGCTGCTGGAGTTGAGCGGAGAGCTGCTCCCCATTGCTGGCTGCAGGTCTTGGGAAAGCCCTGCTTTTTAAAACATACACACCTTGTCACCAAAAAAATACGCACAACGAATTGAGGCGATTTAAAATCAAACTATGCATAAACAGTAGGGCGGTTAGAAGCCCAGCGCCCTGAAGGGCCGGGAGCAGTGCCGGGGGAGCGCTGGGCTTCCTGGTGGCCGGGAAAGACCAGAGAATCATGGGCAGCTCGACCCCCACACTCGGTGGAAGGAGCACGTAATTCCTGCAGGAAGACGCGTTCCCTCCTCGTTCAGATGCTGCCGCGATGCTGTCAGGCCTCCTCACACACAGCATGTGCGAATGGCAGGATGGATGGGGAACTGGGCCTTGGAGGAGGGCCGGCCTGGGGTCCAGCCCAGTGACACCGGTGGTGCCTCCGGACCCAGGGACCCTGTGGGCCAGGTGCTCCCGAGGTCCAGCGGGCTGCAGCCAGGCCCCCCCGGATGTCACCACGGAGTCCCGGGCAGAGGGACAACATGAACACCAGCACCCTCTTTATTGCCGGTGCTTTAAGGGGGGGACAGTATGTGCGTCTTCTGAGGCGTCTGTGGCCGGAGTGGGCGGGCAAGCTGGGCGCAGGCCGGTTTTGGAGGCCCGTAGAACATCTGTGCCTGTTGGAAGAGCCAGAGGTGTTCTTTGTTTGTTCTTCTGGAGGTGGGGGAGCCAGGAACGGGAGAACTGGGGGTACATTTCACCCATAGAAGGAAAAAGGTGTTATGATGGGACTCAGTGCTGGGCGGGGTGGTGTGTGAGGTGGGTTTGAAGGAGAGGAGCCGGCCTCTTTCCAGCGCCTGTGGGCCGGACTTACTGACACGTGGACCCTGGGGATCCATGGAGGAGTCGGGGGCGATGGGTGGCTGGAGAGGGGCACCTGGAGAAATGCCCGGGAAGGAGGGCACTCCCTTTCCTTCTGGCCTGTCTTCCACCCGGTGTGTTCCCCCAGGGTGGGCACCACAGGAAAGGGAACTAGGGACCCCCCAGGCCTTCCTTTCCTGGTTACTTTAAGGACACAGCTGGCCTGTTGGGGTGGCAGGAGAGCCTTTCTGGGCTGACCCTGGGAATGAGGCCTCATCCTCGGGCGTCTCCTGGAATGTACCCCATGCTCCAGGGCTGCAGCGCCAGTCCTGCTTGGCCCCCTCACCCCTCTGCTCAGGGAGCTGGCCCAGCTTCTTTCTGAGGGAATCTCGGCCCAGGATTCCTGGGATCGGTCGGCCGGAGCCCACCGCAGCTGCACTATATGAGACCAAGTGTGTGACGTCAGTGCTATACGTCACAGACGCCCTGGCTGACTTAGGAGGTGCCCCTCACCATGAAGCGTTCGGGTTGGAAGAGGTCTTTGGTTGCACAAGGATGTGTCCTTGCCCGGACCCCGCGGTTATTGGAAGCACCTCCAAGTCCCCCCTTTGGACCAGCATCAGTTTGGGGTGAGCGTGGAAGCTTCCTGCTCTAGCCAGGGTCCTGGCTGGTCCTGGAGGTGCAGCCTGGGCCTCTGGCCCTTGTCTGGTTCCCACGCACGAGCTTTTGGGTCTGTGGGCTTAAGTCCAACAGAGGCTTGTTCTTTAAAAAGTCCTGATATGGAGTCTGGAAAGCCCAAGGGTCTCTTGGAATGAATCCATGGGATTTGGCTGAATTCTCTCGCCCAGCCCCCCAGTAGGCTATGGCCTTTTTTTTTGTTTTGTTTCTACTCTTAGCTGACACGCTCATCACAAGGATGGGTGTAGAGGTCCAGATCCTGTGTGTGAGTGTGTATGTGTGTGAGCGTGTGTGTATGTATGCGTGTGTATATATGTGTGTGTATGTGTGTGTGTATGGGTGTGTGAGTGCACATGTATGTGTAGTATATATGCATGTGTGAGTGTATGTGTGTGTATGTATATATGTATGTTAGTGTGTATGTGTGTGTATATGTGTGTGAGTATGCATGTGTGTGTAGTATATATTCATGTGTAAGTGTGCGTGTTTGTGTGTGTGTGTGCGGATGGGGGCTGTGGGAAAGAGGGTTCTGTGTCCTGTGAGCTGTGTTCCTCCTAGGCCTGCGTGGAAGAGGCCTCTGAAATGCCCTGCTCCTCTGGGTCTGCTGGGAGGCTATAAATAGCAGGGCTCTGGCCCAGCGCCATATCCTGACTGCAGTTTAACCTGTGGGTGCTGGGGATGTGTATAAATAGACCCAGCCTGGGGCTGCCCTGCTGCCCGCACCCCTCCGTGCAGCGGACACTGTCCTCGTCCGAGAGGATTGCTGAGAAGGCAGAGGGCTTGGGGTCTCCTCCCTCAAGGCGATCCGCAGGGAGTAGGGGAGAAGCCCTTCAGCAAGCCCCCTCTTGCGGAACTGGGGGCGCGCCTGGTGCCTGTAGGCAGTGTGGATGGACAGGTCTGGGTGTGATTTCTGGCTCCTGGGGGCTGTCCCTCAGCTGCTTCGGACTCTGTAGAACCCGTAGGCTGATGTGTTTAGCAGGCTCTCTCTAAAGAGCAGCAAACGGTTATTTACATAGTGGCAGGTGGGCTGTGGGGGCCCCAGGCCACCCTTCTTTGAAAAGAGAGGATCTTGCCTGCTGGGATCCAGCCAGCCTTTCCTGGGCCAGTGGGTCACCTGTTGCAGGAGGGATGAAGGTCTTGGGGCCATTCGTTTCTTCATTTGTCCACGGTTTATTGATCATCACTCTGGGCCATGCCTTCTGTTGAGATTGGAGAGTGAATGAAGCAGGGAGGGTTCTTGGCCCACGGGGCACGCACGGTCTGGCCCCGGGACACTGTGGTGATTGCCTCTGCAGCGGGAACAGAGCCACACAGTAACCTGGATGGTAGTGTTTCCACGCAGGTTCTCTTGAAATCCCGGTTCTACTCTGCTACCTGCCAGGTCTTCCCTGGGTCACTCTGGTGGCACAGGAGAGCGGCCCCTTAGGAGCCACAGGCAGGTGGACCTTGCCCAAGGGCTGCCTGGCCTTGAGCAGTGCTCAGAGCCCACATCCTCATGCGCCCTCAGACCAAAGCTGTGTCCAGGAGGGCCCCAGGGTGAGGAAACCACCACTTCCGCAGGAAATCCCAGCCAGCGAGGCTGCAGTGGAGGATGCTCTGCATGTGGGAGGGGCCGTGGCTCCTCAGCCCTGCCAGAGACCCCGAGACCGCCTTCCACTCGGGGATCCCATGCTGCCCCTGCTGCTGCCTCCCTCACTAGGGGTCCTGCTCACCCTTGAACTCTGGGCCAAGGGTACTCAAGGACTCCTCTTAGAACTTCCTGTGGCGAGTTGAGATAAGGCTGGGATGTTGAATATTTCTTTACTGAAGGCCCTGGGAAAATAAACACAGAAGCCGCCACCTAGATATTTAGTTTACCAGCTCTGGCTTCGGTGTCTTCCTGCTCCGGCCACCTCAGGGCTGTCAGCGTGGCTAGGCAGAGAGCCCTTAACCTGGGCCATCACGCTGCTCCCCGGGCACCTGGGCTCCACAGGGCTCCACCCCACAGAGACGAGGCGCACCTCCTTGTGGAGCTCTGCGCGAGAACCCACTCCACGGGGTGAGTGGCAGGAGGACTGGCCTATTTGGAGAGATGCCACCTATGCAGAGATCATCAGAATACACGCCAGTGAGGTTTGCTCAGGCCTGAGGCTGACTGCACACCCATGAGGTTGTCCTGGGTGGTGTTTGATTGCACAGGGGCAGGCACGCATGCAGCTCTCCTGGTCTGGCTCTGCTCACCGGCTCCTTGATTATTTCTGCTTCCGCTCATGGCCATGGCTCTCTGCTTGCTGGTGTCTCAGCCTGCTCGGCTGCGATAACAAAACACCATAGACCGGGGGTCTGCAACCACAAACATTTCCTTCTCACAGCCCTGGAGGCTGGAAGCCCAGGTCGGTGTGCCAGCACGGTGGGGCCTTGGTGCCCCGTCACCTGGCCTTTCCTGGTGGGTACGGGTAGGGAGAGAGGTCTGGCATCTCTTCCTCTGTTTATAAGGCCACCAGTTCCATCACGGGGGCAACACTCACCTGTCAGAGGCTCCACCTCCTAATACCATCACATTAAGGATTAGGGTCTCAACGTGTCAAAATGGGGGGACACAACCATTTTCTCTATAGAACCTAGACTTACGCTTCATTCAAAGCCTGTTTTGTCCTGAGCCCTCCCTTAGCCGCACCTTCCACCAATGCGTCCTCGAATTTGTGTCCTTCATGTGACACCGATCATGTGTGTGGCTTTCCTTTGATACTTTATCCTCCCAATTAGGTCTCTGATTTTTAATAGTCGTATATGATATTACTACCATGTCAGTTGGTTTATCAGATATTTATTGTGTGTCAGGCACTGTGCTAGACACCAGCTATTTCCTGGAGAACACGGTGGAGACCCCCTTGGAGCTGCTAGTCTTATGAAGGAGATGTACAACGATCAATGAAGAGACAAGTAAATCATGGACATTTTTAAAGTGTAGAAATAGAGGGAAGGAGGGGAGGCCTACTTAGTCAGGGAAATTTTATCTGAGGGGATGACATTTCAACTGAGACCTGAAGGATGAGGAGCCAGCAATAGGAGAGAAGGGAAGAAAGAGCATGTTCCGTGGCGGAAGAGCATGCGCAGACATTTGCAGGAGGGAAGGTACTTGGCTTTGCTGGGAAATGACAGGAGGCCATTGCGACTAGAGCAGAGGGGACGTGGGCGAGGGGTGCAGAAGGTCGGGACCAGGCAGGGCCGGGCCACACGGGACCTTACAGGCCACAGCAAGGAGTTTGGATTTATTCTAAGTATAGTTAGAAGGAAGCTTCTGAAGCCAACGAGTGACATTATTAAAATTGTGGTATAAAAAAAATGACTCTGGCTACAGTGTGGAGAATTAAGGGAGGAGGCAAGAATGGCCTCAAAGAGATGGGGAGGAGGTTATTTTTGTATCACTAGATCAGAGATGATGGCGGCTCAGGCCGGGGGGTAGCCATGTGCAGAGAGATAAGTGGGCAAATTTGAGATACTTTGGAGATGGAAATGATATCGCCTGATGCGGGAGCGAGGGAGGTGGAGGAACTCAAGGATAACTCACAGCCTCTGGCTTGAGCAGCCCAGTGGTGATGCTGCCATTTGCTGAGATGGCGAGGGCTTGGTGGGGAAGGTGAATTCGGAATCCACTGTAGGCTGTTCATTTTGAGACCTTCCTATCTGGAGCTGGATTGGAGTTATGCATTCTGGGGGTCATTGGCATGTTCATGGTGTTTAAGGCTTGGGGAATGGTAGGGTCTCCTCGGGAGAGGCTGGCGTGAGAGGATGCACTGAGAATGTGCTGGCCCACCCATGCCCCCCACCGAGTGCCTTTTAAGTGTTTGGTGATGTCATTATGGTGCCTTGGAAGTTAAAAGAGATTTTTGAAAAAGCGGAAATGGAAGCTATGGTGCTGCTGAGAGATCCAGAAGGAGGAGGGTAACCACTGGATCTGGGAGAGGGGTGAGCGTTGGTGTCCTCCTCCAAAGCAGTCTCGAAGTTGTGATTACAGAGACCTGCTCAGACCTGCTCAGCAATGTTTGTTAGTTGGTCAGAGCTTTCTAGAAAACCAACCCCCTCGGCAAACTGTACAAGGGTTCTAGGAGCTGGTTCCCCTGCCTTCCATGGGCCCCCTCTTCTGACACACACATTCCCTCTGTGAGGACCAAAAGGGCCATCTCCTAGTTCAGGCCCAGTCCTCCCCCAAACTGAGCCCAGGCATGCCCTCCGGGCCGCCTGCCCCTGGCCCCGCCAGCCTCTGGGGCTGGCCTCCACCTCCTGGCCTATACGAGCCTGTGGGCTGCCCAGGGCAGGCCTGCAGTTCACCTCAGCATCCTGGGTGCTGAGCACCTGGAAATAGAGCTCCATGGCGGTCTGCAGAATGGGGTGCCAGGCTCCTGGCTGGGACTGTGGAGAGGGATCTGGAGCCGGGACTGTGGAGGGGGGGTCTGGAACAGGGACTGTGGAGTGGGATCTGGAGCAGGGGCTGTGGAGGGGGATCTGGAGCCGGGACTGTGGAGGGGGATCTGGAGCCGGGACTGTGGAGGGGGATCTGGAGCCGGGACTGTGGAGGGGGATCTGGAGCCGGGACTGTGGAGGGGGATCTGGAGCCGGGACTGTGGAGGGGGATCTGGAGCCGGGACTGTGGAGGGGGATCTGGAGCCGGGACTGTGGAGGGGGATCTGGAGCCGGGACTGTGGAGGGGGATCTGGAGCCGGGACTGTGGAGGGGGATCTGGAGCCGGGACTGTGGAGGGGGATCTGGAGCCGGGACTGTGGAGGGGGATCTGGAGCCGGGACTGTGGAGGGGGATCTGGAGCCGGGACTGTGGAGGGGGATCTGGAGCCGGGACTGTGGAGGGGGATCTGGAGCCGGGACTGTGGAGGGGGATCTGGAGCCGGGACTGTGGAGGGGGATCTGGAGCCGGGACTGTGGAGGGGGATCTGGAGCCGGGACTGTGGAGGGGGATCTGGAGCCGGGACTGTGGAGGGGGATCTGGAGCCGGGACTGTGGAGGGGGATCTGGAGCCGGGACTGTGGAGGGGGATCTGGAGCCGGGACTGTGGAGGGGGATCTGGAGCCGGGACTGTGGAGGGGGATCTGGAGCCGGGACTGTGGAGGGGGATCTGGAGCCGGGACTGTGGAGGGGGATCTGGAGCCGGGACTGTGGAGGGGGATCTGGAGCCGGGACTGTGGAGGGGGATCTGGAGCCGGGACTGTGGAGGGGGATCTGGAGCCGGGACTGTGGAGGGGGATCTGGAGCCGGGACTGTGGAGGGGGATCTGGAGCCGGGACTGTGGAGGGGGATCTGGAGCCGGGACTGTGGAGGGGGATCTGGAGCCGGGACTGTGGAGGGGGATCTGGAGCCGGGACTGTGGAGGGGGATCTGGAGCCGGGACTGTGGAGGGGGATCTGGAGCCGGGACTGTGGAGGGGGATCTGGAGCCGGGACTGTGGAGGGGGATCTGGAGCCGGGACTGTGGAGGGGGATCTGGAGCCGGGACTGTGGAGGGGGATCTGGAGCCGGGACTGTGGAGGGGGATCTGGAGCCGGGACTGTGGAGGGGGATCTGGAGCCGGGACTGTGGAGGGGGATCTGGAGCCGGGACTGTGGAGGGGGATCTGGAGCCGGGACTGTGGAGGGGGATCTGGAGCCGGGACTGTGGAGGGGGATCTGGAGCCGGGACTGTGGAGGGGGATCTGGAGCCGGGACTGTGGAGGGGGATCTGGAGCCGGGACTGTGGAGGGGGATCTGGAGCCGGGACTGTGGAGGGGGATCTGGAGCAGGGACTGTGGAGGGGGGTCTGGAGCAGGGACTGTGGAGGGTAATCTGGAGCCGGAACTGTGGAGGGGGATCTGGAGCAGGGGCTGTGGACGGGGATCTGGAGCAGGGGCTGTGGAGGGGGGTCTGGAGCAGGGGCTGTGGAGGGGGATCTGGAGCCCTGGTATATCTTAAGGGAGAATATGACTCGATCCAGTGGGTGTTTTAGAAAGACCCCTTTGGCTGCTGTGTGCTCAGTGGTCAGAGAAGAGCAAGGGTGGAGTTGGGGAGTCCTGCTGGGACCCACTGTGATTGGGCCAAGTAGGGGTGAGTGGGGAGGGCCCTGATCCCAGGCACCTTGCAGAGGTCTGTTCCTGGGGACTTACTGGTGTGTTTATGAGGGAGGGGAGGAGTCCGGGTGAAGGCATTTCGTGAGAGAAGGGTGCAGGAGGAGGTGGTTGACATAGAGGGAAGAAGCTGGGGCTTCGAACCTGTTGTTTGAACAGCTGTGGCACGTGTAAGCGGAAATGCCAGCGAAGTATTTGTATACACAGGATTTCAGGGGAGAGGCCGGGGCTTGAGATGGAGATTATAGGATTAGGTGAAATAATGCAGGAGAAGCAGCGAGCATCGGGCCTGGCACACAGCGCATGGTAAACATTGCTTCCTTCAAAGCGCTTATAAGCTCATTTGGGGAGACAAGGCCTCACCCATGTGGAAACATTATGTACGAAGAGGAGGCCTCCGTAATGGAGTGTAAGGATTAAACCACTTGCTGTGGGCATTCAGGGAAGGGAGTGATGGCTGGGGCAGAGCCTTCCAGGAGAGGGAGAGGCGGAGGGGTGGGGGAGGGGTGGGAGAGCAGGACTGGGCATGGCTTGTCCCAGGCAGTGAGGGATGTTCTGCTTAGAGCAGAAGGTACCAGGAGAGAGAGGGAGGGGGGGACTGGAGTTCTGAGATGTCCTGGGGAGACACTGAGCATGGGATGAAACTCCCCGCTCCAGGTCTCCCACCGGTCGGTCAGGCCCCAACCCCAGCAAGATCAGATAGGTATCCCCCACTTGTTGCTTTATTAAGGAAGAAGTAGAGTCGGGTGGGAAGGAGTTATGCTAAATCTTAACACTGCTGCAGCCCTAGTGCTGCCTCTGCCTGTCACTGACTATGATCTTGCCCTAGTGCTGCCTGGTTGGGAGTGAGTGCCCGTCCTCAGAACTGAGCAGAGGCTGGAGTCCCTTTCCAGGCCTCATGAGCGCCAGGTTAGTGACCTTCTCAGGCCCTTTGAGCAGGTGTTTTGCGGGTCTCCTCTCTCAGGGGGTCGTGAAGGGGATGGATTCATGATCTAGGAGGTGTCCTCCCTCCCCCTCCTCTCCCTCCTCTCCCTCCTCTCCCCTCCCTGACACCCCCTCTCCAATGCCTTCTTCTTTTTCTCTTTTCCCTCTTTTCCTGGTTGTCAAAATACAATTCATGTTATTGATCATAAAAACTGTATGTACTCACTTTAAACATAACAAACTCAGGCAAGGCCTGACGGTGTACTCGAGAACATAGAAATCACCCGCAGTCCTAACCCCTGAAAAAGCCAGGGTTCACGTTTTGGAGGATGCATGCACGCTTCCAGACTTTTAAAATATGTATGCACAGATTTTAACACGCTGTGTTGTAAGTGATTGTTTCCTCTAAATAGATTTTTAACATTTTAGTCTTTGTTAACATCTCCATACATACAGTTTTATTGTGTGTGTTTTTTATCCTCATCTGAGGATATGTGTTTTTTAAAAAAATTGGTTTTGAGAGAGAGAGAGAGAGAGAGAGAGATAGATAGATAGATTGATGTGAGAGAGAAACATTGATCAGATGCCTCCAGTACTCACCCTGACCAGGGATCAAATCTGCAACCTTTTGGTGTAGGGATGATGCTCCAACCAACTGAGCAACCTGGCCGGGACCAGGTTTACTGTTTGTTTATCTAAAAAATACGTTTTTATTTATTTATTTTATTATTATTATTATTAGTTTTAGAGAGAGAGGAAAGGAGAAGAAGAGAGATGGAGGGAAATATTGATGGGGGAGAGAAACATTGATTGGCTGCCTCCAGTGCATGCCCTGACCAGGGATCAAGCCTGCAACCCATGCATGTGCCCTGACTGGGAATCACACTGGGACCTTTTGGTGTATGGGATGAAGCTCAACCAACTGAGTCACCCGGACCAGGGCAAGTTTACTTGTTTTTGGTGTACAGAGGATGATGCTCCAGCCAACTGAGCCACCTGGCCAGGGCACAAGTTTACTGGTTTTTAATGGCGTCACTGTAGGTAACATGCACAGCTTGTCTTCATACATGTTCATTCATTCTTATCATGTGAGAAACTCGTGTCTGGACTGGAGCCTGGCCAGTGGTGGGGATAGCACCTTCTAGGCCCTCAAGGGAAGGGATCACTCAGGCAACAAGACCTCACAGAGCTTTTGGCTCCTGCCTCTGGGCTTCCTCGAGGTGAAGAGGGGGCTGGGCCGGAGTGGGTGGGAGTGTTTCTGGGTAGTTTCCGCTTACGGGTTTGGGCTGCTCTTTGCTGGTCATTAGAGGTTGTGGTCTGTTTCCTCTGATGGCTTATAGCACAGGGGGAGGGCTGCAGTGGGGCCAGTGAATTTTAGAATGGAATATAGGCGGTCTCCTTAGCAGCCATCCAAAGACAAGGAAGATGATGCCCAATGTGGAAGATGTCAGGAACCGGGATGTGTGTTGGCAACATTAAAATCTAAGCTGGCCGATAACACCGAGAGTGGGGCCCACGGGTACATTGGAGAGTGTTGGGAGTGGCACATTCTCTCTGTGTGGTTTTCCTTAGTGTTTTGTTTCTCTGGGGGAGTTTTAAGTAAGTCAAGCAAGGGATCATTGCCTGCTGCTTGCTGATCCTCCTCTAGTTCCAGCAGGGACCAGCAGAAATCCCTACAAAATCAACTAGTAGCTACCAAGTGGTAACCAGTGAACTCAGAAAGCTTGGGGGCTGGGGCTCAGGGTTAATTAGCTGCTCGCTGATGGGGTTAGAGCTGTGCTTGGAGGATGCGTGGGCTCTTATTGCTGAAGGTAGGTCGGGCAAGAGAAACCTGGACCGGTCCAGGGCCTCAGAGATTCGAGCAGAGCACCCGCGTGAGGCCTAAAGGTGGGGAAGGGACAGCCTTCGTGGTCCATGCGCCTTTGCCTGAACACCTCACCTTCCCTGCACTGCCTGAAGGGGAGCCCCTGGTGTGATGGGGCCTTGGATTCTGTGTCTCTGGTGGCTCAGCCTTAGGATGGGAGAGAGATGTGCTGTCTAGGGCAGTGGCTGTGGGCGGAGAAAGACATCCTTGTGCCTTAAACATGTGTCTGGGGGAGCCCCAAGGATTTCACTTCGAAGTGGGGCTAGAGGAGATCTCAAAGCATCTTATTTTATAGATGAGGAAGCTGAGGCCAGAGACCTGAAGCTATCTGCCCAGAGTTACACAGCTGGAGAGTGGCAGTTCCGGGCTAAAGGCCACGCCTTGACCCCCTGGGCCGTGTCCTGTTCGGAGAGGCAGCCTGGCATGGTGGAGGTCGAACTGGACAGGGAGTTGAAACTGGGGTCCCAGCCCTGGCCAGTGTGGCTCAGTTGGTCTGATTCCCGGTCAAGGGCACATGCCCTGGTTGCAGGTTCAATCCCCGTGAGGGGTGTGCAGGAGGCAGCATATCGATGTTTCTCTCTCTCCCTCTCAAAAAAAATCAATAAACTATTAAAAAACCCAAAAAACTGGGATCCCAAACTTGGGACATGGAACATCTCTGAGCCTCAGCTTTTTTTTAAACTAAAAAAAATGGCAGAATCAGATCTGCTCTGTCTGTGTCACGGGGCTGTTGTAGCAAATGAGAGATCTGCGAATGCTGCAGAGACTTTGTGGCCCTGCACCCCTCCTTCCTGTGTTTAAAAGTGGGATGTCCCCAGCAGAGCGCTGGCCTGTGGACCTGGGGAGAAGGGTGGGCAGTGGTGGATAGAGCCCTGACGGGGACAGGCAGAAGGTTAGGGAGGGCCTTGTACTTGAGTAGATGCAGAGCCTGGGAGGTGGCTTTTGGCTTCTGGACAGAAGGTCTAAGCCCAGTTGGATCACAGGCTAGACCAGACCTCTTCTTCCTTCTCGTTCCTTCCACC
>NW_006383009.1:1257581-1261530 GCF_000327345.1 Myotis davidii
CAGTCCTGCCGGGAGCCAGCGGGTCCACGGGCGGGGAGGAGTGGGGGACAGGGGGTGTTCACGGGGTCCGCAGTCCAGAGCCCCCTCTCTCACCCCCTTTCTCCAGAAGGGCTCACACCTGCATTGCTGTGGCCCCTCTCCCTCCCCTCCCTCCCCTTTGGATCTACCTCCCGAAGGTCAATGGCAGAAAGGAGGGGGGAGAAACAGAAATGATGATGACTTTGATTTTTCCTTCTGCCGGAGCCTGGGGAGGGTGGTTGTTTTGCTTCCTGGACCTCAGCGGAGAATTCTCTGCCAGACAATCATCTCGGCACTTTCACTGCTTTCTGATGCTCTGCTAACTGCACAGGGTCGGCTATTAAATGGTCATCAAACCTCAGCCTCTATCCCATCAATAGTCATAAAGTTGGGGAGATAAAAGCCATCAGTTTTCCATTATAGCTGAAAGCAATACTGTAGATAGCTATTTTCTGAATGCTGCAGATAGATGTATTTTAACTAGATCAGGGCTTCCAGTGGCCCCGGCTCGGCCGCGGGCCCTGCTGGGCCTGGCTACACCTGCCAGGTGGTTAACATGGGGGAGGGCCAGGCTTTCTCTTCCTGTGCCTCCTGCCTCCGCAGAGCAGTGAAGGGGCACACCCTCAAGAAGGGGTGCTGGGTGGAGGCTTGTTGGGGACTGGGGGCTTTGACCTTTTACTCTAACCAGATGCTGCGGATAAATGCCAGGGTCGTAATCTGCTCATTCTAATGAGAAATGACTCTCCTCTCTGATCTGGGGCTGTGGGCAGACCAGGGGGCCCGGGATAGGCGCCTGGTGATTCGAGGGGCGTCAGGGCCTGCCGGCTGCATCCTGAGAAATCTGGGAGATGGATGTGGAACATCGGGGGGGTGGCCGCTCCCGTATATGGTCCCTGTGGTTTCTCCCAGATGAGCGGGCCATTTGGAAATGGATTTTGCAATCAAACAGCTGGCAGCGAGCAGCCATCAGATAAGTCCTCCGAATGAACTTTCCGAAGCGCTCAGACCCAGGACCTCCTGCGCTGGTTGCAGAAGAATCCGGGGTCTGAGCCCCGGCCCTGGCACTCCTTCCGGAGCCTGAGCTCCAGCCTCCTGGGTGTGTCACCCGCCTCTGCTTCTACTGCCCAGCAGGGCTTAGTTCTAGCCCCTCAGAGCTATTCTTAGGGTGACTGCACTCTGGGTCAGATCACATTTCCTGTTTTTTTTTTTTTTTTTAAAAACCAGTTAGGGATTGCTCTTCCTCCCTGGCCAGCGGGAACTGTGACCCCAGGGGATTGAGCTTCCCCATTATGGGGCCTGCAGGGGTGGGGGGGACCTGCTGGGGTGGGCAGGGCGGCTGACCGGGCCTTCAGCATCTTCCCAGCCCTCCTGTGCCCCCACCGGTGTAAATCCACTGACCCCAGACTTGCCCAGAGGCCACGGGGCTCCCTGTTCGGCAGCTCCCAGGGGCCCAGGTTTCCTCTGGCCTCGGGAGGTGGCCTTCCCTCTGCCCGGCGGCCTTCTCGCCCTCTCCTCCTCCAGGCCCTGGGCATCTCCAGCTCTTGGCCGACCTTCATGAAGCTCTGAAGACATGGCCTCTTCTTGGTGGCAGGGACACTGAGGCGCCTGCCCTCAGAATCCTGCTAGCCTTCTAGAAAGGACATGGGTGGGAGGGGAGAGGAGGGAAAAAAACCTCTCACCATTTCAGCCCTTCCTCATTCGGGGCCTCGGGGAAGGCGAGGCACAGCTGCCTTCTCCACCAGGTTACCGTGGACACAGCACGCCCCATGTGTGCGTTCTGTCAGCCATGGCCACTCTGTGCTCGTCATTCACCCTCCTCGAGCCCAGCCCTGCGCAGGCTACATGTAAGAAATACGCGTGCAGTTCTTGAGTGCTCTCTGTCTCCCTAAATGGAGGTTTAGAAGGTCACCAAACCTCTCCTCATAGCAGTGTCACCCTCAACTGCTGGTTCGGTTGCACAGGTGGCGCTGGCGATGCCTTCCAGTGTTACCAACTCAGAGAACTGTTTGCCCCAAACTTATTAGCCCCAGAGACTGTGGGTTTGGAGTCAATGTGTTTTGCTCTTTTGGTATTTCTGGCTCCTTTACTGTGTTTGCTGCAACTTAGTTCTTAAAAAAATGTTTTTATTTAAAAAAATTTTTTTTTAGAGAGAGAGGAGCATCGATGTGAAGGAAAAACATTGATCTGTTGCCTCCTGCACATGCCCCACAAGCTGCGTACGTGCTCTGACCAGGGATTGAACCGGTGCATAGGGTGATGCTCACCCACGGAACCACCCCAGCCAGAGCTGCTGTCACCTCTTGCGGAAGATCCTGTCTCCCTTTCTCTTTTGCTGCTTTTCCATGGAAGGGAGACGGCACCTGTGTGAGAACTAGGCCTGCTCTCGGAGCCACCAGACTCAGGTGAGGGGAGGCAGGACTCTCTTAGGAGGAGACTGTGCTGTAGTGTGCCCCTTTGCGCTCTGTGAGCCGCTGCCTCACGTGGCCGCGCTGTTCTGCCGGAGTCCGTTAGATTACAGATCTGTATTCTAAAGTGATGTTGGGAAAGGGAGAGAGAGCATGTGGCCGCGCTGTTCTGCCGGAGTCTGTTAGATTACAGATAACCAATGGACATAAGACACTGGGGGATAGGGGAGGCTAGGGGACTGTCTTGGGCGGGGGGAAAAAATGGACACATATGTAATATCCTTTGTAATAAATAATAAAATTAAAAAAAAAGAAAAGAAAAAAAAAGATTACAGATCTGTGTTCTAAAGTGATGTTGGGAAAGGGAGAGAGAGCACACGAAGGCCTTTTGGGTAGTGTTGGCTGTTGAGATGGGTAAGAAGAGGTGAACTTTTTTTCTCTGCAACAAATATGACCTCGTGGTCCTGTTTCCCTCTGTTTTCAGGTCACAACACAATTTTACCTTGTTTTTTTTTCTGTCACCAGGGATTCAGATGAGGGTGGTTGTGGTCTCAGGGTGGGTGGTCTCATCCTGGAGCTGTCACTTCATCACCGTGGGACCCTGAACACTGGGTGGGTGATGGGGACAGTGATGCCAGTGCTTGGCAGGTGTGCCGTGAGGACCAGGTAGAAGTAATGCATAGCGAGGGCTCCTCTTCAAATACAGCAAGTGCGAGCTGGGACAGCGTCAGCAGCTCGGAGGAAGGGGGATCCCTGGGCCAGAATTCCTGGGTCCTCCCCACAAATCAGCCCTCGCTCTCTGGGAAACCGCAGGAGGACTCTGGGGTTTGCCCTTTATCTGAAAACAAAGGGGCCGGATGAAGTGATACTTATCACAACTTTGGTGTTCCGTGAACGGTGACCGTGACTTGCCTTATTTCTGGAATTTGGGGGAGGGGAGCAGGGAGGACATGATCTGAGGAGAACGTGGGCTCAGGGCAGTAATGAAGCTCCTGTCACCCAGCCAGGTCGAAGGGTGGAGGCCTCTGCGCTTTGTCTTAGGATTCAGTAAGTTTGCCGAGAAGATGCGGGTGTGTGTGTTTGTGGTGCTGCAGGCATGGGTGCGGCTGAGTGAGGTGTGGGGGGCAGAGAGAGACCGAGGAGCCCCGGCATTTGGATGGTGCTGAGGGGCTGAGCGGTTACCAGGGGCTTGCACGTGGCGTGGATGTGCCAGTCTCCCCCCCCCCTCCCCACTTGGGCACGCTGACAGGAGCAGGGCTGGCTGTGGGTGACCCACTCTGGGCAGTAGCTTGGCCACAACATTGAGAACTCTTTTTATTATTATTATTATTATTATTATTATTTTAAATCTTTATTGTTCAGATGATTACAAATGTCCCTCTTTTTTCCCCCATAACTCCCCTCCACCTGGTTCCCACCCCACCCCAGGTTCTCGCCACCCTTTTGTCTGTGTCCATAGGTAATGCATACATGCATATAAGATCTTTGTCTAATCTCTTCCCACACCCCCCAAGCCTCTTTTCTCT
>NW_006383009.1:1264412-1267846 GCF_000327345.1 Myotis davidii
TTTTGTGGCTGTGGACCCCTTTCCACACTTCTGTCTTTGCCTTCAAAGCCTTTGCTTTGTCTTCGGCTTTGGGAGGGGCAGGGGCTTCCTTCTTAGCTTTCGGCGCCATCTTCGTAAAAAGGGTTTTCTGATTTCTTTCATTTTGACATGTTTCTTTGTCTCTGCATTTTGGCTGCTTCCCTGTGTTTGTTTCTATGTATTGGGTAGCTGCTAATTGTCCTTGAGTTGATAGAGTGGTCTTGTGTAGTAGGTGTCCTATAGGGCCCAATGGCTCAGCCTCCCCAATCACTTGAGGTGGACACTCTTGGTGCACCCCTTTGTGGGCTGTGTGCACAATCTTGTTGTAGTTGAGCCTTGATTGCTATTGGTGTCACTGGGAGGAATTGACTTCCAGGCCAATTGGCTGTGGGGACCAGCTGCGACTACAGTGGGAGAGCTGCTGTGCAGGAGACACCCTTAAGGAAAAGGACTTGCTTCAGTGTGGCTTTGGTGCTCACTGAGTCTGTCCCTTGAGTGTGTCACTTATGGATGTGTAGAGTTGTAATCTGGTATGGTCTCACACTGACCACTGGGTGCACTGCCTCGTGGGTCTCCAGGGAGGTGCAAAGTCAGCCACAGCCTGGGGCCACCCAGCAGGAGCTACAGAAAGATCTTCAGATTCCTCTTCTTTGTATCAGGTTTGGAAGTGTCCATGAAAGGCCCAGCTGTGAAGTACTGCATGCTGGTGCTGGTCTTGGGCCTTTTATTGATAGCTTTGGGGCTCCCTGACCCAGCTGCAGCTTGTTTGACAGGTTTTAGGCTGAGACAGGATAGGCCATTCATATGCAAAAGCCGCTGCCCACAGCTTGAGTGGGGTTGTAAATTGGGTGGGGTGGGGTCTCAGGGAATCTCCAGGGTGGAGCAAACAGAAATGGCTGCCAGTCAGCCATGCACCGGGGAGGTCCCAGCACAGGAACAGTGACCGCTGCGAGCACCTCCGTCTGGAAGAAAGCCGCCCCCAAGTTCCTGCCCCAATGCCAAACAGTCCAGTTTCTCCTGGTATGTGTCTGGGTCCCCCAGAGCCTCTCTGGGCACTGGAGCTCAGAGGAAGTAGGACCTTGTAAATTCAGTTCATGGTGCCAGCCTTTTAAGATTTCTAGCAGCCTTTGTGTCACTCACCCCCAATCTGAACTGGTTTTTACAGCCCATAGTTCTTATAGCCCGTATGGACGTCTTTCCCCACCTCTGGAACCCTGGGCTGGGGGTCTGGTGTGGGGCTGGGAACCCTCGCTCCTCCGGGCAGCCTCTGCAGAGGCAATCTCCCTCCCGATTACAAAAGCGGCACACCCGGGTGCCAGCCCAGCCCATTCCACACCTCCTACCAGTCTCAGTGTGCTTTCTTCTTTACCTCTCTAGTTGTAGTACTTCCACTCAGCAGCTTTCCCGCGGTTCTGGATGAGGGTTGTTCTGTATTTTAGTTGTAATTTTTATGTGGTTGTGGGAGGCAGCAAGTATAGGCATTAACCTATGCCACCATCTTGGTTCCTTCCTAGTATTATTCTCTCTCTCTCTTTTTTTTTTTGTTAATCCTCACCCAAGGTTTTTTTTCCCATTGATTTTTTAGAGAGAGTTGGGGAGGGGGGAGGAGAGACAGACAGAGAGAGAGAGAGAGAGAGAGAGAGAGAAGAGAAATATCCACGTGAGAGAGACACATCGATTGGTTGCCTCCCGCATGCATTCCCTCTGGGATTGGGGATTGAACCTGCAACTCAGGCATATGCCCTTGACTGGAAATTAAACCCATAACCCTTTGGTGCTTGGGCCAATGCTCTAACCACTGAGCAAAACCAGCCAGGGCATCACTGAGAACTCTTGAGGCGCTTTTACAATTCCCCTGTTAGCAATTTTCATGTCTGTCCTCACATGCTCTTTACAGCCCTGTAAGACAGGCACTGTTATTATTTCTCTATGTTCAGATCAGAGATGGTAAGTGACTTGCCCAAGACCACACGGCGTTTAAGATGGAGCAGAAGCCTGAGCAGGGCTGGCTCCATAGGCTGCGTTCTTACTGTTACTCTGCGTTCTCTCTCCCCATGTGGCCCCATCAGCTGCGGGGCTTATTAAACTCTGATCCGGGTCCTTCCTAAAATCTATCAAAACAGAGCCCCTGGGTTTGGGGCTCAGGAATCTAGTTTTTCCCGGTTCCAGTGGGTGCTCACAGTGAGGGCTGAAAACTGAGGCGCGCAGCACACCCTGCCTGGGGCCTGTGCCTGGGGCCCGTGCGTTGAATCAGCGTGGAACAGGGCCCATGGAGAAGGCCCTGGAACGTGCAGCCTGACACTAGTCTGCTTCCTAGATCCACCTGCAAGGGGCTGTGCCCCCTTCTCTGCGTTCTCTCGAATCTTTCCAGTGGAGATGGAGTTTGCCAGGGCTGGAGTGTGGCCCAGATTTATCTGCCGGTTACTTGTGTGGAACATCCAAACACTTTTGTTTTAATATCCAGCTGGCATTGGTACTATTAAAATGACCCCTGCTTGTTTATCCCCTGGAAACAATCATCGTGTTTGCTGTGAGTGCAGACAGCCGTTGGAAATGGGACGTCTGCGCGGAGAGACCACTGTGGCGTGTACGGAGCAGACAGATGGGCACATGCTCTTTACAGCCCTGTAAGACAGGCACTGTTATCATTTCTCTTTGTTCAGATCAGAGATGGTAAGTGACTTGCCCAAGACCACAAAAGATGACCCCCAAAGATGAGTGAGAACCCGCTGTGGTCAGTCAGGGAGTGGCCGCGCTCCTGTGTAGGTCTGGCTCTTGCGAGACCTCTGACCCTGCTGGGCACCTGGCCCTGGGGGACCTAGGAGTGGTCCGGCACTCTGAGGAAGTTGAGGCAAAGGCCCCAGCTGTCCTGGCCTGACCAGTCACAGGGACGGGGAGAGCACGGTAGGAATTGTCCCCCTAGCGCTGTCGCTGTGGGGTGTGGGAGGGTTCCTAATCCTCTCCCCCAGGGCAGCCCAGAAGACTTGCCCAGAGGAGGCCCTGCCTGTCTCCCTGGGTAGCGAGGCCCAGTACTGGGTAGGCAGCAGAAACGGAGACCCTGGAGAGTGAAGACCTGTCTTTGGCAGAGTGGCCACACACAGGGTCTCAGCCTGTATCTGAACCCCGCTGGGCTGGGGGTGGGGTGAGGTCAAGGGCCTGTTGCAGCGGGGAGGCTATGGATGAGTGCGAGTGGGACTGAACAGTGTTCCTCCAAAAGTTCATGTCCACCTGGAACCTCAGAATGTGCCCTTATTTGAACAGGGTCTTTGCAGATATAATTCGTTGAGGTGGGGTCATACTGCAGCAGGAGGGGTCCTGAGTCCAGTGACCAGTGTCCTTGTAACAAAAAGAGAGCAAACACAGAGACACCGGGAAGAGGCTGTGTGAAGACAGAGGCAGGGACTGGAGTGATGGAG
>NW_006383009.1:1267900-1268984 GCF_000327345.1 Myotis davidii
TGGCTGGGGCCCCTCCGTGGGGAGAGCATGGCCCAGCTGACACCTGCATCCAGACTTCTAGCCTTCAGGATGTGAGAGAATTGATTTCTGGTGTTTCTTTTGTTGCGGCAGCCCTAGGACACTAACACTGAGGAGGGTCCCCCCACTTCCCAGGGGGCTCGCTGGCTGGAGAAGGGTGGTCTTGCTGCTGTCACTGTTGTCCCCAGGCTGGTGGGCTCTCCAAAGTTTGTGACCGGTAATAACCTGTGAGAGGTGGGTAGGAGGGGGGCTCAGGTAAGCAGGTGCTGCCCAGGGAAGGCTGGAAGATGTGGGAGAGGGGGCAGGGAAGGTGGGTGGCAGGCTCTTGGCTGGGAAAGGATGGGCTGGGCTCTGTTCTGGGTGAAGGCATCCTGTGGTTTCCTAGACTGAGAGAAGAGCCGCAGAAAGAACACAATTTTGAGGGCAGAGATGAAGCTGGACAGTGGACTTGAGAGGGGCCAGCCTTCCTCATGGAATGGTGGAGCCTGGGTGTCCCTCTCAAGGGCAAAGGCACAGGTAGCATGGCTCTGCCTTCGTGGCCGTCACCCACCTTGAGGCCTCTCTTGGATTCTGCTGCCACCATGAACCCCAGAGGGCGATGTCCACCTCAATGGGAACAGTGGCCCGAATCCATCCACACTTCTGAGGGGGCTGGTGGCCTTGGATGCACCACAGACAGGCCTGGCTCAAGTCCCAGCCCCAGCGTGTCCCAGCCAGGCTACCGTCACATCTTCTCTCCAAGCCTCGGTTTCCTTCTCTACAGAGCGGGGGGCTTTGTGGTACCGTCTCGGGGTGTTTGTGAAGATTAAATGCGTTCATGCTTTTAGAGGTGCTTGGCGGACACACGGTAAACACCCCACATCGTTAGCTCTTATTATTTAGTATCAGCTTGGCAGGTCTCAGTAAGTGAAGGCAGGGCTGAAAGGCAATAATTATAGAAGCACGAACAGCATACAGTACAGGTTTCCATGGTCCCGAGTGTCTGGGCTGACTCAGCACCCAGCAGAGCTCCTGCCCTGGCCTGCGCCCTGGGCTTCTGTGAAGGGCCTCCTCCCGGCCCCTGCCC
>NW_006383009.1:1269726-1270776 GCF_000327345.1 Myotis davidii
TGTGTGTGTCTGTCTCCTGCAAGACCTCTGACCCCTGCTGGGGCACCTGGCCCTGGGGGACCTAGGAGTGGTCCGGCACTCTGAGGAAGTTGAGGCAAAGGCCCCAGCTGTCCTGGCCTGACCAGTCACAGGGACGGGGAGAGCACGGTAGGAATTGTCCCCCTAGCGCTGTCGCTGTGGGGTGTGGGAGGGGTCCTAATCCTCTCCCCCAGGGCAGCCCAGAGGACTTGCTCAGAGGAGGCCCTGCCTGTCTCTCTGGGTAGCGAGGCCCAGTACTGGGTAGGCAGCAGAAACGGAGACCCTGGAGGAGTGAAGGCTGTCTTTGGCAGAGTGGCCACCCCCACTGGACACACACAGGGTCTCAGCCTGCATCTGAACCCCGCTGGGCTGGGGGTGGGGTGAGGTCAAGGGCCTGTTGCAGGGAGGAGGCTATGGATGAGTGCGAGTGGGACTGAACAGTGTTCCTCCAAAAGTTCATGTCCACCTGGAACCTCAGAATGTGCCCTTATTTGAACAGGGTCTTTGCAGATATAATTCGTTGAGGTGGGGTCATACTGCAGCAGGAGGGGTCCTGAGTCCAGTGACCAGTGTCCTTGTAACAAAAAGAGAGCAAACACAGAGACACCGGGAAGAGGCTGTGTGAAGACAGAGGCAGGGACTGGAGTGATGGAGCTGCAAGCTCAGGAATGCTTCCTCTCTGTAAAAAAATCAATAAAATATATAAAAAATAAAATAAAAAGAGTGTGTACAGGTCCTGAGTAAGTAGTGTGGGTAGTGGTAGTGATATTGATGTCAGCTGGACAAGGATTTGATACTCAGCCCTTCTACTTAAAAGCTATGAGATCGTAGACATGGCCTCCTTGTGCCTGCTTTTTTATCTTTTAAGAGGAAGATAATTTACAATGCCTAATATGTAAATGCATCTAGCACAGCACCTAAAGCAGTGGTTCTCAACCTTCTGGCCCTTGAAATACAGTTCCTCATGTTGTGACCCAACCATAAAATTATTTTCGTTGCTACTTCATAACTGTAATGTTGCTACTGTTATGA
>NW_006383009.1:1270882-1276461 GCF_000327345.1 Myotis davidii
CCACCTTGAGGCCTCTCTTGGATTCTGCTGCCACCATGAACCCCAGAGGGCGATGTCCACCTCAATGGGAACAGTGGCCCGAATCCATCCACACTTCTGAGGGGGCTGGTGGCCTTGGATGCACCACAGACAGGCCTGGCTCAAGTCCCAGCCCCAGCGTGTCCCAGCCAGGCTACCGTCACATCTTCTCTCCAAGCCTCGGTTTCCTTCTCTACAGAGCGGGGGGCTTTGTGGTACCGTCTCGGGGTGTTTGTGAAGATTAAATGCGTTCATGCTTTTAGAGGTGCTTGGCGGACACACGGTAAACACTCCACATCGTTAGCTCTTATTATTTAGTATCAGCTTGGCAGGTCTCAGTAAGTGAAGGCAGGGCTGAAAGGCAATAATTATAGAAGCACGAACAGCATACAGTACAGGTTTCCATGGTCCCGAGTGTCTGGGCTGACTCAGCACCCAGCAGAGCTCCTGCCCTGGCCTGCGCCCTGGGCTTCTGTGAAGGGCCTCCTCCCGGTCCCTGCCCTGGAGTCTCGGCTTTTCCAGTCCCCCGTGCTGGCAGCAGGAGCACGTTTCCTTGTAATGGAAGCATGACTGTGGCGCTGGATTGGAACGGCCCAGCTCTGAGGTTTCAGTTTGGGGAGAAGCTCAGAAGTCTCCTGACTTCTCAACCTCTCCAAGCTGGCGGCTCTGCTATGAAGATGGAGGCTTGGGTGACATTCTGTTCTCTCTTGTGCCTGTGGCTGTCCCCTCTGCTCCCTTTCAGAGTAGGAGGGGTCAAAAGGAATGGGTTTAGGGAAGGTCTACTGCATGAGAGTGAGAGGGGAGTCCTGGCCTGGAAGGTGTTCAGAGTGTGTGCTCGGGCCATGGCTGTGGCCGTTGCAGCCCGGTGCAGACGTTGCCTATGCCTCACCCCATGTGGTGCCATTACCTGTGCTACCTGTGTTTGAGCCAAGGGTGGGCCAGGGGGCCAAGGAGACTACTGCATCTTATGCCAACTGCTGAGTGCTCCCTGGGATATAATTATTTTTTATTTTGTTGATGTGCAGTTTTGGGCACACAGACTTCCATTGTCTTGGGGTCCTGGACACCTTCATTACAATGTCAGCCTTCACCCCTTGCAGACCCTTTGCCCACAGGTCAGCAGCCACCAGCTCCCATCTTGCCATCCCGTTTGCGTCCTGGTTTGGGAGGGCTCTGTTCTAAGGCCTTCCAACAGCACGCTGACCGCTCCACGATTGCTGACCTACAGCTCAGAGGAGTGCATCAGCTGGGTATTCAAAGGCTGGCCCTCCAGCAGCTGCATAACTGGTCTACCTTCCTCATTGCCACAGGTTCACACACATCAAAACGCAGTCAGTGTACCCCCATTCCAGTGCAACAGTAGCATCTACTCTCTTTCCTTTGAACACCAACATTGCCACCAGCAAAATCCAGATGAAATTCAGGATGCCAGTAAGAACACGCAGTGCACTCCAGTAGGCAAGGGCAGCAAGGAGGAAACCATGAAACCCTAGCCCCCATGGAAGACCATCACTGGGTTACCTTCCTGTGCAGGTAGGGCTGCTCTGTGGGCTCTGGGGTCAGCTGGCATCAGCCCGATTGGCTTTTCTTCCCCCGGGCTGTGTGCCTCGTGGGTTATAGTCCTCCTGTGGTTCTTTTCAAGTGACCTTGGCTGCCCATGGCCCCTCTTGTTTCCTGGTGGGTCTGGGCCATGGTTGGTGGCTTTCCACCACTGTGCCCCGCCAGCCTTCATTTCTCCTGCCCCGTGTGACTCCCTGCACTGGGGCCTTGCCTGTTGAGCCAGCTCTGCCCTCTGCCAGCTGCTATGTGGTCCACCTTAGCTGAGACACTGAGATGCTGCCTCCTACCTTGTACCCCTGAGGTACCACAGGAATGGGATGGGGAACTAGAGTTTGTTTTATGGGATGCACTGGGCATCCATTGGTGTATGGTCCACTCAGAGGGCTGCTGTGTGAGCAGTCTTGGGCACCTACCTTCCCCCTCACACTTCCTTAGGGAGCTTTAAGCTTTCCCGGGGACCTGGGGCTCCTTACACCCAGGAGAGAATAGAGTTGGTGGTGGATGGTGTCTTAGCCATCCAGGCTGCCATAGCAGAAACACCACAGACTGGGTGGCTTATAAACAACTGGTATTCATTTCTTACGGTTTGGAGCCTGGGAAGTCCAAGATCAAGGCGCAGGCACACTGAGTGTCTGGTGGGAGCCTGCTTCCCGGGTCACCGACACCGTCTTCCCTCTGTGTCCTCACAGGGAAGGAAGGGGAAGGGAGCTCTGTGGGGCCTCTTTTATCAGGGCCCTAATCCCATCATGTGAACGCCACCCTCATAACCTAATCACCCCTGCAGGCCCCACTTCCTAACACCCGCACATTGGGGATCAAGTGTGAACATATGAATTTTGGGGGGACACAAATGTCCAGTCTGCAGTAGACACCTCAGGGGCCTCCTTTTGTTCAAGTTGGAGCACAGGTGCTCTGGAAAGTCATCCAGACTCTGGGCATCACCCTGTATTCTGCCTCAAGAACCCACTCATCATGCTTTCCCATGGCTGATCCCCTTCCTGCTCTCCCTCGACCCATTGGCCACGATGGCCGTCCCTCTTTCACTGGGTCAGCACCTACTGTGTCTCCATCTCCACCCAGGCTCTCCTTTTCTCTGTGCCCTGTACTGCTTGGCAGAGCCCTGTGGGGGATGTGTGAGAAATTCAGTAGAAACAGCGAGGAACTTTACGGGCCCCGAATCTGCTTGTTCTAAGGTAAATGCATTCAAAGGTTTGAGGAGCTAAGAATCTTCTCCCTCGGTGCCTGGCCGTATGTCAGATGGGACTCACCATCTTTATCCTGCCCTATGGGAACGACCTATCTGCATACTTTATCTTCTCCTTAGTTGAAGCTGGAGGCTCCAGTTGAGATTCTCAGAAGCTCCAGGTCGATGTGTCATTGATTTATAGCAGAGGCTTTAGAGGGCTACTGACTGCTCTCCCTGAGTGGTGTGTGCATCCCCTCCGATTTCCACCCAGTCCACTCCCCATGGAAGGCACTGGTAGAAGCTGACCCTTTGCAGGATTGTACTCCATGCTGGCACAGCACCAGGCATGGCTCCCGGCCCTCTGATTTCGAAGGGTAACTTGGAGTTGTTGCTTGCTTTGGAGTTGGAGAGTAGGAACAGGGAGAACCCACACAAGGGTTAGGACCTAGGGCAGTGATGGCGAACCTTTTGAGCTCGGCGTGTCAGCATTTTGAAAAACCCTAACTTAACTCTGGTGCCGTGTCACATATAGAAATTTTTTGATATTTGCAACCATAGTAAAACAAAGATTTATATTTTTTGATATTTATTTTATATATTTAAATTCCATTTAACAAAGAATAATCAACCAAAAAAATGAGTTCGCGTGTCACCTCTGACACGTGTGTCATAGGTTCGCCATCACTGACCTAGGGGAAGGGCCTGTGACTGGGGGAAGTGAGGACTCTACCCGAGGGGCCGTGAGGCCTTGCCTCTGTCAGGTGCAGGGCCTCACACCGGCTTGTGTGTGGGAATGTGTGTAAGCGAGCATCCTGCCTGCAGGTGAGACAAACAGCCCATCTTCTCTCCTCCTGGGATGCCGCTCTGTGTGCTTGACCTTAGCTGACAGGTTGGAACCCCCCCAGTTTATAGATTTCACTTTTTTAAAGCCCTTTTTGTGAAACACTAACCTCAGCGAAGGAGAAAGAAGGAAGAAAAAACAAAAGAGCTGAGTTCAGCAGCTGCAGTTTGCTATATTTTTCATCTTGCCTCAGCAAGTTGGGGCCACAAATAATCTGGTCTTATATGCTTCAGCGATGCTGCCGTGGACGACTTCCCTCTCCTCCTAGGGCAGCACCCCCCTGGGAGCCAGCCCCGCCCCCTTCCCCAGCCTGCCACTCAGGTGGCCCTGTGGCCAGGGCACAGGTCCGAGTGGGAGGCGGAAGCTCAGAGCGAGCATTGGCCAGCCAGGGGGCGGGTCATTAATTTTGGAATGGTTTCTGGAATCAGCTAAATATTTCCCTTTAACCAGTTTCCCCAGCCTCACATCCTTTGTTAGTTCAGGAAAAATGTCATTTATAATGGATGTTGCCTTGATGAATTGCTCAGAGAAGCACAGTGTTCTCATTAGTCTATATAATGAGAAAGACTCCTATGGCGGCAGAGCTGCCTGGATGTGGAGACTGTATTTGATGGGAGGAATATTCATCCGTGTGGTCTGTTCCTTCTAGAAGGCCTGGAATAGAGGCCAGGGGCCTGAGGGGTGTTTGCCCAGTGCTCTCTGAGAGCAGATCCCCACCACACTTGTCCCTCCTGCTTCCCAGTGGGTCTGGGCTGTGGTGTGCAGGCCCCTCACCTGCTCTGCCACCCTCACCCTCTGCCCCTGCACTGGCCCCCTGCGCTAGAAGCTGGTCTGGCTACTCAGCTGAGGAACATAATTTGGGTGTAATAGTCCTGCTCATATTCTCTCTCTCTCTCTCTCTCTCTCTCTCTCTCTCTCTCTCTCTCTCTTTCTCTCTCTCTCTTCTTAAGGAGAAAAAGGATAAACAGGTAGACAGTGCATTCTATTTTCCAAAAGCACTTCTGCATATGCGAGTCATTCCGGACTCTCTTCCATGGGGGTATCAGACAGGTACTGAGCGGTGCAGTGACATTTCCAGGGTTCACAGCTTGTGGCAGCAGGCATCTGACCCAGATGCCCTGGCTTGTCACTGGTCCCTCACTCTCTGCCTGTCTGAGAATGGACAGTTTACCCAGCCTTTCTCCACAGAGGCCCCTTGGATTTCCTCTGTAAGCCCTCAAGGCACTTCTTTGTCTTAAGAGTGGTGCTTAAGGATGTGTGTTAATTTTTGCAGGTCCCTGGGGCCTCCTTTAGTGAATGGCTATTACCAGACAAAGACACTTTCCCAAGTTCCCAACAGTCATCAGGCAGGATGTGAGGAGGGGAGGAAGACAGTCCTAGTGGGGGCTGAGCTATCTTGGTGGCCAGGGTAATGCAAGGTTGATGCATTTGGCTGTGCTGCCAGCTGGAAATCTGCTTGTAATTTTATTTTTCAGGGGAAGGTGTTAGGCTAGTTCTTGACTCTCCTCCTGCTTAGAGTAAAGTTTTCTGTGCCTTCAGATGTAGTCCCCACCATCCGTCCATCCATCCATCCATCCATCCATCCAGTCACCCACCCACCCATCCATCCATCCAGTCACCCACCCATCCATCCACCCAGCCATTCTCTCTTCCATCTCTCCCTTTCTCCTTCCGTCCAACGGATACCGAGTTCCAGTTTGGTGTCAATCACTACTATGGGCCCTGAAGACTCAAATGCTAATTAAATGATTTCTTTTCTGAACCAGGTTTTCTCAGTTGGGAGAAACAGATATGAACAATATAACTTACGATTTAGTTGGTGGTGCAAGTGCAGTCACTGGAATTTGTGAAACATGTTCAGAGTTGGGGCAAGGCATTCAGAGAAGGTTTTCTGGATGAGTTGGCCCTGGAAGTGGCTTGAAAGGGTGACTTGGAAGGGGTTTTAAAGATGACAAGGTTGGGTGCAGGCATTCC